>NC_080169.1:41978423-42578423 GCF_950295315.1 Erinaceus europaeus
GTTTTTTTTTTTTTTTGGAGATTCGCTCACAGGTGCAAGTGGTTTGTCTTGATTGCGCCTAGGTTTTTTTTTTTTTTGGAGATTCCAACACAGGTGCAAATGGTTTGTCATGATTGTGCCCAGGTTTGTGTTGTTTGTAGATTCGCACACAGGTGCAAATGTTTTGTCCTCATTGCGCCTAGGTTTTTATATATATTGAAGATTCACACACAGTTGCTAGTGGTTTGTCTTGATTGTGCCCAGATGTGTGTTGTGTTCAGATTCCCTCACAGGTGCTATTGGTTTGTCTTGATTTCTCCCAGGTGTATGTTGTTTGTAGATTTACAAACAGGTGCAAGTGGTTTGTGTTGATTGCGCCTATGTTTTTGTTTTTTGTAGATTCGCACACAGGTGCAAGTGGTTTGTCTTGATTGTGCCTGGGTTTTTATTTTTTGTAGATTCCCACACAGGTGCAAGTGGTTTGTCTTGATTGTGCCCCGGTGTGTGTTGTTTTCAGATTCGCACACATGTGCAATTGGTTTTTCTTGATGTGCCCAGGTGTGTGTGTTTGCAGATACCCACACAGGTGCAAGTGATTTGTCATGATTGTGCCCAGCTGTGTGTTGTTTGTTGATTGGAACACAGGTGCAAGTGGTTTGTCTTGATTGCTCCTAGGTTTTTTATTTTGGAGATTCGCACACAGGTGCTAGTGGTGTGTCTTGATTGTGCCCAGTGTGTGTTGTTTTCAGATTCCCACACAAGTGAAAGTGTTTTGTCTTGATTGAGCCTAGGTTTGTTTTTTTTTATGGAGATTCCCACACTGGTGCAAATGGTTTGTCATGATTGCGCCCAGGTGTGTGTTGTTTGTAGATTCGCACACAGGTGCAAGTGTTTTGTACTCATTGCGCCTAGGTTTTTTTTTTTTGTTTTGAAAATTCGCACACAGTTGCTCGTGGTTTGTCTTGATTGTGCCCAGGTGTGTGTTGTTTTCAGATTCCCTCACAGGTGCTATTGGTTTGTCTTGATTTCTCCCAGGTGTGTGTTGTTTGTAGATTCACACACAGGTGCAAGTGGTTTGTCTTGATTGCGCCTAGGTTTTTTTTTTATTGGAGATTTGCAAACAGGTGCAATTTGTTTGTCTTGATTGCACCTAGGTTTTTTTTTTTTTTTTTTTTTTTGGAGATTCCCACACAGGTACAAATGGTTTGTCATGATTGCGCCCAGGTGTGTGTTGTTTGTAGATTCGCACACAGGTGCAAGTGGTTTTCTTGATTGTACCCAGGTTTGTGTTGTTTGCAGATTCCCACACAGGTCCACGTGGTTTGTCATTATTTCGCCCAGTTGTATGTTGTTTGTAGATTTGCAGACTTTGTGCCCAGGTGTGTGTTGTATGTAGATTCCCACACAGGTGCATGTGGTTTCTCATGATTTCGCCCAGGTGTGTGTGTTGTTTGTAGATTGGCACACAGGTGCAAGTGGTTTGTCTTGATTGCGCCTGGGTTTTTGTTTTTTGTAAATTCCCACACAGGTGCAAGTGGTTTGTCTTGATTGCGCCTAGGTTTTTTTTTTTTTTGTGGAGATTCGCACACAGGTGCAAGTGGTATGTCTTGACTGCGCCTAGGTTTTTTTTTTTTTTTTTTGGAGATTCCCAGACAGGATCAAGTGGTTTGTCATGACACGCACAGGTGTGTGTTGTTTGTAGATCTGCACACAGGTGCAAATGGTTTGTCTTGATTGCACCTAGGATTTTGTTTTTTGTAGATTTGCACACAGGTGCAATTGGTTGGATTGTCTTGATTGTGCCTAGGTTTTTTAATATTTTTGAAAATTAGCATACAGGTGCAAAAGTTTTGTCCTGATTGTGGCTAGGATTTTTTTTTTTTTTGGAGATTCGCACAGAGGTGCAAGTGGTTTGTCTTGATTGTACCCAGGTTTGTGTTGTTTGCAGATTCCCACACAGGTGCACGTGGTTTGTCATTATTTCGCCCAGTTGTATGTTGTTTGTAGATTTGCAGACATTGTTCAAGTGGTTTGTCATGATTTCACCCATGTGTGTGTTGTTTGTAGATTAGCACACAGGTGCATGTGGTTTGTTTTGATTGCGCCTGGGTTTTTGTTTTTTGTAGATTCCCAATAGGTGCAAGAGGTTTGTCTTGATTGCTCCTATGTTGTGTTTTTTTGGAGACTCCCAGACAGGTGAAAGTGGTATGTCATGATTGTGCACAAGTGTGTGTGCACCACTTAAACCTGTGTGCAGATCTACAAACAACACACACCTGGGCACAATCATGACAAACCACGTGCACCTGTGTGGGAATCTGCAAACAACACACGCCTGGGCACAATCAAGACTAACCACTTGCATCTGTGTTCGAATATATAAACAACACACACCTAGGTGCAATCAAGACAAACCACTTGCACCAGTGTGTGAAACAACAACAACAAAAAAACTTAGGCACAATCAATACAAACCACTTGCACCTGTGTGTGAATCTACAAAAAAAAAAAACCTAGGCATAATCAAGACAAACCACTTGCACCTGTGTGGGAATCTGCAAACAACACACACCTAGGCACAATCAAGACTAACCAGTTGCACCTGTGTGCGAATCTCAAAAAAAAAAAACCTAGGCGCAATCAAGACAAAACATTTGCACCTGTGTGGGAATCTACAAAAAAGAAAAACCTAGGCGCAATCGAGACAAACCACTTGCACCTGTGTGCGAATCTACAAACAACACATACCTGGGCACAATCCTGACAAACCACTTGCACCTGTTGGGAATCTGAAAACAACACACACATGGGTACAATCAAGAGAAACCACTTGCAGCTGTGTGCAAATCTACAAAGAACACACCCCTGGGCGCAATCAAGATCGACCAATTGCACCTGTGTATGAATCTACAAAAAACAAAATCCTAGGCGCAATCATGACAAACCACGTGCACCTGTGTGTGAATCTGAAAACAAACACACCTGGGCTCAATGATGACAAACCATGTGCACCTGTGTGGGAATCTGAAAACAACACACACCTGGGCACAATCAAGACAAACCACTAGCACCTGTGTGAGAATCTCCAAAAAAAAAAACTTAGGCGCAATCAAGACAAACCACTTGCACCTGTGTGCGAATCTATGAAAAACTAAAACCTAGGCGCAATCAAGACAAACCACTTGCACCTGTGTGCGAATCTACAGAAAACAAAAACATAGGCGCAATCAAGACAAACCACTTGCACCTGTGTGTGAATCTACAAACAACACACACCTGCGAGAATTCAAGACAAACCAATAGAACCTGTGAGGGAATCTGAAAACAACACAAACCTGGGCACAATCAAGACAAACCACTAGCAACTGTGTGCGAATATCAAAACAAAAAAAAAACCTAGGTGCAATGAGGACAAAACACTTGCACCTTGTGCGAATCTACAAAGAAAACACACCTGGGCTCAATCATAACAAACCACGTGCACCTGTGTGGGAATCTGAAAACAACACACACCTGGGCACAATAAAAAAAAAAAAAAAAACAGGCGCAATCAAGATAAACCACTTGCACCTGTGTTCCAATCAACAAGCAACACATAGCTGCACGGAATCATGACAAATCACTTGCACCTCTGTGGGTATCTGCAAACACACAGACCTGGGCACATCAACACAAACCAAATGCACCTGTGTGCAAATCTACAACAAACAAAAACGTAGGCGTAATCAAAACAAACCATTTGCACCTGTGTGGGAATCTGCAAACAACACACACCTGGGCAAATCAAGAGAAATCACTTGCACCTGTGTGCGAGTCTCCAAATAAAAATACCTAGGCGCAATCAAGACAACTTGCACCTGTATGTGAATCTACAAATAACAAAAACCTAGGCGCAATCATGACAAACCAATAGCACCTGTGTGCGAATCTAAAAACAACACATACCTCGGCACATTCAGGACAAACCACTAGCACCTGTGTGCAAATCTCCAAAAAAAATAAAATAAAATAAAAACCTAGGCGCAATCAAGACAAACCACTTGCAATTGTTTTCCAATCAATAAATAACAGACAGCAGGGCGCAATCCTGACAAATCACTTGCACGTATGTGGATATCTGCAAACACACACACCTGGGCACATCAAGACAAACCACTAGTACCTGTGTGTGAATCTCCAAAAAAAAAAAAAAAAAAAAAACCTAGGTGCAATCAAGACAAACCACTTGCATCTGTGTGTGAAACTCGAAGAATAAAAAAAAAATTGGCACAATCAAGACAAACCACTTTCACCTGTGGTCGAATCTATAAACAACACACACCTGGGTGCAATCATGACAAACCACGTGCACCTGTGTGGGAAACTGCATACAACAGACCGGGGCAGAATCTAGACTAACCGCTTGCATCTGTGTTCGAATCTATAAACAACACACACCTGAGCGCAATGAAGACAAACCACTTGCACCTGTGTTCGAATCTCCAAAAAAAAAAAAAAAAACCTAGGCGCAATCAAGACAAACCATGTGAACCTGTGTGGGAATCTGAAAACAACACACACCTGGGCACAATCAAGACAAACCAATTGCAACTGTGCGCGAATCTACAAAAAAAAAAATCTAGGCGCAATCAAGACAAACCACTTGCAACTGTGTTCAAATCTATAAACAACACACACCTGGGCGCAATCATGACAAACCACGTGCACCTGTGTGAGAATCTACAAAAAAGAAAAACCTACGTGCAATCAAGACACACCACCTAAACCTGTGTGCAGATCTACAAACAACACACACCTGGGAGCAATCATGACTAACCACGTGCACCTGTGTGGGAATCTCAAAAAAAAAAAAACCTAGGCGCAATCAAGACAAACCACTTGCACCTGTTGGGAATATGAAAACAACACACACCTGGGCTAATTCAAGAGAAATCACTTGCAGCTGTGTGCAAATCTACAAACAACACACACCTGGGCACAATCAAGTTCAACCAATTGCACCTGTGTGTGAATCTAAAAAAACAAAATCCTAGGTGCAATCAAGACAAACCACTTCCACCTGTGTTTGAATCAATAAACTACACACACCTGGGTGCAATCATGACAAACCACGTGCACCTGTGTGGGAATCTGCAAACAAAACACACCAGGGCACAATCAAGACTGACAACTTCCCTCTGTGTTCGAATCTATAAACAACACACACCTGGGCGCAATCATGACAAACCACGTGAACCTGTGTGGGAATCTGAAAACAACACACACCTGGGCGCAATCAAGACAAACCACTAGCACATGTGTGCGAATCTCAAAAAAAAAACCAAAAAAATCAGGCGCAATCAAGACAAACCACTTGCACCTGTGTTCCAATCAACAAACAACACACAGCTGGGAGCACTCATAACAAATCACTTGCACCTCTGTGGGTATCTGCAAACACACACACCTGGGCACATCAACAGAAACCAATTGCACATGTTTGCAAATCTTCAAAAAAAAAACCTAGGCTCAATCAAGACAAACCACTTGCACCTGTGTGCGAATCTACAAAAAAAAAAAAAAAAAACCTAGGCACAATCAAGACAAACCACTTGCAACTGTGTTCGAATCTATAAACAACACACACCTGGGCGCAATCAAGACACACCAATTGCACCTCTGTGCGAATCTCCAAAAAAAAACCTAGGCGCAATCAAGACAAACCACTTGCACCTATGTGCGAATCTACGAAAAACTGAAACCTAGGCGCAATCAAGAGAGACCACTTGCACTAGTGTGCGGATCTACAAACAAAACACACCTGGGAGCAATCATGACAAACCACGTGCACCTGTGTGGGAATATCCAAAAAAAAAAAAAAACCTAGGTGCAATCAAGACAAACCACTTGCATCTGTGTGTGAAACTCCAAAAATAAAAAAAAATTAGGCACAATCAAGACAAACCACTTGCACCTGTGTTCGAATCTATAAACAACACACATCTGGGTGTAATCATGACAAACCACGTGCACCTGTGTGGGAATCTCCAAAAAAAAAAAAAAACCTAGGTGCAATCAAGACAAACCACTTGCATCTGTGTGTGAAACTCCAAAAATAAAAAAAAAAATTAGGCACAATCAAGACAAACCACTTGCACCTGTGTTCGAATCTATAAACAACACACATCTGGGTGTAATCATGACAAACCATGTGCACCTGTGTGGGAATCTGCAAACAACACACCGGGGCACAATCAAGACTAACCGCTTGGATCTGTGTTCGAAATATAAACAACACACACCTGAGCGCAATCAAGACAAAACACTTGCACCTGTGTTGGAATCTCCAAAAAAAAAAAAATAAAACCTAGGTGCAATCAAGACAAACCACTTGAATCTGTGTGTGAAACTCCAAAAATAAAAAAAAATTAGGCACAATCAAGACAAACCACTTGCACCTGTGTTCGAATCTATAAACAACACACACCTGGGCGCAATCATGACAAACCACGTGAACCTGTGTGGGAATCTGAAAACAACACACACCTGGGCACAATCAAGACAAACCACTTGCACCTGTGTGCGAATCTACAAAAAAAAATCTAGGCGCAATCAAGACAAACCACTTGCAACTGTGTTCGAATCTATAAACAACACACACCTGGGCGAAATCAATACAAACCACTTGCCGTTCTGTGCGAAGCTACAAAAAAAAAAAAAAAAAACATCTAGGCGCAATCAAGACACACCAATTGCACCTCTGTGCGAATCTCCAAAAATAAAAATCCTAGGGGCAATCAAGACAAACCATTTGCACCTATGTGCGAATCTGCGAAAAACTAAAACCTAGGCGCAATCAAGAGAGACCACTTGCACTAGTGTTCGGATCTACAAACAAAACACACCTGGGAGCAATCATGACAAACCACGTGCACCTGTGTGGGAATCTCCAAAAAAAAAAAAAAAAAAAAACCTAGGTGCAATCAAGAGAAACCACTTGCATCTGTGTGTGAAACTCCAAAAATAAAAAAAATTAGGCACAATCAAGACAAACCACTTGCACCTGTGTTCGAATCTATAAACAACACACATCTGGGTGTAATCATGACAAACCATGTGCACCTGTGTGGGAATCTGCAAACAACACACCGGGGCACAATCAAGACTAACCGCTTGGATCTGTGTTCGAAATATAAACAACACACACCTGAGCGCAATCAAGACAAAACACTTGCACCTGTGTGGGAATCTCCAAAAAAAAAAAAAAAAAACCTAGGTGCAATCAAGATAAACCACTTGAATCTGTGTGTGAAACTCCAAAAATAAAAAAAATTAGGCACAATCAAGACAAACCACTTGCACCTGTGTTCGAATCTATAAACAACACACACCTGGGCGCAATCATGACAAACCACGTGAACCTGTGTGGGAATCTGAAAACAACACACACCTGGGCACAATCAAGACAAACCACTTGCACCTGTGTGCGAATCTACAAAAAAAAATCTAGGCGCAATCAAGACAAACCACTTGCAACTGTGTTCGAATCTATAAACAACACACACCTGGGCGCAATCATGACAAACCACATGCACCTGTGTGGGAATCTCCAAAAATAAAATACCTAGGCGAAATCAAGACAAACCTCTTGCACCTGTGTGTGAAACTCCAAAAAAAAATCTAGGCGCAATCAAGACAAACCACTTGCAACTGTGTTCGAATCTATAAACAACACACACCTGGGCGAAATCAATACAAACCACTTGCCGTTCTGTGCGAAGCTACAAAAAAAAAAAAAAAAAAAAAAAACACCTAGGCGCAATCAAGACACACCAATTGCACCTCTGTGCGAATCTCCAAAAATAAAAATCCTAGGGGCAATCAAGACAAACCATTTGCACCTATGTGCGAATCTGCGAAAAACTAAAACCTAGGCGCAATCAAGAGAGACCACTTGCACTAGTGTTCGGATCTACAAACAAAACACACCTGGGAGCAATCATGACAAACCACGTGCACCTGTGTGGGAATCTCCAAAAAAAAAAAAAAAAAAAAACCTAGGTGCAATCAAGAGAAACCACTTGCATCTGTGTGTGAAACTCCAAAAATAAAAAAAATTAGGCACAATCAAGACAAACCACTTGCACCTGTGTTCGAATCTATAAACAACACACATCTGGGTGTAATCATGACAAACCACGTGCACCTGTGTGGGAATCTGCAAACACACCGGGGCACAATCAAGACTAACCGCTTGGATCTGTGTTCGAAATATAAACAACACACACCTGAGCGTAATCAAGACAAAACACTTGCACCTGTGTGGGAATCTCCAAAAAAAAAAAAAAAAAACCTAGGCACAGTCAAGACAAACCTCTTGCACCTTTGTGCGAATCTTCAAAAATAAAAAACCTAGGCGCAATCAAGACAAACCACTTGTACCTGTGTTCAAATCTATAAACAACACACACCTGGGCGCAATCATGACAAACCACGTGCACCTGTGTGAGAATCTACAAAAAAGAAAAACCTACGTGCAATCAAGACACACCACCTAAACCTGTGTGCAGATCTACAAACAACACACACCTGGGCGCAATCATGACTAACCACGTGCACCTGTGTGGAAATCTAAAAAAAAAAAAAAAAAACCTAGGCGCAATCAAGACAAACCACTTGCACCTATGTATGAAACTCCAAAAAAAAAAAAAAAAACTTATAAACAATCAAGACAAACCACTTGCACCTGTTGGGAATATGAAAACAACACACACCTGGGCTCAATCAAGAGAAATCACTTGCAGCTGTGTGCAAATCTACAAACAACACACACCTGGGGGCAATCAAGTTCAACCAATTGCACCTGTGTGTGAATCTAAAAAAACAAAATTCTAGGTGCAATCAAAACAAACCACTGCCACCTGTGTTTGAATCAATAAACTACACACACCTGGGCGCAATCATGACAAACCACGTGGACCTGTGTGGGAATCTGCAAACAACACACACCAGGGCACAATCAAGACTGACAACTTCCCTCTGTGTTCGAATCTATAAACAACACACACCTGGGCGCAATCATGACAATCCACGTGAACCTGTGTGGTAAACTGAAAACAACAGACACCTGGGCACAATCAAGACAAACCACTAGCACATGTGTGCGAATCTCAAAAAAAAAACCCAAAAAAATCAGGCACAATCAAGACAAACCACTTGCACCGGTGTTCCAATCAACAAACAACACACAGCTGGGAGCACTCATAACAAATCCTTGCACCTGTGTGGGTATCTGCATACACACACACCTGGGCACATCAACAGAAACCAATTGCACATGTTTGCAAATCTTCAAAAAAAAAACCTAGGCTCAATCAAGACAAACCACTTGCACCTGTGTGCGAATCTACAAAAAAAAAACCTAGGCGCAATCAAGACAAACCACTTGCAACTGTGTTCGAATCTATAAACAACACACACCTGGGCGAAATCAATACAAACCACTTGCAGCTCTGAGCGAATCTACAAAAAAAAAAAAAAAAACACTTAGGCGCAATCAAGACACACCAATTGCACCTCTGTGCGAATCTCCAAAAAAAAAAAAAAAATCCTAGGCGCAATCAAGACAAACCACTTGCACCTATGTGCGAATCTACGAAAAACTGAAACCTAGGCACAATCAAGAGAGACCACTTGCACTAGTGTGCGGATCTACAAACAAAACACACCTGGGAGCAATCATGACAAACCACGTGCACCTGTGTGGGAATCTCCAAAAAAAAAAAAAAAAAAACCTAGGTGCAATCAAGACAAACCACTTGCATCTGTGTGTGAAACTCCAAAAATAAAAAAAAATAGGCACAATCAAGACAAACCACTTGCACCTATGTTCGAATCTATAAAAAACACACATCTGGGTGTAATCATGACAAACCATGTGCACCTGTGTGGGAATCTGCAAACAACACACCAGGGCACAATCAAGACTAACCGCTTGGATCTGTGTTCGAAATATAAACAACAAACACCTGAGCGCAATCAAGACAAAACACTTGCACCTGTGTGGGAATCTCCAAAAAAAAAAAAAAAACCTAGGTGCAATCAAGACAAACCACTTGAATCTGTGTGTGAAACTCCAAAAATAAAAAAAATTAGGCACAATCAAGACAAACCACTTGCACCTGTGTTCGAATCTATAAACAACACACACCTGGGCGCAATCATGACAAACCACGTGAACCTGTGTGGGAATCTGAAAACAACACACACCTGGGCACAATCAAGACAAACCACTTGCACCTGTGTGCGAATCTACAAAAAAAAATCTAGGCGCAATCAAGACAAACCACTTGCAACTGTGTTCGAATCTATAAACAACACACACCTGGGCGAAATCAATACAAACCACTTGCCGTTCTGTGCGAAGCTACAAAAAAAAAAAAAAACACCTAGGCGCAATCAAGACACACCAATTGCACCTCTGTGCGAATCTCCAAAAATAAAAATCCTAGGGACAATCAAGACAAACCATTTGCACCTATGTGCGAATCTGCGAAAAACTAAAACCTAGGCATAATCAAGAGAGACCACTTGCATTAGTGTGCGGATCTACAAACAAAACACACCTGGGAGCAATCATGACAAACCACGTGCACCTGTGTGGGAATCTCCAAAAAAAAAAAAAAACCTAGGTGCAATCAAGACAAACCACTTGCATCTGTGTGTGAAACTCCAAAAATAAAAAAAATTAGGCACAATCAAGACAAACCACTTGCACCTGTGTTCGAATCTATAAACAACACACATCTGGGTGAAATCATGACAAACCACGTGCACCTGTGTGGGAATCTGCAAACACACCGGGGCACAATCAAGACTAACCGCTTGGATCTGTGTTCAAAATATAAACAACACACACCTGAGCGCAATCAAGACAAAACACTTGCACCTGTGTGGGAATCTCCAAAAAAAAAAAAAAAAAAAACCTAGGCACAGTCAAGACAAACCTCTTGCACCTTTGTGCGAATCTTCAAAAATAAAAAACCTAGGCGCAATCAAGACAAACCACTTGCACCTGTGTTCAAATCTATAAACAACACACACCTGGGCGCAATCATGACAAACCACGTGCACCTGTGTGAGAATCTACAAAAAAGAAAAACCTACGTGCAATCAAGACACACCACCTAAACCTGTGTGCAGATCTACAAACAACACACACCTGGGCGCAATCATGACTAACCACGTGCACCTGTGTGGGAATCTAAAAAAAAAAAAAAAATACCTAGGCGCAATCAAGACAAACCACTTGCACCTATGTATGAAACTCCAAAAAAAAAAAAACTTATAAACAATCAAGACAAACCACTTGCACGTGTTGGGAATATGAAAACAACACACACCTGGGCTCAATCAAGAGAAATCACTTGCAGCTGTGTGCAAATCTACAAACAACACACACCTGGGGGCAATCAAGTTCAACCAATTGCACCTGTGTGTGAATCTAAAAAAACAAAATTCTAGGTGAAATCAAGACAAACCACTGCCACCTGTGTTTGAATCAATAAACTACACACACCTGGGCGCAATCATGACAAACCACGTGCACCTGTGTGGGAATCTGCAAACAACACACACCAGGGCACAATCAAGACTGACAACTTCCCTCTGTGTTCGAATCTATAAACAACACACACCTGGGCGCAATCATGACAATCCACGTGAACCTGTGTGGTAAACTGAAAACAACAGACACCTGGGCACAATCAAGACAAACCACTAGCACATGTGTGCGAATCTCAAAAAAAAAACCCAAAAAAATCAGGCGCAATCAAGACAAACCACTTGCACCGGTGTTCCAATCAACAAACAACACACAGCTGGGAGCACTCATAACAAATCACTTGCACCTGTGTGGGTATCTGCATACACACACACACCTGGGCACATCAACAGAAACCAATTGCACATGTTTGCAAATCTTCAAAAAAAAAAACCTAGGCTCAATCAAGACAAACCACTTGCACCTGTGTGCGAATCTACAAAAAAAAAAAAACCTAGGCGCAATCAAGACAAACCACTTGCAACTGTGTTCGAATCTATAAACAACACACACCTGGGCGAAATCAATACAAACCACTTGCAGCTCTGTGCGAATCTACAAAAAAAAAAAAAAAAAAAAAAAAAACACTTAGGCGCAATCAAGACACACCAATTGCACCTCTGTGCGAATCTCCAAAAAAAAAAAAAAATCCTAGGCGCAATCAAGACAAACCACTTGCACCTATGTGCGAATCTACGAAAAACTGAAACCTAGGCGCAATCAAGAGAGACCACTTGCACTAGTGTGCGGATCTACAAACAAAACACACCTGGGAGCAATCATGACAAACCACGCGCACCTGTGTGGGAATCTCCAAAAAAAAAAAAAAACCTAGGTGCAATCAAGACAAACCACTTGCATCTGTGTGTGAAACTCCAAAAATAAAAAAAGTTAGGCACGATCAAGACAAACCACTTGCACCTGTGTTCGAATCTATAAACAACACACATCTGGGTGTAATCATGACAAACCACGTGCACCTGTGTGGGAATCTGCAAACAACACACCGGGGCACAATCAAGACTAACCGCTTGGATCTGTGTTCGAAATATAAACAACAAACACCTGAGCGCAATCAAGACAAAACACTTGCACCTGTGTGGGAATCTCCAAAAAAAAACCTAGGTGCAATCAAGACAAACCATTTCATCTGTGTGTGAAACTCTAAAAATAAAAAAAGTTAGGCACAATCAAGACAAACCACTTGCACCTGTGTTCGAATCTATAAACAACACACACCTGGGCGCAATCATGACAAACCACGTGAACCTGTGTGGGAATCTGAAAACAACACACACATGGGCACAATCAAGACAAACCACTTGCACCTGTGTGCGAATCTACAAAAAAAAATCTAGGCGCAATCAAGACAAACCACTTGCAACTGTGTTCGAATCTATAAACAACACACACCTGGGCGAAATCAATACAAACCACTTGCAGCTCTGTGCGAATCTACAAAAAAAAAAAAAAAAAAAAAAAACACCCAGGCGCAATCAAGACACACCAATTGCACGTCTGTGCGAATCTCCAAAAATGAAAATCCTAGTCGCAATCAAGACAAACCACTTGCAGCTATGTGCGAATCTACGAAAAACTAAATCTAGGGGCAATCAAGAGAGACCACCTGCACTAGTGTGCGGATCTACAAACAAAACACACCTGGGAGCAATCATGACAAACCACGTGCACCTGTGTGGGAATCTCCAAAAAAAAAAAAAAAAAACCTAGGTGCAATCAAGACAAACCACTTGCATCTGTGTGTGAAACTCCAAAAATAAAAAAAAATTAGGCACAATCAAGACAAACCACTTGCACCTGTGTTCGAATCTATAAACAACACACATCTGGGTGTAATCATGACAAACCACGTGCACCTTTGTGGGAATCTGCAAACAACACACCGGGGCACAATCAAGACTAACCGCTTGGATCTTTGTTCGAAATATAAACAACACACACCTGAGCGCAATCAAGACAAAACACTTGCACCTGTGTGGGAATCTCCAAAAAAAAAAAAAAAAAAAAAAACCTAGGCACAGTCAAGACAAACCTCTTGCACCTCTTTGTGCGAATCTTCAAAAATAAAAAACCTAGGCGCAATCAAGACAAACCACTTGCACCTGTGTTCAAATCTATAAACAACACACACCTGGGCGCAATCATGACAAACCACGTGCAACTGTGTGAGAATCTACAAAAAAGAAAAACCTACGTGCAATCAAGACACACCACCTAAACCTGTGTGCAGATCTACAAACAACACACACCTGGGCGCAATCATGACTAACCACGTGCACCTGTGTGGGAATCTAAAAAAAAAAAAAAAAACCTAGGCGCAATCAAGACAAACCACTTGCACCTATGTATGAAGCTCCAAAAAAAAAAAAAAACTTATAAACAATCAAGACAAACCACTTGCACCTGTTGGGAATATGAAAACAACACACACCTGGGCTCAATCAAGAGAAATCACTTGCAGCTATGTGCAAATCTACAAACAACACACACCTGGGCGCAATCAAGTTCAACCAATTGCACCTGTGTGTGAATCTAAAAAAACAAAATCCTAGGTGCAATCAAGACAAACCACTTCCACCTGTGTTTGAATCAATAAACTACACACACCTGGGTGCTATCATGACAAACCCCGTGCACCTGTGTGGGAATCTGCAAACAACACACACCAGGGCACAATCAAGACTGACAACTTCCCTCTGTGTTCGAATCTATAAACAACACACAACTTGGCGCAATCAAGACAAACCACTTGCACTTGTGTGCCATCTACAAACAACACACACACATGAGTGCAATCATGACAAACCACTTATACCTGTGTGTGAAACTCCAAAAAAAAATTAGGCACAATCAAGACAAACCACTTGTACCTGTGTTCGAATCTATAAACAACACACACCTGGGCACAAACAAGATCAACCAATTGCACCTGTGTGCTAATCTACAATGAACAAAATGCTAGGCGCAATCAAGACAAACCACTTGCACCTGTGTTCGAATCTATAAACAACACACACCTGGGCGCAATCATGACAAACCACGTGAACCTGTGTGGGAATCTGAAAACAACACACACCTGGGCACAATCAAGACAAACCACTAGCACATGTGTGCGAATCTGAAAAAAAAACAAAAAAATTAGGCGCAATCAAGACAAACCACTTGCACCTGTGTTCCAATCAACAAACAACACACAGCTGGGAGCACTCATAACAAATCACTTGAACCTGTGTGGGTATCTGCAAACACACACACCTGGGCACATCAACAGGAACCAATTGCACCTGTTTGCAAATCTTCAAAAAAAAACCTAGGCTCAATCAAGACAAACCACTTGCACCTGTGTGCGAATCTACAAAAAAAAAAAAAACCTAGGCGCAATCAAGACAAACCACTTGCAACTGTGTTCGAATCTATAAACAACACACACCTGAGCGAAATCAATACAAACCACTTGCAGCTCTGTGCGAATCTACAAAAAAAAAAAAAAAAAAAAAAACACCTAGGCGCAATCAAGACAGACCAATTGCACCTCTGTGCGAATCTCCAAAAATAAAAATCCTAGGCGCAATCAAGACAAACCACTTGCACCTATGTGCGAATCTACGAAAAACTAAAACCTAGGTACAATCAAGAGAAACCACTTGCACTAGTGTGCGGATCTACAAACAAAACACACCTGGGAGCAATCATGACAAACCACGTGCACCTGTGTGGGAATCTCCAAAAAAAAAAAAAAATCTAGCTGCAATCAAGACAAACCACTTGCATCTGTGTGTGAAACTCCAAAAATAAAAAAAATTAGGCACAATCAAGACAAACCACTTGCACCTGTGTTCGAATCTATAAACAACACATACCTGGGCGCAATCATGACAAACCACATGAACCTGTGTGGGAATCTGAAAACAACACACACCTGGGCACAATCAAGACAAACCACTAGCACATGTGTGCGTATCTCAAAAAAAAAACACAAAAAAATTAGGCGGAATCAAGACAAACCACTTGCACCTGTGTTCCAATCAACAAACAAAACACAGCTGGGAGCACTCATAACAAATCACTTGCACCTGTGTGGGTATCTGCAAACACACACACCTGGGCACATCAACAGAAACCAATTGCACATGTTTGCAAATCTTCAAAAAAAAAACCTAGGCTCAATCAAGACAAACCACTTGCACCTGTGTGCGAATCTACAAAAAAAAACCTAGGCGCAATCAAGACAAACCACTTGCAACTGTGTTCGAATCTATAAACAACACACACCTGGGCGAAATCAATACAAACCACTTTCAGCTCTGTGCGAATCTACAAAAAAAAAAACAAAAAAAAAAAAACACCTAGGCGCAATCAAGACACACCAATTGCACCTCTGTGCGAATCTCCAAAAATAAAAATCCTAGGCGCAATCAAGACAAACCACGTGCACCTAAGTGCGAATCTGCGAAAAACTAAAACCTAGGCGCAATCAAGAGAGAACACTTGCACTATTGTGCGGATCTACAAACAAAACACACGTTAGAGCAATCATGACTAACCACATACACCTGTGTGGGAATCTCCAAAAAAAAAAAAAAACCTAGGTGCAATCAAGACAAACCACTTGCACCTGTTGGGAATATGAAAACAACACACACCTGGGCTCAATCAAGAGAAATCACTTGCAGCTACGTGCAAATCTACAAACAACACACACCAGACGCTATTGAGTTCAACCAATTGCACCTGTGTGTGAATCTAAAAAAACAAAATCCTAGGTGCAATCAAGACAAACCACTTCCACCTGTGTTCGAATCTATAAACAACACACACCTGGGCACCATCAAGACTGACAACTTCTATCTGTGTTCGAATCTATAAACAACACACTCCTGGGCGCAATCAAGACAAACCACTTGCACCTGTTTGCCATCTACAAACAACACACACACATGAGTGCAATCATGACAAACCACTTGTACCTGTGTGTGAAACTCCAAAAATAAATTAGGCAAACTCAAGACAAACCACTTGCACCTGTGTTCCAATCTATAAACAACACACACCTGGGTGCAATAATGACAAACCACGTGCACCTGTGTGGGAATCTGCAAACAACACACACCTGGGCACAATCAAGACTAACCGCTTGCATCTGTGTTCTAATCTATAAACAACACACACTGGAGCGCAATCAAGACAAACCACTTGCACCTCTGTGCGAATCTCCAAAAAAAAAAAAAAAACTTAGGCACAGTCAAGACAAACCACTTGCACCTCTGTGCGAATTTTTAAAAAAAAAAATAACCTAGGCGCAATCAAGACAAACCACTTGCACCTGTGTTCAAATCTATAAACAACACACACCTGGGCGCAATCATGACAAACCATGTGCACCTATGGGAGAATCTACAAAAAAGAAAAACCTACGTGCAATCAAGACACACCATTTAACCTGTTAGCAGATCTACAAACAACAGAACCTGGGCGCAATCAAGACAAACCACTTGCACCTGTGTGCCATCTACAAACAACAAACACACATGAGTGCAATCATGACAAACCACTTGCACCTGTGTGTGAATCTACAAAAAAAAAATCCTTGGCACAATCAAGACAAACCACTTGCACCTGAGTTCGAATCTATAAACAACACACACCTGGGCTCAATCATGACAAACCATGTGCACCTGTGTCGGAATCTGCAAAAAACACACACCTGGGCACAATCAATACTAACCATTTTCATCTGTGTTCGAATCTATAAACAACACACACCTGGGCTCAATCAAGACAATCCACTTGCACCTGTGTGCGAATCTCCAAAAAAAAAAAAAAAAAAAAAAAAAAAACTAGGCGCAATCAAGACAAAACACTTGCACCTGTGTGGGAATCTAAAAAAAAAAAAAAAAACTTAGGCATAATCAAGACATTCCACTTGCACCTGTGTGTGAATCTCCAAAAAAAAAAAAAAAAAAAAAAAGCTAGGCGCAATCAAGTCAAACCACTTGCACCTGTGTTCCAGTCAACAAACAACACACAGCTGGGCGCAATCATGACAAATCACTTGCACCTGTGTGGGTATCTGCAAACACACACACCTGGGCACATCAAGATAAACCAATTGCACCTGAGTGCGAATCTTCAAAAAAAAAAAAAAACCTAGGCTCAATCAATACAAACCACTTACACCTGTGTGCAAATCTCCAAAAAAAAAAAAAAAACGCAGGCACAGTCAAGACAAACCACTTGCACCTGTGTGCGAATCTCCAAAAAAAAAAAAAAAAACAGCTAGGCACAATCAAGAGGAACCACTTACACCTGTGTGCAAATCTCCAAAAAAAAAAAAAACCTAGTCACAGTCAAGACAAACCACTTGCACACCTGTGCGAATCTACAAAAAAAAAAAAAACCTAGATGCAAACAAGACAAACCACTCGCACCTCTGTGCTAATCTACAAAAAGAAAAAAAAATGGCGCAATCAAGACAAACCACTTGCACCTGTGTTCAAATCTATAAACAACACAAACCTGGGCGCAACCATGACAAACCACGTGCACCTGTGTGCAAATCTACAAAAAACAAAAACCTACGTTAAAGCCAGACACACCACTTAAACCTGTGTGCAGATCTACAAACAACACACACCTGGGCGCAACATGACAAACCAAGTGCACCTGTGAGTGAAACTCCAAAAAAAAAAACTTAGGCACAATCAATACAACCACTTGCACCTGTGTGTGAAACTCCAAAAAAAAAAAAAAAAACTTAGGCACAATCAAGACAAACCACTTCCACCTGTGTGCGAAACTCCAAAAAAAACCTAGGCGCAATCAAGACAAAACACTTGCACCTTTGTGGGAATCTACAAAAAACAAAAACCTAGGCGCAATCTAGACAAACCACTTTCACCTCTGTGCGAATCTGAAAAAAAAATCCTTGGCGCAATAAGATAAACCACTTGCACCTGTTGGGAATATGAAAACAACACACACCAGGGCACAATCAAAAGAAATCACTTGCAGCTGTGTGCAAATCTACAAACAACACACACATGGGCGCATTCAAGATCAACCAATTGCAACTGTGTGTGAATCTAAAAAAACAAAATCCTAGGTGCAATCAAGACAAACCACTTCCACCTGTTTTCGAATCTATAAACAACACACACCTGGGTGCAATCATGACAAACCACGTGCACCTCTTTGGAAATCTGCAATCAACACACACCTGGGCACAATCAAGACTAACCACTAGCATCTGTGTACAAATCTATAAACAACACACACCTGGGTGCTATCAAGACAAACCACTTGCACCTGTGTTCGAATCTATAAACAACACACCTGGGCGCAATCATGACATACCACATGCACCTGTGTGGGAATCAGCAAACAACACACACCTGGGCACAATCAAGACTGACAACTTCCATCTGTGTTCGAATCTATAAACAACACACACCTGGGTGCAATAAAGAGAAACCACTTGCACCTGTGTGCCAATCTACAAACAACACACACACCTAGGTGCAATCATGACAAACAACTTGCAACAGTGTGGGAATCTGCAAACAACACACACCTGGGCGCAATGAAGACAAACCACTTGCACTTGTGTTCAAATCTATAAACAACACACACCTGGGCGCAATCATTACAAACCACGTGCACCTGTGTGGGAATCTGCAAACAACACACACCTGGGCACAATCAAGACTAACCACTTGCATCTGTGGTCGAACCACTTGCATCTGTGTTCGAATCTCTAAACAACACACACCTGGGCGCAATCAAGACAAACCATTTGCACCTGTGTGCGAATCTCCAAAAAAAAAAAAAAAAAAAAAAAAAACCTAGGCGCAATCAAGACAAAACACTTGCACCTGTGTGGGAATCTACAAAAAAAAAAAAAACTTAGGCACAATCAATTCAAACCACTTGCACCTGTGTGAGAATCTCGAAAAAAAAAAAAAAAAAAGCTAGGCGCAATCAAGAGGAACCACTTACACCTGTGTGCAAATCTCCAAAAAAAAAATAATAACCTACGCACAGACAAGACAAACCACTTGCACCTCTGTGCAAATCTACAAAAAAAACCCTAGGGGCAATCAAGACAAACCACTTGCACCTCTGTGCGAATCTAAAAATTAAAAAACCTGGGCGCAATCATGACAAACCACGTGCACCTGTGTGCAAATCTACAAAAAACAAAAACCTACATTAAAGCAAGACACACCACTTAAACCTGTGTGCAGATCTACAAACAACACACACGGGCGCAACATGACAAACCAAGTGCACCTGTGTGTGAAACTCCAAAAAAAAAACTTAGGCACAATCAAGACAAACCACTTGCACCTGTGTGTGAAACTCCAAATAAAAAAAAAGAAACATAGGCACAATCAAGACAAACCACTTCCACCTGTGTGAGAAACTCCAAAAAAAAAAAAAAAAACCTAGGTGCAATCAAGACAAAACACTTGCACCTTTGTGGGAATCTACAAAAAACAAAAACCTAGGCACAATCTAGACTAACCACTTGCATCTCTGTGCGAATCTGAAAAAAAAAATCCTTGGCGCAATAAGATAAACCACTTGCACCTGTTGGGAATATGAAAACAACACACACCAGGGCACAATCAAAAGAAATCACTTGCAGCTGTGTGCAAATCTACAAACAACACACACATGGGCGCATTCAAGATCAACCAATTGCACCTGTGTGTGAATCTAAAAAAACAAAATCCTAGGTGCAATCAAGACAAACCACTTCCACCTGTTTTCGAATCTATAAAATACACACACCTGAGCGCAATCAAGACAAACCACTTGCACCTGTGGTCCAATCAACAAACAACACACAGCTGGGCGCAATCATGACAAATCTTTTGCACCTGTGTGGGTATCTACAAACACACACACCTGGGCACATCAAGACTAACCATTGCACCTGTGTGCAAATCTCCAAAAAAAACCTATGCACAGTCAAGACAAAACACTTGCAACTCTGTGCGAATCTACAAAAAAAAACCTAGGCGCAATCAAGACAAACCACTTGCACCTGTGTGTGAAACTCCAAAAAAAAAAAAAAAAAAAACGTAGGCACAATCAAGATAATCCACTTGCACCTGTGTGCGAATCTACAAAAAAACAAAAACTTAGGGGTAATTAAGACAAACCACTTGCACCTGTGTTCCAATCTATAAACAACACACACCTGGGTGCAATCATGACAAACAACCTGCACCTCTTTGGGAATCTGCTAACAACACACACCTGGGCACAATCAAGACTAACCACTTGCATCTGTGTTGGAATCTATAAACAACACACCTGGGCGAAATCACGATAAACCACGTGTACCTGTGTGGGAATCAGCAAACAACACACACCTGGGCACAATCAAGACTGACAACTTCCCTCTGTGTTCGAATCTATAAACAACACACACCTGGGTGCAATAAAGAGAAACCACTTGCACCTGTGTGCCAATCTACAAACAACACACACACCTAGTTGCAATCATGACAAACAACTTGCAACAGTGTGGGAATCTGCAAACAACACACACCTGGGCGCAATGAAGACAAACCACTTGCACTTGTGTTCAAATCTATAAACAACACACACCTGGGCGCAATCATGACAAACCATGTGCACCTATGTGAGAATCTACAAAAAAGAAAAACCTACGTGCAATCAAGACACACCACCTAAACCTGTGTGCAGATCTACAAACAACACACACCTGGGAGCAATCATGACTAACCACGTGCACCTGTGTGGGAATCTCAAAAAAAAAAATAACCTAGGTGCAATCAAGACAAACCACTTGCACCTGTGTGTGAAACTCCAAAAAAAAAAAAAAAAAAAAATACCTAGGCGCAATCAAGACAAAACACTTGCACCTGTGTGGGAATCTACAAAAAACAAAAACCTAGGCGCAATCTAGACAAACCTTTTGCACCTGTGTGCGAATCTACAAAAAACAAAAACCTAGGCGCAATCAAGACATACCACTTGCACCTATTGGGAATCTGAAAACAACACACACCTGGGCACAATCAAGAGAAACCACCTGCAACTGTGTGCAAATCTATAAACAACACACCCCTGTGCGCAATGAAGATCAACCAATTGCACCTGTGAGTGAATCTACAAAAAACAAAATCCTAGGCACAATCAAGACAAACCACTTGCACCTGTGTTCAAATCTATAAACAACACACACCTGGGCACAATCAAGACTGACAACTTCTATCTGTGTTCTAATCTATAAACAATATACACCTGGGCGCAATCAAGACAAACCACTTGCACCTCTGTGACAATCTACAAACAACACACACACCTAGGTGCAATCATGACAAACCACTTGCACCTGTGTGGGAATCTGCAAACAACACACACCTGGGCACAATCAAGACAAACCACTTGCACCTTTGTGCGAATCTCCAAATAAAAATACCTAGGCGCAATCAAGACAACTTGCACCTGTGTGTGAATCTACAAATAACAAAAACCTAGGCGCAATCATGACAAACCACTTGCACCTGTGTGGGAATCTAAAAACAAGACACACCTCGGCACATGCAAGACAAACCACTAGCACCTGTGTGCGAATCTCCAAAAAAAAATTATAACCTAGGTCAATGAAGACAAACCACTTACACCTGTGTTCCAATCAACAAACAACACATAGCTGGGCGCAATCCTGACAAATCACTTGCACCTGTGTGGATATCTGCAAACACACACACCGGGGCATATAGAGACAAACCACTAGTACCTGTGTGGGAATCTCCAAAAAAAAAATTAGACGCAATCAAGACAAACCACTAGCACCTGTGTGTGAAACTCCACAAAAAAATTAGACACAATCAAGACAAACCACTTGCACCTGTGTTCGAATCTATAAACAACACACACCTGGGTGCAATCATGACAAACCACGTGCACCTGTGTGGGAATCTGCAAACAACAAACACCTGGGCACAATCAAGACTAACCACTTGCATCTGTGTTCGAATCTATAAACAACACATACCTGGGCGCAATCAAGACAAACCACTTGTACCTGTGTGCGAACCTCAAAAAAAAAAAAACCTAGGCACAATCAAGACAAAACACTTGCACCTGTTTGGGAATCTACAAAAATAAACGTAGGTACAATCTAGACAAACCACTTGCACCTGTGTGCGAATCTCCAAAAAAAAAAAAAAAAAAGCTCGGCGCAATCAAGACAAACCACTTGCACCTGTGTTCCAATCAACAAACAACACACAGCTGGGCGCAATAATGACAAATCACTTGCTCCTGTGTGGGTATCTGCAAACATACACACCTGGGCACATCAAGACAAACCATATGCACCTGTGTGCAAATCTTCAAAAAAAAAAAACCTAGGCGCAATCAAGACAAACCACTTGAACCTGTGTGCAAATTCCAAAAAAAAAAAAAAAAATCCTAGGCACAATCAAGACAAATCACTTGCATCTCTGTGCGAATCTACAAAAAAAAACCTAGGCGCAATCAAGACAAACCACTTGCACCTGTGTTCATATCTATAAACAACACAAACCTGGGCGCAATCATGACAAACCATGTGCACCTATGTGCAAATCTACAAAAACCAAAAACCTACGTGAAATCAAGACACAGCACTTAAACCTGTATGCAGATCTACAAACAACACACACCTGGGCGAAATCATGACAAACCACGTGCACCTGTGTGTGAAACTCCAAAAAAAAAAACTTAGGCACAATCAAGACAAACCACTTGCACCTGTGTTCCAATCAACAATCAACACACAGCTGGGCGCAATCATGACAAACCACTTGCACCTGTGTGGGTATCTGCAAACACACACACCTGGGCACATCAAGATAAACCAGTTGCACCTGTGTGCTAATCTTCAAAAAAAAAAAACCTAGGTGCAATCAAAAGAAACCACTTGCACCTGTGTGCAAATCTCCAAAAAAAAAAAAAAAAAAAAAAAAAACCGAGGCACACTCAAGACAAACCACTTGCACCTCTGTGCAAATCTACAAAAAAAAAAAAAAAACCTAGGGGCAATCAAGACAAACCACTTGCAACTCTGTGAGAATCTAAAAAAGAAACCAAAAAACCTAGGGGCAATCAAGACAAACCACTTGCACCTGTTGGCAATATGAAAACAACACACACTTTGGCACAATCAATACAAACCACTTGCACCTGTGTGCGAATCTCCAAATAAAAAAACCTAGGCGCAATGAAGACACATTGCACCTGTGTGTGAATCTACAAAAAACAAAAACCTAGACGCTATCATGACAAACCACTTGCACATGTGTGGGAATCTGAAAACAACACATACCTGGGTACAGTCAAGACAAATCACTAGCACCTGTGTGTGAATCTCCAAAAAAAAAAAAAAAAAACCTAGGCACAATCAAGAAAAACCACTTGAACCTGTGTTCAAATCTATAAACAACACAAACCTGGGCGCAACCATGATAAACCACGTGCACCTGTGTGCAAATCTACAAAAGACAAAAACATAGGGGTAATTAAGACAAACCACTTGTACCTGTGTTCCAATCTATAAACAACACACACCTGGGTGCAATCATGACAAACCACGTGCACCTCTTTGGGAATCTGCAAACAACACTTGCACCTGTGTTCGAATCTATAAACAACACACCTGGGCGCAATCATGACAAACCATGTGCACCTGTGTGGGAATCAGCAAACAACACACACCTGGGAACAATCAAGACTGACAACTTCCATCAGTGTTCTAATCTATAAACAACACACACCTGGGCGCAATAAAGAGAAACCACTTGCACCTGTGTGCCAATCTACAAACAACACACACACCTAGGTGCAATCATGACAAACAACTTGCAACAGTGTGGGAATCTGCAAAAAACACACACCTGGGCGCAATGAAGACAAACCAAGTGCACCTGTTTGTGAAACTCCAAAAAAAAAAACTTAGGCACAATCAAGACAAACCAATTGCACCTGTGTGTGAAACTCCAAAAAAAAAAAGGAACTTAGGCACAATCAAGACAAACCACTTCCACCTGTGTGAGAAACTCCAAAAAAAAACCTAGGAGCAATCAAGACAAAACACTTGCACCTTTGTGGGAATCTACAAAAAACAAAAACCTAGGCACAATCTAGACAAACCACTTGCACCTCTGTGCGAATCTGAAAAAAAAAAATCCTAGGCACAATAAGATAAACCACTTGCACCTGTTGGGAATATGAAAACAACACACACCTGGGCACAATCAAAAGAAATCACTTGCAGCTGTGGGCAAATCTACAAACAACACACACATGGGCGCGTTCATTATCAACCAATTGCACCTGTGTGTGAATCTAAAAAAACAAAATCCTAGGTGCAATCAAGACAAACAACTTCCACCTGTTTTCGAATCTATAAAATACACACACCTGAGCGCAATCAAGACAAACCACTCGCAAAAAAAAAAATCAAGACAAACCACTCGCAAAAAAAAAAAAGACAAAAACATAGGGGTAATTAAGACAAACCACTTGTACCTGTGTTCCAATCTATAAACAACACACACCTGGGTGCAATCATGACAAACCACGTGCACCTCTTTGGGAATCTGCAAACAACACTTGCACCTGTGTTCGAATCTATAAACAACACACCTGGGCGCAATCATGACAAACCATGTGCACCTGTGTGGGAATCAGCAAACAACACACACCTGGGAACAATCAAGACTGACAACTTCCATCAGTGTTCTAATCTATAAACAACACACACCTGGGCGCAATAAAGGGAAACCACTTGCACCTGTGTGCCAATCTACAAACAACACACACACCTAGGTGCAATCATGACAAACAACTTGCAACAGTGTGGGAATCTGCAAAAAACACACAGCTGGGCGCAATGAAGACAAACCACTTGCACTTGTGTTCAAATCTATAAACAACACACACCTGGGCGCAATCATTACAAACCACGTGCACCTGTGTGGGAATCTGCAAACAACACACACCTGGGCACAATCAAGACTAACCACTTGCATCTGTGTTCGAATCTCTAAACAACACACACCTGGGCACAATCAAGACAAACCAAGTGCACCTGTGTGTGAAACTCCAAAAAAAAAAACTTAGGCACAATCAAGACAAACCAATTGCACCTGTGTGTGAAACTCCAAAAAAAAAAAAGAAACTTAGGCACAATCAAGACAAACCACTTCCACCTGTGTGAGAAACTCCAAAAAAAAACCTAGGAGCAATCAAGACAAAACACTTGCACCTTTGTGGGAATCTACAAAAAACAAAAACCTAGGCACAATCTAGACAAACCACTTGCACCTCTGTGCGAATCTGAAAAAAAAAAAAATCCTAGGCACAATAAGATAAACCACTTGCACCTGTTGGGAATATGAAAACAACACACACCTGGGCACAATCAAAAGTAATCACTTGCAGCTGTGGGCAAATCTACAAACAACACACACATGGGCGCGTTCATTATCAACCAATTGCACCTGTGTGTGAATCTAAAAAAACAAAATCCTAGGTGCAATCAAGACAAACAACTTCCACCTGTTTTCGAATCTATAAAATACACACACCTGAGCGCAATCAAGACAAACCACTCGCACCTGTGGTCCAATCAACAAACAATACACAGCTGGGGGCAATCATGACAAATCGTTTGCACCTGTGTGGGTATCTACAAACACAAACACCTGGGCACATCTAGACTAACCATTGCACCTGTGTGCAAATCTCCAAAAAACCTATGCACAGTCAAGACAAAACACTTGCACCTCTGTGCGAATCTACAAAAAAAATACCTAGGAGCAATCAAGACACACGACTTGAACCTATGTGCGAATCTACAAAAAAAAAAAAAAAAAAAGCTAGGCGCAATCAAGACAAACCACTTGCACCTGTGTGTGAAACTCCAAAAAAAAAAAAAGTAGGCACAATAAAGACAATCCACTTGCACCTGTGTGCGAAACTACAAAAAACAAAAACTTAGGGGGTAATTAAGACAAACCACTTGCACCTGTATTCCAATCTATAAACAACAAACACCTGGGTGCAATCATGACAAACAACCGGCACCTCTTTGGAATCTGCAAACAACACACACCTGGGCACAATCAAGACTAACCACTTGCATCTGTGTTCGAATCTATAAACAACACACACCTGGGCGAAATCACGATAAACCACGTGCACCTGTGTCGGAATCAGCAAACAACACACACCTGGGTACAATCAAGACTTACAACTTCCATCTGTGTTCGAATCTATAAACAACACACACCTGGGCGCAATAAAGAGAAACCACTTGCACCTGTCTGCCAATCTACAAACAACACACACACCTAGGTGCAATCATGACAAACAACTTGCAACAGTGTGGGAATATGCAAACAACACACACCTGGGCGCAATGAAGACAAACCACTTGCACTTGTGTTCAAATCTATAAACAACACACACCTGGGCGCAATCATGACAAACCACGTGCACCTGTGTGGGAATCTCAAAAAAAAAATAACCTAGGTGCAATCAAGACACCACTTGCACCTGTGTGTGAAACTCCAAAAAAAAAAAACCTAGGCGCAATCAAGACAAAACACTTGCACCTGTGTGGGAATCTACAAAAAACAAAAACCGAGGTGCAATCTAGACAAACCATTTGCACCTGTGTGCGAATCTACAAAAAACAAAAACCTAGGCGCAATCAAGACATACCACTTGCACCTATTGGGAATCTGAAAACAACACACACATGGGCACAATCAAGAGAAACCACCTGCAACTGTGTGCAAATCTATAAACAACACACCCCTGTGTGCAATGAAGATCAACCAATTGCACCTGTGTGTGAATCTACAAAAAACAAAATCCTAGGCGCAATCTAGACAAACCACTTGCACCTGTGTTCAAATCTATAAACAACACATACCTGGGCACAATCAAGACTGACAACTTCTATCTGTGTTGTAATCTATAAACAATACACACCTGGGCACAATCAAGACAAACCACTTGCACCTCTGTGCCAATCTACAAACAACATACACACCTGGGCGCAATCCTGACAAATCACTTGCACCTGTGTGGATATCTGCAAACACACACACCGGGGCACATAGAGACAAACCACTAGCACCTGTGTGGGAATCTCCAAAAAAAAAAACAAAACCTAGTTACAATCAAGACAAACCTCTTGCACCTGTGTGTGAAACTCCAAAAAAAAATTAGACACAATCAAGACAAACCACTAGCACCTGTGTTCGAATCTATAAACAACACACACCTGGGTGCAATCATGACAAACCACATGCACCTGTGTGGGAATCTGCAAACAACAAACACCTGGGCACAATCAAGACTAACCACTTGCATCTGTGTTCGAATCTATAAACAACACACACCTGGGCGCAATCAAGACAAACCACTTGCACCTGTGTGCGAATCTCAAAAAAAAAAAAAACCTAGGCACAATCAAGACAAAACACTTGCACCTGTTTGGGAATCTACAAAAATAAACGTAGGTACAATCTAGACAAACCACTAGCACCTGTGTACGAATCTCCAAAAAAAAAAAAAAAAAGCTTGGTGCAATCAAAACAAACCACTTGCACCTGTGTTCCAATCAACAAACAACACACAGCTGGGCGCAATCATGACAAATCACTTGCTCCCATGTGGGTATCTGCAAACACACACACCTGGGCACATCAAGACAAACCAATTGCACCTGTGTGCGAATCTTCAAAAAAAAAAAAACCTAGGCGCAATCAAGACAAACCACTTGCACCTGTGTTCATATCTATAAACAACACAAACCTGGGCGCAATCATGACAAACCATGTGCACCTGTGTGCAAATCTACAAATACCAAAAACCTACGTGAAATCAAGACACAGCACTTAAACCTGTGTGCAGATCTATAAAGAACACACACCTGGGCGCAATCATGACAAACCACGTGCACCTGTGTGTGAAACTCCAAAAAAAAAAAAAATATGAAAACAACACACACCTTGGCACAATCAATAAAACCACTTGCATCTGTGTGTGAATCTCCAAATAAAAAAACCTAGGCGCAATGAAGACAAATTGCACCTGTGTGTTAATCTACAAAAAACAAAAACCTAGACGCAATCATGACAAACCACTTGCACATGTGTGGGAATCTGAAAACAACACATACCTGGGTACACTCAAGACAAACCACTAGCACCTGTCTGTGAATCTCCAAAAAAAAAAAAAAAAAAAAAACCTAGGCGCAATCAAGAAAAACCACTTGAACCTGTGGTCAACTCAACAAACAACACACAGCTGGGCACAATCATAACAAATCATTTGCACTTGTGTGGGTATCTGCAAACACACATACCTGGGATCATCAAGACAAACCACTGGCACCCGTGTGTGAAACCCCAAAAAAAATAACTTAGGCACAATCAAGAAAAACCACTTGCACCTGTTTTCGAATCTATAAACCACACACACCTGGGTGCAATCATGACAAACCAAGTGCACCTGTGTGGGAATCTGCAAACAACACACACCTGAGCGCAATCAAGACAAATCACTGCACCTCTGTGCGAATCTATAAAGAAAAAAAAACCTAGACGCAATCAAGACAAACCATTTGCACCTCTGTGCAAATCTACAAAAAAAAAAAAACCTAGGCTAAATCAAGACAAACCACTTGCACTTGTGTTCAAATCTATAAACAATACACACCTGGGCACAATCATGACAAACCACGTGCACCTGTGTGCGAATCTACAAAAAACAAAAACCTACGTGCAATCAACACAAACCACTTGCACCTGTGTGGGAATCTCAAAAAAAAATTAGGCGCAATCAAGACAAACCACTTGCACCTGTGTGTGAAACTCAAAAAAAAAAAACTTAGGCACAATCAAGACAAACCACTTGCACCTGTGTGCTAATCTACAAAAAAAAAAAAAAACCTAGGTATAATCAAGACAAACCTCATGCACCTGTGTTCGAATCTATAAACAACACACACCTGGGTGCAATCATGACAAAGCACTTGCACCTGAGTGGGAATCTGCAAACAACACACACCTGGGCGCAATGAAGACAAACCACTTGCACCTGTGTTCGAATCTATAAACAACACACACCTGGGCACAATCAAGACTGACAACTTTCATCTGTGTTCGAATCTATAAACAACACAATTTGCACCTGTGTGTGAATCTCCAAAAAAAAAAAAAAAAACATAGGCGCAATCAAAACAAACCACTTGCACCTGTGTGGGAATATACAAAAACAAAATCCTAGGCGCAATCAAGACAAACCACTTGAACCTGTGTGCGAATCACCAAATAAAAAAACCTAGGCGCAATGAAGACAACTTGCACCTCTGTGTGAATCTACAAAAAACAAAAACTAGGCGCAATCATGACAAACCACTTGCACCTGTGTGGGAATCTTAAAACAACACACACCTGGGTACAGTCAAGACATACCACTAGTACCTGTTTGTGAAACTCCAAAAAAAAATCTACAAAGAAAAAAAAAAAAAACCTAGGCGCAATCAAGTCAAACCACTTGCACCTCTGTGCGAATCTACAAAAAAAAACAAACCTAGGCTCAATCAAGACAAACCACTTGCACTTTTGTTCAAATCTATAAACAAGACACACATGGGCGCAATCATGACAAACCACGTGCACCTGTGTGCCAATCTACAAAAACAAAAACCTACGTGCAATCAACACAAACCACTTGCACCTGTGTGTGAAACTCCAAAAAAAAACTTAGGCACAATCAAGACTAACCACTTTCATCTGTGTTCGAATCTATAAACAACACACACCTGGGCGCTATCAAGACAATCCACTTGCACCTGTGTGCGAATCTACAAAAAAAAAAAACGAGGTGTAATCAAGACAAACCACATGCACCTGTGTTCGAATCTATAAACAACACTCACTTGGGCACAATCATGACAAACCACGTGCACCTGTGTGTGAAACTCCAAAAAAAAAATATGAAAACAACACACACCTTGGCACAATCAATACAAACCACTTGCATCTGTGTGTGAATCTCCAAATAAAAAAACCTAGGCGCAATGAAGACAAATTGCACCTGTGTGTTAATCTACAAAAAACAAAAACCTAGACGCAATCATGACAAACCACTTGCACATGTATGGGAATCTGAAAACAACACATACCTGGGTACACTCAAGACAAACCACTAGCACCTGTCTGTGAATCTCCAAAAAAAAAAACATAGGCGCAATCAAGAAAAACCACTTGAACCTGTGGTCAACTCAACAAACAACACACAGCTGGGCGCAATCATAACAAATCATTTGCACTTGTGTGGGTATCTGCAAACACACATACCTGGGATCATCAAGACAAACCACTGGCACCCGTGTGTGAAACCCCCCCAAAAAATAACTTAGGCACAATCAAGAAAAACCACTTGCACCTGTTTTCGAATCTATAAACCACACACACCTGGGTGCAATCATGACAAACCAAGTGCACCTGTGTGGGAATCTGCAAACAACACACACCTGAGCGCAATCAAGACAAACCACTGCACCTCTGTGCGAATCTATAAAGAAAAAAAAACCTAGGCGCAATCAAGACAAACCATTTGCACCTCTGTGCAAATCTACAAAAAAAAAAAAAAAAAACCTAGGCTCAATCAAGACAAACCACTTGCACTTGTGTTCAAATCTATAAACAATACACACCTGGGCACAATCATGACAAACCACGTGCACCTGTGTGCGAATCTACAAAAAACAAAAACCTACGTGCAATCAACACAAACCACTTGCACCTGTGTGGGAATCTCAAAAAAAAACTAGGCGCAATCAAGACAAACCACTTGCAACTGTGTGTGAAACTCCAAAAAAAAAAAAAAAAACTTAGGCACAATCAAGACAAACCACTTGCACCTGTGTGCTAATCTACAAAAAAAAAAAAAAAAAACCTAGGTATAATCAAGACAAACCTCATGCACCTGTGTTCGAATCTATAAACAACACTCACCTGGGTGCAATCATGACAAACCACGTGCACCAGAGTGGGAATCTGCAAACAACACACACGTGGGCCCAATGAAGACAAACCACTTGCACCTGTGTGCAAATCTCCAAAAAAAAAAAAAGCTAGGCGCAATCAAGACAAACAACTTGCACCTGTGTTCCAATCAAAAAACAACACACAGCTGGGCGCATTCATGACAAATCACTTGCACCTGTGTGCGAATCTTCAAAAAAAAAAACCTAGGCGCAATCAAGAAAACCACTTACACCTATGTGCAAATCTCCAAAAAAAAATACAAAACCCTAGGCTCAGTCAAGGCAAACCACTTGAACCTGTGTGCGAATCTACAAAAAAAAAAAAAAAAAAAACCTAGGCTCAGTCAAGGCAAACCACTTGCACCTTTGTGCGAATCTGCAAAAAACCAAAAAAAAACCTAGGCACAATCAAGACAAACTACTTGAACCTCTGTGCGAATCTAAAAAAAAAAAAAAATAGGCGCAATCAAGACAAACCACTTGCACCTGTTGGGAATGTGAAAACAACACACACCGGGCACAATCAAGAGAAATCACGTTCAGCTGTGTGAAAATCTACAAACAACACACACCTGGGCGCAATCAAGACAAACCACTTGCAGATGTGGACGAATCTACAAAAAAAAAAAAAACACATAGGTGCAATCAAGACAAAACACTGTGTGGGAATCTGCAAACAACACACAGGAGGGCACAATCAAGACTGACAACTTCCATCTGTGTTCGAAACTATAAACAACACACACCTGGGCACAATCAAGACAAACCACTTGCACCTGTGTGCCAATCTACAAACAACACATACACATGAGTGCAATCATAACAAACAACTTGCACCTGTGTGTGAAACTCCAAAAATAAATTAGGCACAATCAAGACAAACCACTTCCACCTGTGTTCCAATCTATAAAAAACACACACCTGGGTGCAATCATCACAAACTAGGTGCACCTGTGTGGGAATCTGCAAACAACACACATCTGTGCACAATCAAGACTAACCACTTACATCTGTGTTCGAATGTATAAACAACACACACCTGGGCGCAATCAAGACAAACAACTTGCACCTGTGGGCGAATCTCAAAAAAAAAAAAAATCCTAGTCGCACTCAAGACAAACCTCTTGCACCTGTGTGGGAATCTACAAAAAAAAATAATAAAAGGTTAGGCGCAATCAAGAAAAACGACTTGCACCTGTGTTCCAATCTATAAAAAACACACACCTGGGTGCAATCAAGACAAACCATTGCACCTGTGTTGAATCTATAAACAACACACACCAGGGTGCAATCATGACAAAAGTCGTGCACCGGTGAGGGAATCTGCAAACAACTCACACCTGGGCACAATCAAGACAAACCACTTGCACATGATTGCGAATCTCAAAAAAAAAAAAAAAAGCTACCAGCAATCAAGACAAACCACTTGCACCAGTGTTCCAATCAACAAAAACCACACAGTTGGGCGCAATCATGACAAATCACTTGCATCTGTGTGGGTATCTGCAAACACACACACCTGGGAATATCAAGACAAACCAATTGCACCTGTGTGCGAATCTTCAAAAAAAAAAAAAAAAAAACTAGGTGCAAACAAGACAAACCACTTGCTCCTGTGTGCAGATCACCAAAAAAAAAAAACCTAGGCACAGTCAAGACAAAGCACTTGCACTTCTGTGCGAATCTACAAAAAAAAAAAAAAAAAAAAAAAAACGAGGCGCAATCAAGACAAACCAGTTACACCTGGGTTCAAATCTATAAACAACACAAACCTGGGCACAATCATGACAAACCACGTGCACCTGTGTGCAAATCTACAAAAAACAAAAACCTACGTGAAATCAAGACACACCACTTAAACCTGTGTGCAGAACTACAAACAACACACACCTGGGCGCAATCATGACAAACCACGTGCACCTGTGTGTGAAACTCAAAAAAAAAAAAAAAAACTTAGGCACAATCAAGACTAACCACTTGCACCTCTGTGTGAATCTCCAAAAAAGAAAAAAGCTAGGCTCAATCAAGACAAACCACTTGCACCTGTGTTCCAATCAACAATCAACACACAGCTATGCGCAATCATGACAAACCACTTGCACCTGTGTGGGTATCTGCAAACATACACACCTGGGCACATCAAGATAAACCAATTGCACCTGTGTGCGAATCTTCAAAAAAAAAAAAAAAAAAACCTAGGTGCAATCAAGAGAAACCACTTGCACCTGTGTGCAAATCTCCAAAAAAAAATCCTAGGCACAGTCAAGACAAACCACTTGCACCTCTGTGCGAATCTACAAAAAAAAAAAAAAAAAAAAAACCTAGGGGCAATCAAGACAAACCACTTGCACCTCTGTGCGAATCTAAAAAAAAAATACCAAGGCGCAATCAAGACAAACCACTTGCACCTGTTGGGAATATGAAAACAACACACACCTGGGCACAATCAAGAGAAATCACTTGCAACTGTGTGCAAATCTACAAACAACACACACCTGGGCTCATTCAAGATCAACCAATTGCGCCTGGGTGTGAATATAAAAAAAAACAAAATCCTAGGTGCAATCAAGACAAACCACTTCCACCTGTTTTCGAATCTATAAAATACACACACCTGGGCACAATCATGACAAACCACGTGCACCTCTGTGGGAATCTGCAAACAACACACACCTGGGCACAATCAAGACAAACCACTTGCACCTGTGTGCGAATCTTCAAAAAAAAAAAAAAACCGAGGTGCAATCAAGAGAAAGCACTTGCACCTGTGTGCAAATATCCAAAAAAAAAAAAAAAAAAAAACACCAGGCACAGTCAAGACAAACCACTTGCAACTCTGTGGGAATCTACAAAAATAATAATAAAAAAAAACCTAGGCGCAATCAAGACAAACCACTTGCACCTGTGTTCAAATCTATAAACAACACACACCTGGGCGCAATCATGATAAACCACGTGCAACTGTGTGCGAATCTACAAAAAACAAAAACCTACGTGCAATCAAGACAAACCAATTGCACCTGTGTGCGGATCTACAAGCAACACACACCTGGGCGCAATCATGACAAACCACTTGCACCTGTGTGTGAAAGTCCAAAATAAATAATTAGGCACAATTTAGACAAACCACTTGCACCTGTGTGCGAATCTCCAAAAAAAAAAAAAAAGCTAGGCACAATCAAGACAAACCACGTGCACCTGTGTGCCAATCTACAAACAACACAAACACCTGAGTTCAATCATGACAAACCACTTTCACCTGTATGGGAATCTGAAAACAACACACACCGGGGCACAGTGAAGACAAACCACTTGCACCTGTGTGCGAATCTCCAAATAAAAAAATCTAGGTGCAATGAAGACAACTTACACCTGTGTGTGAATCTACAAAAAACAAAAACCTAGGCGCAATCATGACAAACCACTTGCACCTGTGTGGGAATCTGAAAACAACACACACCTGGGTACAGTCAAGACAAACCACTAGCACCTGTGTGCGAATCTCCAAAAAAAAAAAAAAAAAAAAGGCTAGGTGCAATCAAGACAAACCACTTGCACCTGTGGTCCAATCAACAAACAATACACAGCTGGGCGCAATCATGACAAATAATTTGCACCTGTGTGGGTATCTGCAAACAAACACACCTGGGCACATCAAGACAAACCACTTGCACCTGTGTGTGAAACGCCAAAAAAAAACTTAGGCACAATCAAGGCAAACCACTTGCACCTGTGTGCGAACTACAAAGAAAACAAAAACTTAGTCGTAATCAAGACAAATCACTTGCACCTGTGTTCCAATCTATAAACAATGCACACCTGGGCGCAATCATGACAAACCACGTGCACCTGTGTGCGAATCTCCAAATAAAAACCTAGGCGGAATCAAGACAAAACACTTGCACCTGTGTTCGTATCTATAAACAACACAAATCTGGGCGCAATCATGACAAAACACGTGCACCTGTGTGCAAATCTACAAAAAACAAAAACCTACGTGAAATCTAGACACACAACTTAAACCTGTGTGCAGATCTACAAACAACACACACCTGGTCGCAATCATGAGAAACCACGTGCAACTGTGTGTGAAACTCCAAAAAAAAAAAAAACAGGCACAATCAAGACAAACCACTTGCACCTGTCTGTGAAACTCCAAAAAAAAAAAACAACTAGGCACAATCAAGACAAACCACTTGCACCTGTGTTCCAATGAACAATCAACACACAGCTAGGGGCAATCATGACAAATCACTTGAACCTGTGTGGGTATCTGCAAACACACACACCTGGGCACATCATGATAAACCAATTGCACCTGTGTGCGAATCTTCAAAAAAAAAACCTAGGCGCAATCAAGAGAAACCACTTGCACCTGTGTGCGAATGTCCAAAAAAAAAAAAAAAACCTAGGCACAGTCAAGACAATCCACTTGCACCTCTGTGCGAATCTACAAAAAAAAAACCTAGGGGCAATCAAGACAAACCACTTGCACCTCTGTGCAAATCTAAAAAAAAAAACCCAAGGCGCAATCAAGACAAACCACTTGCACCTTTGGAAATATGAAAACAACACACACCTGGGCACAAACAAGAGTAATCACTTGCAGCTGTGTGCAAAATTACAAACAACACACACCTGGGCGCATTCATGACAAACCAAGTGCACCTGTGAGGGAATCTGAAAACAACACTCACCTGGGCACAATCAAGACAAACCACTAGCACCTGTGTGCTAATCTCCAAAAAAAAAAAAAATTAGGCGGAATCAAGACAAACCACTTGCATCAGTGTTCCAATCAACAAACAACACACAGCTGATATATGAAATATATAAATATGAAAACAACACACACCTGGGCACAACCAAGAGAAATCACATGCATCTGTGTGCAAATCTATAAACAACACACCCCGGGGCACAATCAAGATCAACCAATTGCACCTGTGTATGAATCTACAAAAAACAAAAACCTAGGCATAATCAAGACAAACCACTTGCAGCAGTTCAAATCTATAAACAACACAAACCCGGGTGCAATCATGACAATCCACGTGCACCTGTGTGGGAATCTGCAAACAACACACACCTTGGCACAATCAAGACTAACCACTTGCATCTGTGTTTGAATCTATAAACAACACACACCTGTGCGCAATTTAGACAAACCATTTGCACCTGTGTGCGAATCTCCAAAAAAAAAACCACCTAGGCGCAATCAAGACAAAACACTTGCACCTGTGTGGGAATCTACAAAAAACAAAACCTAGGCGCAATCGAGACAAACCACTTGCACCTGTGTGCTAATCTACAAACAACACAAACCTGGGCGCAATCATGACAAACAACTTGCACCTGTTGGGAATCTGAAAACAACACACACCTGCGGACAATCAAGAGAAACCACTTGCAGCTGTGTGCAAATCTACAAACAATACACCCCTGGGCGCAATCAAGATCAACCAATTGCACCTGTGTGTGAATCTAGAAAAAACAAAATCCTAGGCGCAATCAATACAAACCACTTGCACCTGTGTTCGAATCTATAAACAACACACACCTGGGCAGTTTCAAGACAAACCACTTGCACCTGTGTGCGAATCTACAAAAAAAAACCTAGGCGCAATCAAGACAAACCACTTGCACCTGTGTGTGAAACTCCAAAAAAAAAAAAAAAGTAGGCACAATCAAGACAATCCACTTGCACCTGTGTGCGAATCTACAAAAAACAAAAACTTAGGGGTAATTAAGACAAACCACTTGCACCTGTGTTCCAATCTATAAACAACACACACCTGGGTGCAATCATGACAAACCACCTGCACCTCTTTGGGAATCTGCAAACAACACACACCTGGGGACAATCTAGACTAACCACTTACATCTGTGTTCGAATCTATAAACAAAATACCTGGGCGAAATCATGATAAACCACATGCACCTGTGTGGGAATCAGCAAACAACACACACCTGGGCACAATCAAGACTGACAACTTCCATCTGTGTTCGAATCTATAAACAACACACACCTGGGCGCAATAAAGAGAAACCACTTGCACCTGTGTGCCAATCTACAAACAACACACACACCTAGGTGCAATCATGACAAACAACTTGCAACAGTGTGGGAATCTGCAAACAACACATACCTGGGCGCAATGAAGACAAACCACTTGCACTTGTGTTCAAATCTATAAACAACACACACCTGGGCGCAATCATGACAAACCACTTGCACCAGTGTGTGAAACTCCAAAAAAAAAATAAAAAAAAAAACCTAGGCGCAATCAAGACAAAACACTTGCACCTGTGTGGGAATCTACAAAAAAAAAAAAACCTAGGTGCAATCTAGACAAACCATTTGCACCTGTGTGCAAAACTACAAAAAAAAAAAAAAAACCTAGGCGCAACCAAGACAAACCACTTGCACCTATTGGGAATCTGAAAACAACACACACCTGGGCACAATCAAGAGAAACCACCTGCAACTGTGTGCAAATCTATAAACAACACACCCCTGTTCGCAATGAAGATCAACCTATTGCACCTGTGTGTGAATCTACAAAAAACAAAATCCTAGGCGCAATCAAGACAAACCACTTGCACCTGTGTTCAAATCTATAAACAACACACACCTGGGCACAATCAAGACTGACAACTTCTATCACTGTTCTAATCTATAAACAATAAACACATGGGCGCAATCAAGACAAACCACTTGCACCTCTGTGACAATCTACAAACAACACACACACCTGGGTGCTATCATGACAAACCACTTGCACCTGTGTGGGAATCTGCAAACAACACACACCTGGGAACAATCAAGACAAACCACTTGCACCTTTGTGCGAATCTCCAAATAAAAATACCTAGGCGCAATCAAGACAACTTGCACCTGTGTGTGAATCTACAAATAACAAAAACTTAGGCGAACTCATGACAAACCACTTGCACCTGTGTGGGAATCTAAAAACAAGACACACCTCGGCACATGCAAGACAAACCACTAGCACCTGTGTGCGAATCTCCAAAAAAAAAAATTATAACCTAGGCTCAATGAAGACAAACCACTTACACCTGTGTTCCAATCAACAAACAACACATAGCTGGGCGCAATCCTGACAAATCACTTGCACCTGTGTGGATATCTGCAAACACACACACCGGGGCACATAGAGACAAACCACTAGCACCTGTGTGGGAATCTCCAAAAAAAAACACCTAGGCACAATCAAGACAAACCTCTTGCACCTGTGTGTCAAACTCCAAAAAAAAAAAAATAGACACAATCAAGACAAACCACTTGCACCTGTGTTCGAATCTATAAACAACACACACCTGGGTGCAATCATGACAAACCACGTGCACCTGTGTGGGAATCTGCAAACTACAAACACCTGGGCACTATCAAGACTAACCACTTGCATCTGTGTTCGAATCTGCAAACAACAAACACCTGGGCGCAATCAAGACAAACCACTTGCACCTGTGTGCGAATCTCCAAAAAAAAAAAAAAAAACTAGGCACAATCAAGACAAAACACTTGCACCTGTGTGGGAATCTACAAAAATAAACGTAGGTACAATCTAGACAAACCACTTGCACCTGTGTTCATATCTATAAACAACACAAACATGGGCGCAATCATGGCAAACCATGTGCACCTGTGTGCAAATCTACAAAAAACAAAAACCTACGTGAAATCAAGACACAGCACTTAAACCTGTGTGCAGATCTACAAACAACACACACCTGGGCGCAATCATGACAAACCACGTGCACCTGTGTGTGAAACTCCAAAAAAAAAACTTAGGCACAATCAAGACAAACCAAGACAAACCACTTGCACCTGTGTTCCAATCAACAATCAACACACAGCTGGGCGCAATCATGACAAACCACTTGCACCTGTGTGGGTATCTGCAAACACACACACCTGGGCACATCAAGATAAACCAGTTGAACCTGTGTGCTAATCTTCAAAAAAAAAAAAAACCTAGGTGCAATCAAAAGAAACCACTTGCACCTGTGTGCAAATCTCCAAAAAAAAAAAAAAAAAACCAAAGCACACTCAAGGCAAACCACTTGCACCTCTGTGCAAATCTACAAAAAAAAAAAAAAAAAAAAAAAAAACCTAGGGGCAATCAAGACAAACCACTTGCAACTCTGTGAGAATCTAAAAAAAAAAAAAAAACCTAGGGGCAATCAAGACAAACCACTTGCAACTCTGTGAGAATCTAAAAAAAAAAAAAAAACCTAGGGACAATCAAGACAAACAACTTGCACCTGTTGGTAATATGAAAACAACACACACCTGGGCACTATCAATACAAACCACTTGCACCTGTGTGCGAATCTCCAAATAAAAAACCCTAGGCGCAATGAAGATAAATTGCACCTGTGTGTGAATCTACAAAAAACAAAAAACTAGACGCAATCATGACAAACCACTTGCACATGTGTGGGAATCTGAAAACAACACATACCTGGCTACAGTCAAGACAAACCACTAGCACCTGTGTGTGAATCTCCAAAAAAAAAAAAAAAGCTAGGCGCAATCAAGAAAAACCACTTGCACCTGTGTTCCAATCAAAAAACAACACCAACACACAGCTGGGCGCAATCATGACAAACCACGTGCACCTGTGTGGGAATCTCAAAAAAAAAATCTATTTGCAATCAAGACAAACCACTTGCACCTGTGTTCCAATCAACAAAAAACACACAGCTGGGCGCAATCATGACAAATCACTTGCACCTGTGTGGGTATCTGCAAACACATTCACCTGGGCACATCAAGAAAAACCAATTGCACCTGTGTGCGAATCTTCAAAAAAAAAAAAAAAACCTAGGCGCAATCAAGACAAACCACTTGCTCCTGTTGGGAATATGATAACAACACACACCTGGGCACAATCAAGAGAAATCACTTGCAGCTGTGTGCAAATCTAAAAACAACACACACCTGGGTGCAATCAAGATAAACCACTTCCACCTCTGTTCGAATCTATAAACTACACACACCTGGGCACAATCATGACAAACCACGTGCACTTGTGTGGGAATCTGCAAACAACACACAGGAAGGCACAATCAACACTGACAACTTCCATCTGTGTTCGAAACTATAAACAACACACACCTGGCACAATCAAGACAAACCACTTGCACCTGTGTGCCAACCTACAAACAACACATACACATGAGTGCAATCATAACAAACAACTTGCACCTGTGTGTGAAACTCCAAAAATAAATTATGAGCAATCAAGACAAACCACTTGCACCTGTGTTCCAATCTATAAAAAACACACACCTGGGTGCAATCATGACAAACTACGTGCACCTGTGTGGGAATCTGCAAACAACACACACATGGGCACAATCAAGACTAACCACTTGCATCTGTGTTCAAATCTATAAACAACACACACCTGGGAGCAATCAAGACAAACCACTTGCACCTGTGGGCGAATCTCCAAAAAAAAAAAAAAAAACCTAGTCGCACTCAAGACAAACCTCTTGCACCTGTGTGTGAATCTACAAAAAAAAGTTAGGCACAATCAAGACAAACAACTTGCACCTATGTGCGAATGTCCAAAAAAAAAATAATAAAAGGTTAGGCTCAATCAAGAAAAACCACTTGCACCTGTGTTCCAATCTATAAAAAACACACACCTGGGTGCAATCATGACAAATTAGGTGCACCTGTTTGGGAATTTGCAAACAACACACACCTGGGCACAATCAAGACTAACCACTTGCATCTGTGTTCTAATCTATAAACAAAACACACCTGGGCGCAATCAAGACAAACCATTGCACCTGTGTTCGAATCTATAAACAACACACACCTGGGCGCAATCATGACAAATGTCGTGCACCGGTGTGGGAATCTGCTAAGAACAAACACATGGGCACAATCACGACTAACCACTTGCATCTGTGTTCGAATCTATAAACAATACACACCTGGGCGCAATGAAGAGGAACCACTTGCACCTGTGTGCGAATCTACAAAAAAAAAAAAAAAAACCTAGGCACAATCAAGACAAAACACTTGCACCTGTGTAGGAATCTACAAAAAAAAAAAAAAAAAACGTAGGCACAATCAAAACAAACCTCTTGCACACCTGTGCGAAACTCCAAAAAAAAAAAAAAAGCTAGGCGCAATCAAGACAAACCACTTGCACCTGTGTTCCAATCAACAAACAACACACAGCTGGGCGCAAAAAAGACAAACCACTTGCACCAGTGTGGGTATCTGCAAACACACACACCTGGGCACATCAAGACTAACCAATTGCACCTGTGTGCGAATCTTCAAAAAAAAAAACCTAGGTGCAATCAAGAGAAACCACTTGCACCTGTGTGCAAATCTCCAAAAAAAAAAAAAAAAAAAAAACCTAGGCACTGTCTAGACAAACCAATTGCACCTCTGTGCGAATTAAAAAAAAAAAAAAAAGAAACCCTAGGCGCAATCAAGACAAACCACTTGCAACTCTATGCGAATCTAAAAAAAAAAAAAAACCTAGGTGCAATCAAGACAAACCACTTGCACCTGTTGGGAATATGAAAACTGCACACACCTGGGCCCAATCAAGAGAAATCACTTGCAGCTGTGTGCAAATCTATAAACAACACACACCTGGACGCAATCAAGATCAACCAATTGCACCTGTGTGTGAATCTAAAAAAACAAAATCCTAGGTGCAATCAAGATAAACAACTTCCACCTATGTTCGAATCTATAAACTACACACACCTGGGCGCAATCATGACAAACCACTTGCAGCTGTGTGCGAAGATACAAATAAAAAAATCTAGGCACAATGAACACATCTTGCACCTGTGTGTGAATCTACAAAAAACAAAAACCTAGGCGCAATCATGACAAACCACTTGCACCTGTGTGGGAATCTGAAAACAACACACACCTGGGTACAGTCAAGACAAACCACTAGCACCTGTGTGGGAATCTCCAAAAAAAAAAAAAAAAACCTAGGCGCAATCAACACAAACCACTTGCACCTGTGGTCCAATCAACAAACAACACACAGCTGGGCGCATCATGACAAATCACTTGCACCTGTGTGGGTATCTGGAAACACACACATCTGGGCACATCAAGACTAACCAATTGCACCTGTGTGCGAATATTCAAAAAAAAATACCTAGGCGCAATCAAGAGAAACCACTTGCACCTGTGTGCAAATCTCCAAAAAAAAAAAAAAAAAACCTATGCACAGTCAAGACAAACCACTTGCACCTCTGTGCGAATCTACAAAAAAAAAAAAAAAAAAAAAAACCTAAGCGCAATCAAGACACACCACTTGCACCTTTTTGTGAATCAACAACAACAACAAAAAAAAAAACCGAGGCGCAATCAAGAAAAACCATTTGCACCTGTGTTCAAATCTATAAACAACACACACCTGGGCACAATCATGACAAACCACGTGCACCTGTGTGCTAATCTACAAAAAACAAAAACCTACATGCAATCAAGACACACCACTTGCACTAGTGTGCGGATCTACAAACAACACACACCTGGGCACAATCATGAGAAATCACGTGCACCTGTGTGGGAATCTCAAAAAAAAGAAACTTATGCGCAATCAAGACAAACCACTTGCACCTGTGTGTGAAAGTCCAAAAAAAAATTAGACACAATTTAGACAAACCACGTTCACCTGTGTTCGAATCTATAAACAACACACACTTGGGTGCAATCATGACAAACCACATGCACCTTTGTGGGAATCTGCAAACAACAAACACCTGGGCGCAATCAAGACTAACCACTTGCATCTGTGTGCTAATCTCCAAAAACAAAAATGCTAGGTGCAATCAAGACAAAGCTCTTGCACCTGCGTGCCAATCTACAAACAACAAACACACCTGAGTGCAATCATGACAAACCACTTGCACCTGTGTAGGAATCTGAAAACAACACACACCTGGGCACAATCAAGACAAACCACTTGCACCTGTTTGCGAATCTCAAAAAAAAAAAAAAAAACTACGCGCAATCAAGACAAACCACTTGCAACTGTATTCCAATCAACAAACAACACACAGCTGGGCGCAATCATGACAAATCACTTGCACCTGTGTGGGTATCTGCGAACAGACACACCTGGGCACATCAAGATAAACCAATTGCACCTATGTGCGAATCTTCAAAAAAACAAAAAACCGAGGTGCAATCATGACAAACCACATGCACCTGTGTGTAAATCTACAAAAAACGAAAACCTACGTGTAATCAAGACACACCACTTAAACCTGTGTGCAGATCTACAAACAACACACACCTGGGCGCAATCATGGCAAACCACCTGCACCTGTGTGTGAAACTCCAAAAAAAAAAAAAGCTAGGCGCAATTAAGACAAACCACTTGCACCTGTGTTCCAATCAACAATCAACACACAGCTAGCCTCAATCATGACAAACCACTTGCACCTGTGTGGGTATCTGCAAACACACACACCTGGGCACATCAAGATTAACCACTTGCACCTGTTTGCGAATCTCAAAAAAAAAGAGCTATGCACAATCAAGAGAAACCACTTGCACCTGTGTTCCAATCAACAAAAAACACACATTTGGGTGCAATCATGACAAATCACTTGCACCTGTGTGGGTGTCTGCAAACACACACACCCTGGCACATCAAGACAAATCAATTGCACCTGTGTGCGAATCTTCAAAAAAAAAAACCTAGGCGCAATCAAGACAAAACACGTGCACCTGTGTGCAAATCTCCAAATAATAAAAAAAAAACCTAGGCACAGTCAAGACAAACCACTTGCACCTCTGTGCAAATCTACAAAAAAAAAAAAAAAAAACTAGGCGCAATCAAGAAAAACCACTTGCACCTGTGTTAAAATCTATAAACAACACAATCCTGGGCGCAATCATAACAAACCAGGAGCAGCTGTGTGCAAATCTACAAAAAACAAAAACCTACATGAAATCAAGACACACCACTTAAACCTGTGTGCAGATCTACAAACAACACACACCAGGGCGCAATCATGACAAACCACGTGTACCTGTGTGTGAAACTCAAAAAAAAATTAGGCACAATCAAGACAAACTACTTGCACCTGTGTGTGAAACTCCAAAAAAAAAAAAAAAAACTTAGGCACAATCAAGACAAACCACTTGCAACTGTGTTGCAATCAATAATCAACACACAGCTAGGCGCAATCATGACAAACCACTTGCACCTGTGTGGGTATCTGCAAACACACACACCTGGGCACATCAAGATTAACCACTAGCACCTGTTTGCGAATCTCAAAAAAAAAAAAAAGCTATGCATAATCAAGAGAAACCACTTGCAACTGTGTTCCAATCAACAAAAAACACACATTTGGGTGCAATCATGACAAATCACTTGCACCTGTGTGGGTGTCTGCAAACACACACACCCTGGCACATCAAGACAAATCAATTGCACCTGTGTGCGAATCTTAAAAAAAAAAAACCTAGGCACAATCAAGACAAAACACGTGCACCTGTGTGCAAATCTCCAAATAAAAAAAAAAAAACCTAGGCACAGTCAAGACAAACCACTTGCACCTCTGTGCAAATCTACAAAAAAAAAACTAGGCACAATCAAGACAAACCACTTGCACCTGTGTTAAAATCTATAAACAACACAATCCTGGGCGCAATCATAACAAACCAGGAGCAGCTGTGTGCAAATCTACAAAAAACAAAAACCTACATGAAATCAAGACACACCACTTAAACCTGTGTGCAGATCTACAAACAACACACACCTGGGCGCAATCATGACAAACCACGTGCACCTGTGTGTGAAACTCAAAAAAAAATTAGGCACAATCAAGACAAACTACTTGCACCTGTGTGTGAAACTCCAAAAAAAAAAACTTAGGCACAATCAAGACAAACCACTTGCAACTGTGTTGCAATCAATAATCAACACACAGCTAGGCGCAATCATGACAAACCACTTGCACCTGTGTGGGTATCTGCAAACACACACACCTGGGCACATCAAGATAAACCAATTGCACCTGTGTGCGAATCTTCAAAAAAAAAAAAAAGGCGCAATCAAGAGAAACCACTTGCACCTGTGTGCAAATCTCAAAAAAAAAAAAAAAAAAAACCTAGGCACATTCAAGAGAAACCACTTGCACCTCTGTGGGAATCTACAAAAAAAAAAAAAATAGGGGCAATCAAGACAAACGACTTGCAACTGTTGGGAATATGAAAACAACACACACCTGGGCACAATCAAGAGAAATCACTTGCAGCTGTGTGCAAATCTACAAACAACACACACCTGGGTGCATTCAAGATCAACCAATTGCACCTGGGTGTGAATATAAAAAAAAACAAAATCCTAGGTGCAATCAAGACAAACCACTTCCACCTGTTTTCGAATCTACAAAATACACACACCTGGGCGCAATCATGACAAACCACGTGCACCTCTGTGGGAATCTGCAAACAACACACACCTGGGCACAATCAAGACTGACAACTTCCATCTGTGTTCGAATCTATAAACAACACACACCTCGGTGCAATCAAGACAAACCACTTGCACCTGTGTGCGGATCTGCAAGCAACACACACCTGGGCGCAATCATGACAAACCACTTGCACCTGTGTGTGAAAGTCCAAAAAAAAATTAGGCACAATTTAGACAAACCACTTGCACCTGTGTGCAAATCTCCAAAAAAAAAAAAAAAAACCTAGGCACAGTCAAGACAAACCACTTGCACCTCTGTGGGAATCTAAAAACAAAACCCAAGGCGTAATCAAGACAAACCACTTGCACCTGTGTTCTAATCCATAAAAAACACACACCTGGGTGCAATCATGACAAACCAAGTGCACCTGTGTGGGAATCTGCAAACAACAAACACCTGGGCACAATCAAGACTAACCACTTGCATCTGTGTTCGAATCTATAAACAACAAACACCTGGGCGCAATCAAGACTAACAACTTGCACCAGTGGGCAAATTTCCAAAAAAAAAAAAAAACCTAGTCGCAATCAAGACAAACCTCTTGCACCTGTGTGGGAATCTACAAAAAAAAAGTTAGGCACAATCAAGACAAACCACTTGCACCTGTGTGCGAATCTCCAAAAAAAAATAAAAGGTTAGGCTCAATCAAAACAAACTACTTGCACCTGTGTTCCAATCTATAAAAAACACACAGCTGGGTGCAATAATGACAAACCACGTGCACCTGTGTGGGAATCTGCAAACAACACACACCTTAGCACAATCAAGACTAACCACTTGCACCTGTGTGGGTATCTGCAAACACACACACATGGGCACATCAAGATAAACCAATTGCACCTGTGTGCGAATCTTCAAAAAAAAAAAAAAACCTAGGCGCAATCAAGAGAAACCACTTGCGCCTGTGTGCAAATCTCCAAAAAAAAAATACCTAGGCACTGTCAAGACAAACCACTTGCACCTGTGCGAATCTACAAAAAAAAAACCTACCGGCAATCAAGACAAACCACTTGCACCTCTGTGCGAATCTAAAAAAAAAAAAGAAAAAAACCAAGGCGCAATCAAGACAAAACCACTTGCTCCTGTTTAGAATATGAAAACAACACACACCAGGGCACAATCAAGAGAAATCACTTGCGCTGTGTGCAAATCTACAAACAACACACACCTGGGCGCATTCAAGATCAACCGATTGCACCTGTGTGTGAATATAAAAAAACAAAATCCTAGGTGCAATCAAGACAAACCACTTCCACTTGTTTTCGAATCTACAAAATACGCACACCTGGGCGCAATCATGACAAACCACATGCACCTCTGTGGGAATCTGCAAACAACACACACCTGGGCACAATCAAGACTGACAACTTCCATCTGTGTTCGAATCTATAAACAACACACACCTGGGCGCAATCATGACAAACCACTTGCACCTGTGTGTGAAACTCCAAAAAAAAAATTAGACACAATTTACACAAACCACTTGCACCTGTGTTCGAATCTATAAACAACAAACACTTGCGTGCAATCATGACAAACCACGTGCAACTTTGTGGGAATCTGCAAACAACAAACACCTGGGCACAATCAAGACTAACCACTTGCATCTGTGTGCGATACTCCAAAAAACAAAAAAGCTAGGTGCAATCAAGACAAAGCACTTGCACCTGCATGCCAATCTGCAAACAACAAACTCACCTGAGTGCAATCATGACAAACCACGTGCACCTGTGTGTGAAACTCCAAAAAAAAAAACTTAGGCACAATCAAGACAAACCACTTGCACCTGTGTGCGAATCTCCAAAAAAAAAAAAAAAGCTAGGCGCAATTAAGACAAACCACTTGCACCTGTGTTCCAATCAACAATCAACACACAGCTAGGAGTAATCATGACAAACCACTTGACCTGTGTGAGTATCTGCAAACACACACACTTGGGCACATCAAGATAAACCACTTGCACCTGTTTGCGAATCTCAAAAAAAAAAAAAAAGCTATGCACAATCAAGAGAAACCACTTGCACCTGTGTGCAAATCTCAAAAAAAAAAAAAAAAAAAAAAACCTAGGCACATTCAAGAGAAACCACTTGCACCTCTGTGCGAATCTACAAAAATTCTAGGGGCAATCAAGACAAACCACTTGCACCTCTGTGCGAATCTAAAAAAAAAAAAACCAAGGCACAATCAAGACAAACCACTGGCACCTGATGGGAATATGAAAACAAAACACACCTGGGCACAATCAAGAGAAATCACTTGCAACTGTGTGCAAATCTACAAACAACACACACCTGGGCGCATTCAAGACCAACCAATTGCACCTGGGTGTGAATATAAAAAAAAAAACAAAATCCTAGGTGCAATCAAGACAAACCACTTCCACCTGTTTTCGTATCTATAAAATACACACACCTGCGCGCAATCATGACCAACCACGTGCACCTCTGTGGGAATCTGCAAACAACACACACCTGGGCACAATCAAGACTGACAACTTCCATCTGTGTTCGAATCTATAAACAACACACACCTCGGTGCAATCAAGACAAACCACTTGCACCTGTGTGCGGATCTGCAAGCAACACACACCTGGGCGCAATCATGACAAACCACTTGCACCTGTGTGTGAAAGTCCAAAAAAAAATTAGGCACAATTTAGACAAACCACTTGCACCTGTGTGCAAATCTCCAAAAAAAAAAAAAAAAAAAAACCTAGGCACAGTCAAGACAAACCACTTGCACCTCTGTGGGAATCTAAAAACAAAAACCAAGGCGTAATCAAAACAAACCACTTGCACCTGTGTTCCAATCCATAAAAAAACACACACCTGTGTGCAATCATGACAAACTACTTGCACCTGTGTGGGAATCTGCAAACAACACAAACATGGGCACAATCAAGACTAACCACTTGCATCTTTGTTCAAATCTATAAACAACACACACCTGGGCGCAATCAAGACTAACAACTTGCACCAGTGGGCGAATGCCAAAAAAAAAAAAAAGCTATGCACAATCAAGAGATACCACTTGCACCTGTGTTCTAATCAACAAAAAACACACATTTGGGTGCAATCATGACAAATCACTTGCACCTGTGTGGGTGTCTGCAAACACAGACACCTGGGCACATCAAGACAAACCAATTGCACCAGTGTGCGAATCATCAAAAAAAAAAAAAAAAAAACTTGGCGCAATCAAGACTAAACACGTGCACCTGTGTGCAAATCTCTAAATAAAAAAAAAAAAACCTAGGCACAGTCAAGACAAACAACTTGCACCTCTGTGCGTATCTACAAAAAAAAACTAGGCGCAATCAAGACAAACCACTTGCACCTGTGTTCAGATCTATAAACAACACAATCCTGGGTGCAATCATGACAAACCAGGAGCAGCTGTGTGCAAATCTACAAAAAACAACAACCTATATGAAATCAAGACACACCACTTAAACCTGTGTGCAGATCTACAAACAACATACACCTGGGCGCAATCATGACAAACCACGTGCACCTGTGTGTGAATCTCAAAAAAAAAAAAATTAGGCACAATCAAGACAAACTACTTGCACCTGTGTGTGAAACTCCAAAAAAAAAAACATTGGCACAATCAAGACAAACCACTTGCACTTGTGTTCCAATCAATAATCAACACACAGCTAGGCGCAATCACACCACTTGCACCAGTGTGGTATCTGCAAACACACACACCTGGGCACATCAAGATAAACCAATTGCACCTGTGTGCGAATCTTCAAAAAAAAAAAAAAACCTAGGCGCAATCAAGAGAAACCACTTGCACCTGTGTGCAAATCTCCAAAAAAAAAAAAAAAACCTAGGCACATTCAAGAGAAACCACTTGCACCTCTGTGCGAATCTACAAAAAAAAATCTAGGGGCAATCAAGACAAACCACTTGCACCTGTTGGGAATATGAAAACAACACACACCTGGGCACAATCAAGAGAAATCACTAGCAACTGTGTGCAAATCTACAAACAACACACACCTGGGCGCATTCAAGATCAACCAATTGCACCTGGGTGTGAATATTAAAAAAAAAATAATCCTAGGTGCAATCAAGACAAACCACTTCCACCTGTTTTCGAATCTATAAAATACACACACCTGTGCGCAATCATGACAAACCACGTGCACCTCTGTGGGAATCTGCAAACAACACACACCTGGGCACAATCAAGACTGACAACTTCCATCTGTGTTCGAATCTATAAACAACACACACCTGGGTGCAATCAAGACAAACCACTTGCACCTGTGTGCGGATCTGCAAGCAACACACACCTGGCGCAATCATGACAAAACACTTGCACCTGTGTGTGAAAGCCCAAAAAAAAATTAGGCACAATTTAGACAAACCACTTGCACCTGTGTGCAAGTCTCCAAAAAAAAAAAAAACCTAGGAACAGTCAAGACAAACCACTGGCACCTCTGTGGGAATCTAAAAACAAAAACCAAGGCGTAATCAAGACAAACCACTTGCACCTGTGTTCTAATCCATAAAAAACACATACGTGGGTGCAATCATGACAAACCAAGTGCACCTGTGTGGGAATCTGCAAACAACACACACATGGGCACAATCAAGACTAACCACTTGCATCTGTGTTCTAATCTATAAACAACACATACCTGGGCGCAATCAAGACTAACAACTTGCACCAGTGGGCGAATCTCCAAAAAAAAAAAAAAAATACCTAGTCGCAATCAAGACAAACCTCTTGCACCTGTGTGGGAATCTACAAAAAAAATAGTTAGGCACAATCAAGACAAACCACTTGCACCTGTGTGCGAATCTCCAAAAAAAAAATAAAAGGTTAGGCTCAATCAAAACAAACTACTTGCACCTGTGTTCCAATCTATAAAAAACACACACCTGGGTGCAATAATGACAAACCACGTGCACCTGTGTGGGAATCTGCAAACAACACACACCTTGGCACAATCAAGACTAACCACTTACATCTGTGTTGGAATCTATAAACAAAACACACCTGGGCGCAATCAAGACAAACCACTTGCACCTGTGTTCGAATCTATAAACAACACACACCTGGGCACAATCATGACAAACCACGTGCACCTGTGTGGGAATCTGCAAACAACACACACCTGGGCATAATCAAGACAAACCACTTGCACCTGCTTGCGAATCTCAAAAAAAAAAAAAAAAGCTACACACAATCAAGAGAAACCACTTGCACCTGTGTTCCAATCAACAAAAAACACACAGTTGGGCGCAATCATGACAAATCACTTGCACCTGTGTGGGTATCTGCAAACACACACACCTGGGCACATCAAGACAGACCAATTGCACCTGTGTGTGAATCTTCAAAAAAAAAACCTAGGCACAATCAAGACAAACCACTTGCTCCTGTGTGCAAATCTCCAAAAAAAAAAAAAAAAACCTAGGCACAGTCAAGACAAACCACTTGCACCTCTGTTCAAATCTATAAACAACACAAACCTGGGCGCAATCATGATAAACCACATGCAGCTGTGTGCAAATCTACAAAAAACAAAAATCTACGTGAAATCAAGACACACCACTTAAACCTGAGTGCAGATCTACAAACAACACACACCTGGGCACGATCATGACAAACCATGTGCACCTGTGTGTGAAACTGCAAAAAAAAAAAAAAAATTAGGCACAATCAATACAAACCACTTGCACCTGTGTTCCAATCAACAATCAACATACAGCTAGGCACAATCATGAGAAACCACTTGCACCTGTGTGGGTATCTGCAAATACACACACATGGGCACATCAAGATAAACCAATTGCACCTGTGTGCGAATCTTCAAAAAAAAAAACCAAGGTGCAATCATGACAAACCACATGCACCTGTGTGCAAATCTCCAAATAAAAAAAAAAAACCTAGGCACAGTCAAGACAAACCACTTGCACCTCTGTGAGATTCTACAAAAAAAAAAAACTAGGCAATATCAAGACAAAACACTTGCACCTGTGTTCAAATCTATAAACAACACAATCCTGGGCGGAATTATGACAAACCAGGAGCAGGTGTGTGCAAATCTACAAAAAACAAAAACCTACATGAAATCAAGACACACCACTTAAACCTGTGTGCAGATCTACAAACAACACACACCTGGGCGCAATCATGACAAACCACGTGCACCTGTGTGTGAAACTCAAAAAAAAATTAGGCACAATCAAGACAAACTACTTGCACTTGTGTGTGAAACTCCAAAAAAAAAAAAACTTAGGCACAATCAAGACAAATCACTTGCACCTGTGTTGCAATCAATAATCAACACACAGCTAGGCGCAATCATGACAAACCACTTGCACCTGTGTGGGTATCTGCAAACACACACACCTGGGCACATCAAGATAAACCAATTGCACCTGTGTGCGAATCTTCAAAAAAAAAAAACCTAGGCGAAATCAAGAGAAACCACTTGCACCTCTGTGCGAATCTAAAAAACAAAAACCAATGCGCAATCAAGACAAACCACTTGCACCTGTTGGGAATATGAAAACAACACACTTGGGCACAATCAAGAGAAATCATTTGCAGCTGTGTGCAAATCTACAAACAACACACACCTGGGTGCATTCAAGATCAACCAATTGCACCTGGGTGTGAATATAAAAAAAAAAAAACAAAATACTAGGTGCAATCAAGACAAACCACTTCCACCTGTCTTCGAATCTATAAAATACACACACCTGCACGCAATCATGACAAACCACGTGCACCTCTGTGGGAATCTGCAAACAACACACACCTGGGCACAATCAAGACTGACAACTTCCATCTGTGTTCGAATCTATAAACAACACACAACTGGGTGCAATCAAGACAAACCACTTGCACCTGTGTGCGGATCTGCAAGCAACACACACCTGGGCGCAATCATGACAAACCACTTGCACCTGTGTGTGAAAGTCAAAAAAAAAAAATTAGGCATGGTTTAGACAAACCACTTGCACCTGTGTGCAAATCTCCAAAAAAAAAAAAACCTAGGCACAGTCAAGACAAACCACTTGCACCTCTGTGGGAATCTAAAAACAAAAACCAAGGCGTAATCAAGACAAACCACTTGCACCTGTGTTCGAATCTATAAACAACACACACCTGGGCACAATCATGACAAACCATATGCACCTGTGTGGGAATCTGCAAACAACACACACCTGGGCATAATCAAGATAAACCACTTGCACCTGTTTGCGAATCTCAAAAAAAAAAAAAAAAAAGCTACACGCAATCAAGAGAAACCACTTGCACCTGTGTTCCAATCAACAAAAAACACACAGTTGGGCGCAATCATGACAAATCACTCGCACATGTGTGGGTATCTGCAAACAGGCACACCTGGGCACATCAACAAAAACGAATTTCAACTGTTTGCGAATCTTAAAAAAAAAAAAAAACCATAGGCTCAATCAAGACAAACCACTTGCAACTGTTTGCAAATCTCAAAAAAAAAAAAAAAAAAAAAAAAAAACCTAGGCCAGTCAATACTAACCACTTGCACCTCTGTGTGAATCTACAAAAAAAAAAATCTAGGCGCAATCAAGACAAACTACTTGTACCTGTCTGCGGATCTACAAACAAAACACTCCTGGGTTTAATCATGACAAACCACGTGCACCTGTATGGGACTCAAAAAAAAAAAAAAAAAAAAAAAACCTTGGCGTATTCAAGACAAACCAGTTGCACCGTGTGAATCTACAAAAAACAGAAACCTAGGCATAATCAAGACAAACCACTTGCACCTGTTCGAATCTATAAACAACACACACCTGGGCGCAATCATGACAAACCACGTCCACCTGTGTGGGAATCTGCAAACAACACACACCTGGGCACAATCAAGACAAACCACTTGCACCTGTGTGCTAATCTCCAAAAAAAAAAAAAAATAAAACCTAGGCGCAATCAAGAAAATACACTTGCACCTGTGTGGGAATCTACAAAAAACAAAAAACTAGGCACAATCGAGACAAACCACTTGCACCTGTTGGGAATCTGAAAACAACACACACCTGGGTACAATCAAGAGAAACCACTTGCAGCTGTGTGAAAATCTACAAACAACACACCCCTGGCCGCAATCAAGATAAACAAATTGCACCTGTGTATGAATCTACAAAAAACAAAATCCTAGGCGCAATCAAGACAAACCACTTGCACCTGTGTTCGAATCTATAAACAACACACACCTGGGCACAATCAAGACTGACAACTTCTATCTGTGTTCGAATCTATAAACAACACACACCTGGGCGCAATCAAGACCAACCAATTGCACCTGTGTGTGAATCTACAAATAACAAAAACCTAGGTGCAATCATGACAAACCTCTTGCACCTGTTTGGGAATCTAAAAACAACACACACCTCGGCACACGCAAGACAAACCACTAGCACCTGTGTGCGAATCTTCAAAAAAAAAAAAAAAAAAAACCTAGGTACAATCAAGACAAAACACTTGCACCTGTGTTCCAATCAACAAACAACACATAGCTGGGCGCAATCCTGACAAATCACTAGCATCTGAGTGGATATCAGCAAACACACACACCTGGGCACATCAAGACAAAGCACTTGCACCTGTGTGTGAAACTAAAAAAAAATAGACACAATCAAGACAAACCACTGGCACCTGTGTTCGAATCTACAAACAACACACACCTGGGTGCAATCCTGACAAACCATGTGCACCTGTGTGGGAATCTGCAAACAACAAACACCTGGGCACAATCAAGACTAACCACTTGCATATGTGTTCGAATCTATAAACAACACACTCCTGGGCGGAATCAAGACAAACCACTTGCACCTGTGTGTGAATCTACAAACAACACAACCCTGGGCACAAACATGACAAACCGCTTGCACCTGTTGGGAATCTGAAAACAATACACACCTGGGCACAATCAAGACAAACCACTAGCAAAAGTGTGCGAATCTCCAAAAAAAAAAAAAAAAAAAAAACAGGCGCAATCAAGACAAACCACTTGCACCTGTGTTCCAATCAACAAACAACAGACAGCTGGGCGCACTCATAACAAATCACTTGCACCTGTGTGGGTATCTGCAAACACACACACCTGGGCACATCAACACAAACCAATTACACCTGTTTGCGAATCTTCAAAAAAAAAACCTAGGCTCAATCAAGACAAACCACTTACAACTGTGTTCTAATCTATAAAAAACACTCACCTGGGCGCAATCAATACAAACCACTTGCACCTCTGTGCGAATCTACAAAAAAAATAAACCTAGGCGCAATCAAGACACACCATTGCACCTCTGTGCGAATCTACAAAAATAAAAAATCGAGGTGCAATCAAGACAAACCCCTTGCACCTATGTGCGAATCTACGAAAAACTAAAACCTAGGCGCAATAAAGAGAAACCACTTGCACCTGTGTGCAGATCTACAAACAAAACACACCTGGGAGCAATCATGACAAACCACGTGCACCTGTGTGGGAATCTCCAAAAAAAAAAAAAAAAAAACTAGCCCAATCAAGACAAACCACTTGCACCTGTGTGCAAATCTCCAAAAAAAAAAAAAAAAAACCTAGGCACAGTCAAGACAAACCACTTGCCCTTGTGTTCAAATCTATAAACAACACACACCTGGGCACAATCATGACAAGCCACGTGCACCTGTGTGAAATCTACAAAAAACAAAACCCTACGTGAAATCAATACACACCATTTAAACCTCTGTGAAGATCTACAAACCACACACCTGGGCGCAATCATGACAAACCACGTGCACCTGTGTGGGAATCTCAAAAAAAAAAAAAAAAAAAAAAACCTAGGCGCAATCAAGACAAACCACTTGCACCAGTGTGTGAAACTCCAAAAAAAAAAAAAAAAAACTTAGGCACAATCAAGACAAACCACTTGCACCTGTGTCAGAATCTCCAAAGAAAAAAAAAAAAAAAAAAAGCTAGGCGCAATCATGACAAACCACGTGCACCTGTGTGCAAATCTCAAAAAACAAAAACCTACGTGCAATCAAGACTTGCACCTGTGTGCGGATCTACAAACAACACACACCGGGGCGCAATCATTACAAACCAAGTGCACCTGTGTGTGAAACTCCAAAAAAATATATAGGCACAATCCAGACAAACCACTTGCGCCTGTGTGAGAAACTCCAAAAAAAAAAAAAAAAATTAGGCACAATCAAGACAAACCACTTGCACCTGTGTGAGAATCTCCAAAAAAAAAAAAAAAACCTAGGCGCAATCAAGACAAACCACGTGCACCTGTGTGCGAATCTACAAAAAACAAAAACCTACGTGCAATTAAGACAAACTACTTGCACCTGTGTGCTGATCTAAAAACAACACACACCTGGGCGCAATCATTACAAACCAAGTGCACCTGTGTGTGAAACAACAAAAATAAATAGGCACAATCAAGACAAACCACTGGCACCTCTGTGGGAATCTAAAAACAAATCCAAGGCGTAATCAAGACTAACCACTTGCACCTGTGTTCTAATCCATAAAAAACACACACCTGGGTGCAATCATGACAAACCAAGTGCACCTGTGTGGGAATCTGCAAACAACAAACACCTGGGCACAATCAAGACTAACCACTTCCATCTGTGTTCGAATCTATAAACAACACACACCTGGGCACAATCAAGACTAACAACTTGCACCAGTGGGCGAATCTCCAAAAAAAAAAAAAAAAAAATACCTAGTCGCAGTCAAGACAAACCTCTTGCACCTGTGTGGAAAAGTTAGGCACAATCAAGACAAACCACTTGCACCTGTGTGCAAATCTCCAAAAAAAAAAAATAAAAGGTTAGGCTCAATCAAAACAAACTACTTGCACCTGTGTTCCAATCTATAAAAAACACACACCTGGGTGCAATAATGACAAACCACGTGCACCTGTGTGGGAATCTGCAAACAACACACACCTTGGCACAATCAAGACTAACCACTTGCATCTGTGTTCGAATCTATAAACAAAACACACCTGGGCGCAATCAAGACAAACCACTTGCACCTGTGTTCGAATCTATAAACAACACACACCTGGGCACAATCATGACAAACCACGTGCACCTGTGTGGGAATCTGCAAACAACACACACCTGGGCATAATCAAGACAAACCACTTGCACCTGCTTGCGAATCTCAAAAAAAAAAAAAAAGCTACACGCAATCAAGAGAAACCACTTGCACCTGTGTTCCAATCAACAAAAAACACACAGTTGGGCGCAATCATGACAAATCACTTGCACCTGTGTGGGTATCTGCAAACACACACACACCTAGGCACAATCAAGACAAACCACTTGCTCCTGTGTGCAAATCTCCAAAAAAAAAAAAACCTAGGAACAGTCAAGACAAACCACTTGCACCTCTGTTCAAATCTATAAACAACACAAACCTGGGCGCAATCATGATAAACCACATGCAGCTGTGTGCAAATCTACAAAAAACAAAAATCTACGTGAAATCAAGACACACCACTTAAACCTGAGTGCAGATCTACAAACAACACACAGCTGGGCACAATCATGACAAACCATGTGCACCTGTGTGTGAAACTCCAAAAAAAAAAAAATTAGGCACAATCAATACAATCCACTTGCACCTGTGTTCCAATAAACAATCAACATACAGCTAGGCACAATCATGAGAAACCACTTGCACCTGTGTGGGTATCTGCAAACACACACACATGGGCACATCAAGATAAACCAATTGCACCTGTGTGCGAATCTTCAAAAAAAAAAAAAAAAACCGAGGTGCAGTCATGACAAACCACATGCACCTGTGTGCTAATCTACAAAAAACGAAAACCTACGTGTAATCAAGACACAACACTTAAACCTGTGTGCAGATCTACAAACAACACACACCTGGGCGCAATCATGACAAACCATGTGCACCTGTGTGTGAAACTCCAAAAAAAAAAAAGCTAGGCACAATTAAGATAAACCACTTGCACCTGTGTTCCAATCAACAATCAACACACAGCTAGCCTCAATCATGACAAACCACTTGCACCTGTGTGGGTATCTGCAAACACACACACCTGGGCACATCAAGATGAACCACTTGCACCTGTTTGCGAATCTCAAAAACAAAAGCTATGCACAATCAAGAGAAACCACTTGCACCTGTGTTCCAATCAACAAAAAACACACATTTGGGTGCAATCATGACAAATCACTTGCACCTGTGTGGGTGTCTGCAGACACACACAGCTGGGCATATCAAGACAAACCAATTGCACCTGTGTGCGAATCTTCAAAAAAAAACCTAGGTGCAATCAAGACAAACACGTGCACCTGTGTGCAAATCTCCAAATAAAAAAAAAACCTAGGCACAGTCAAGACAAACCACTTGCACCTCTGTGCAAATCTACAAAAAAAAAACTAGGCGATATCAAGACAAACCACTAGCACCTGTGTTCAAATCTATAAACAACACAATCCTGGGCGGAATCATGACAAACCAGGAGCAGCTGTGTGCAAATCTACAAAAAACAAAAACCTACATGAAATCAAGACACACCACTTAAACCTGTGTGCAGATCTACAAACAACACACACCTGGGCGCAATCATGACAAACCACGTGCACCTGTGTGTGAAACTCAAAAAAAAATTAGGCACAATCAAGACAAACTACTTGCACCTGTGTGTGAAACTCCAAAAAAAAAAAGCTAGGCGCAATTAAGATAAACCACTTGCACCTGTGTTCCAATCAACAATCAACACACAGCTAGCCTCAATCATGACAAACCACTTGCACCTGTGTGGGTATCTGCAAACACACACACCTGGGCACATCAAGATAAACCAATTGCACCTGTGTGCGAATCTTCAAAAAAAAAAAAAAACCGAGGTGCAATCATGACAAACCACATGCACCTGTGTGCTAATCTACAAAAAACGAAAACCTACGTGTAATCAAGACAAAACACTTAAACCTGTGTGCAGATCTACAAACAACACACACCTGGGCGCAATCATGACAAACCACGTGCACCTGTGTGTGAAACTCCAAAAAAAAAAAGCTAGGCGCAATTAAGATAAACCACTTGCACCTGTGTTCCAATCAACAATCAACACACAGCTAGCCTCAATCATGACAAACCACTTGCACCTGTGTGGGTATCTGCAAACACACACACCTGGGCACATCAAGATAAACCACCTGCACCTGTTTGCGAATCTCAAAAACAAAAGCTATGCACAATCAAGAGAAACCACTTGCACCTGTGTTCCAATCAACAAAAAACACACATTTGGGTGCAATCATGACAAATCACTTGCACCTGTGTGGGTGTCTGCAGACACACACAGCTGGGCATATCAAGACAAACCAATTGCACCTGTGTTCAAATCTATAAACAACACAATCCTGGGCGGAATCATGACAAACCAGGAGCAGCTGTGTGCAAATCTACAAAAAACAAAAACCTACATGAAATCAAGACACACCACTTAAACCTGTGTGCAGATCTACAAACAACACACACCTGGGCGCAATCATGACAAACCACGTGCACCTGTGTGAAACTCAAAAAAAAAAATTAGGCACAATCAAGACAAACTACTTGCACTTGTGTGTGAAACTCCAAAAAAAAAAAAAACTTAGGCACAATCAAGACAAATCACTTGCACCTGTGTTGCAATCAATAATCAACACAGAGCTAGGAGCAATCATGACAAACCACTTGCACCTGTGTGGGTATCTGCAAACACACACACCTGGGCACATCAAGATAAACCAATTGCACCTGTGTGCGAATCTTCAAAAAAAAAAAAAAACCTAGGCGCAATCAAGAGAAACCACTTGCACCTATGTGCGAATCTAAAAAACAAAAACCAATGCGCAATCAAGACAAACCACTTGCACCTGTTGGGAATATGAAAACAACACACTTGGGCACAATCAAGAGAAATCACTTGCAGCTGTGTGCAAATCTACAAACGACACACACCTGGGCGCATTCAAGATCAAACAATTGCACCTGGGTGTGAATATAAAAAAAAAAAAATACTAGGTGCAATCAAGACAAACCACTTCCACCTGTCTTCGAATCTATAAAATACACACACCTGCACGCAATCATGACAAACGACGTGCACCTCTGTGGGAATCTGCAAACAACACACACCTGGGCACAATCAAGACTGACAACTTCCATCTGTGTTCGAATCTATAAACAACACACACCTCGGTGCAATCAAGACAAACCACTTGCACCTGTGTGCGGATCTGCAAGCAACACACACCTGGGCGCAATCATGACAAACCACTTGCACCCGTGTGTGAAAGTCCAAAAAAAAAATTAGGCACAGTTTAGACAAACCACTTGCACCTGTGTGCAAATCTCCAAAAAAAAAAAAAACCTAGGCACAGTCAAGACAAACCACTTGCACCTCTGTGGGAATCTAAAAACAAAAACCAAGGCGTAATCAAGACAAACCACTTGCACCTGTGTTCCAATCCATAAAAAAAACATACCTGGGTGCAATCATGACAAACTACTTGCACCTGTGTGGGAATCTGCAAACAACACACACATGGGCAAAATCAAGACTAACCACTTGCATTTGTGTTCAAATCTATAAACAACACACACCTGGGCGCAATCAAGACTAACAACTTGCACCAGTGGGCGAATCTCAAAAAAAAAAAAGCTATGCACAATCAAGAGAAACCACTTGCACCTGTGTTCCAATCAACAAAAAACACACATTTGGGTGCAATCATGACAAATCACTTGCACCTGTGTGGGTGTCTGCAAACACACACACCTGGGCACATCAAGACAAACCAATTGCACCAGTGTGTGAATCATCAAAAAAAAAAAAAACTTGGCGCAATCAAGACAAAACACGTGCACCTGTGTGCAAATCTCTAAATATAAAAAAAACCTAGGCACAGTCAAGACAAACAACTTGCACCTCTGTGCGAATCTACAAAAAAAAACTAGGCGCAATCAAGACAAACCACTTGCACCTGTGTTCAAATCTATAAACAACACAATACTGGGTGGAATCATGACAAACCAGGAGCAGCTGTGTGCAAACCTACAAAAAACAAAAACCTACATGAAATCAAGACACACCACTTAAACCTGTGTGCAGATATACAAACAACACACACCTGGGCGCAATCATGACAAACCACGTGCACCTGTGTGTGAAACTCAAAAAAAAAAAATTAGGCACAAATAAGACAAACTACTTGCACCTGTGTGTGAAACTCCAGAAAAAAAACCTTAAGCACAATCAAGACAAACCACTTGCACCTGTGTTCCAATCAATATTCAACACACAGCTAGGCGCAATCATGACAAACCACTTGCACCTGTGTGGGTATCTGCAAACACACACACCTGGGCACATCAAGACAAACCAATTGCACCTGTGTGCGAATCTTCAAAAAAAAAAAAAACCTAGGCGCAATCAAGAGAAACCACTTGCACCTGTGTGCAAATCTCAAAAAAAAAAAAAAAAAACCTAGGCACATTCAAGAGAAACCACTTGCACCTTTGTGCGAATCTACAAAAAAAAAAATTTAGTGGCAATCAAGACAAACCACTAGCACCTCTGTGGGAATCTGCAAACAACATACACCTGGGCACAATCAAGACTGACAACTTCCATCTGTGTTCGAATCTATAAACAACACACATCTGGGTGCAATCAAGACAAACCACTTGCACCTGTGTGCGGATCTGCAAGCAACACACACCAGGGCGCAATCATGACAAACCACTTGCACCTGTGTGTGAAAGCCCCCCCAAAAAATTAGGCACAATTTAGACAAACCACTTGCACCTGTGTGCAAGTCTCCAAAAAAAAAAAAAAAAAAAAACCTAGGCACAGTCAAGACAAACTACTGGCACCTCTGTGGGAATCTAAAAACAAAAACTAAGGCGTAATCAAGACAAACCACTTGCACCTGTGTTCTAATCCATAAAAAACACACACCTGGGTGCAATCATGACAAACCAAGTGCACCTGTGTGGGAATCTGCAAATAACAAACACCTGGGCACAATCAAGACTAACCACTTGCATCTGTGTTCGAATCTATAAACAACACACACCTGGGCGCAATCAAGACTAACAACTTGCACCAGTGGGCGAATCTCCAAAAAAAAAAAAAAAAAAACCTAGTCGCAATCAAGACAAACCTCTTGCACCTGTGTGGGAATCTACAAAAAAAAAGTTAGGCACAATCAAGACAAACCACTTGCACCTGTGTGCGAATCTCCAAAAAAAAAATAAAAGGTTAGGCTCAATCAAAACAAACTACTTGCACCTGTGTTCCAATCTATAAAAAACACACACCTGGGTGCAATAATGACAAACCACGTGCACCTGTGTGGGAATCTGCAAACAAAACACACCTTGGCACAATCAAGACTAACCACTTGCATCTGTGTTCGAATCTATAAACAAAACACACCTGGGCGCAATCAAGACAAACCACTTGCACCTGTGTTCGAATCTATAAACAACACACACCTGGGCACAATCATGACAAACCACGTGCACCTGTGTGGGAATCTGCAAACAACACACACCTGGGCATAATCAAGACAAACCACTTGCACCTGCTTGCGAATCTCAAAAAAAAAAAAAAAAAGCTACACGCAATCAAGAGAAACCACTTGCACCTGTGTTCCAATCAACAAAAAACACACAGTTGGGCGCAATCATGACAAATCACTTGCACCTGTGTGGGTATCTGCAAACACACACACCTGGGCACATCAAGACAGACCAATTGCACTTGTGTGTGAATCTTCAAAAAAAAACCTAGGCACAATCAAGACAAACCACATGCTCCTGTGTGCAAATCTCCAAAAAAAAAAAAAAAAACCTAGGCACAGTCAAGACAAACCACTTGCACCTCTGTTCAAATCTATAAACAACATAAACTTGGGCGCAATCATGATAAACCACATGCAGCTGTGTGCAAATCTACAAAAAACAAAAATCTACGTGAAATCAAGACACACCACTTAAACCTGAGTGCAGATCTACAAACAACACACACCTGGGCACAATCATGACAAACCATGTGCACCTGTGTGTGAAACTGCAAAAAAAAAAAAAATTAGGCACAATCAATACAAACCACTTGCACCTGTGTTCCAATAAACAATCAACATACAGCTAGGCACAATCATGAGAAACCACTTGCACCTGTGTGGGTATCTGCAAACACACACACATGGGCACATCAAGATAAACCAATTGCACCAGTGTGCGAATCTTCAAAAAAAAAAACCTAGGTGCAATCAAGACAAACACGTGCACCTGTGTGCAAATCTCCAAATAAAAAAAAAACCTAGGCACAGTCAAGACAAACCACTTGCACCTCTGTGAGATTCTACAAAAAAAAAAACTAGGCAATATCAAGACAAACCACTTGCACCTGTGTTCAAATCTATAAACAACACAATCCTGGGCGGAATTATGACAAACCAGGAGCAGCTGTGTGCAAATCTACAAAAAACAAAAACCTACATGAAATCAAGACACACCACTTAAACCTGTGTGCAGATCTACAAACAACACACACCTGGGCGCAATCATGACAAACCACGTGCACCTGTGTGTGAAACTCAAAAAAAAATTAGGCACAATCAAGACAAACTACTTGCACTTGTGTGTGAAACTCCAAAAAAAAAAAACTTAGGCACAATCTAGACAAATCACTTGCACCTGTGTTGCAATCAATAATCAACACACAGCTAGGCGCAATCATGACAAACCACTTGCACCTGTGTGGGTATCTGCAAACACACACACCTGGGCACATCAAGATAAACCAATTGCACCTGTGTGCGGATCTTCAAAAAAAAAAAAACCTAGGCGAAATCAAGAGAAACCACTTGCACCTCTGTGCAAATCTAAAAAACAAAAACCAATGCGCAATCAAGACAAACCACTTGCACCTGTTGGGAATATGAAAACAACACACTTGGGCACAATCAAGAGAAATCATTTGCAGCTGTGTGCAAATCTACAAACAACACACACCTGGGTGCATTCAAGATCAACCAATTGCACCTGGGTGTGAATATAAAAAAAAAAAACAAAATACTAGGTGCAATCAAGACAAACCACTTCCACCTGTCTTCGAATCTATAAAATACACACACCTGCGCGCAATCATGACAAACCACGTGCACCTCTGTGGGAATCTGCAAACAACACACACCTGGGCACAATCAAGACTGACAACTTCCATCTGTGTTCGAATCTATAAACAACACACACCTGGGTGCAATCAAGACAAACCACTTGCACCTGTGTGCGGATCTGCAAGCAACACACACCTGGGCGCAATCATGACAAACCACTTGCACCTGTGTGTGAAAGTCCAAAAAAAAAATTAGGCATGGTTTAGACAAACCACTTGCACCTGTGTGCAAATCTCCAAAAAAAAAAAAACCTAGGCACAGTCAAGACAAACCACTTGCACCTCTGTGGGAATCTAAAAACAAAAACCAAGGCGTAATCAAGACAAACCACTTGCACCTGTGTTCGAATCTATAAACAACACACACCTGGGCACAATCATGACAAACCATATGCACCTGTGTGGGAATCTGCAAACAACACACACCTGGGCATAATCAAGATAAACCACTTGCACCTGTTTGCGAATCTCAAAAAAAAAAAAAAAAAAGCTACACGCAATCAAGAGAAACCACTTGCACCTGTGTTCCAATCAACAAAAAACACACAGTTGGGCGCAATCATGACAAATCACTCGCACATGTGTGGGTATCTGCAAACAGGCACACCTGGGCACATCAACAAAAACGAATTTCAACTGTTTGCGAATCTTAAAAAAAAAAAAAAACCATAGGCTCAATCAAGACAAACCACTTGCAACTGTTTGCAAATCTCAAAAAAAAAAAAAAAAAAAAAAACCTAGGCCAGTCAATACTAACCACTTGCACCTCTGTGTGAATCTACAAAAAAAAAAATCTAGGCGCAATCAAGACAAACTACTTGCACCTGTCTGCGGATCTACAAACAAAACACTGCTGGGTTTAATCATGACAAACCACGTGCACCTGTATGGGACTCAAAAAAAAAAAAAAAAAAAAACCTTGGCGTATTCAAGACAAACCAGTTGCACCGTGTGAATCTACAAAAAACAGAAACCTAGGCATAATCAAGACAAACCACTTGCACCTGTTCGAATCTATAAACAACACACACCTGGGCGCAATCATGACAAACCACGTCCACCTGTGTGGGAATCTGCAAACAACACACACCTGGGCACAATCAAGACAAACCACTTGCACCTGTGTGCTAATCTCCAAAAAAAAAAATAAATAAAACCTAGGCGCAATCAAGAAAATACACTTGCACCTGTGTGGGAATCTACAAAAAACAAAAAACTAGGCACAATCGAGACAAACCACTTGCACCTGTTGGGAATCTGAAAACAACACACACCTGGGTACAATCAAGAGAAACCACTTGCAGCTGTGTGAAAATCTACAAACAACACACCCCTGGCCGCAATCAAGATAAACAAATTGCACCTGTGTATGAATCTACAAAAAACAAAATCCTAGGCGCAATCAAGACAAACCACTTGCACCTGTGTTCGAATCTATAAACAACACACACCTGGGCACAATCAAGACTGACAACTTCTATCTGTGTTCGAATCTATAAACAACACACACCTGGGCGCAATCAAGACCAACCAATTGCACCTGTGTGTGAATCTACAAATAACAAAAACCTAGGTGCAATCATGACAAACCTCTTGCACCTGTTTGGGAATCTAAAAACAACACACACCTCGGCACACGCAAGACAAACCACTAGCACCTGTGTGCGAATCTTCAAAAAAAAAAAATAAAAACCTAGGTACAATCAAGACAAAACACTTGCACCTGTGTTCCAATCAACAAACAACACATAGCTGGGCGCAATCCTGACAAATCACTAGCATCTGAGTGGATATCAGCAAACACACACACCTGGGCACATCAAGACAAAGCACTTGCACCTGTGTGTGAAACTAAAAAAAAATAATTAGACACAATCAAGACAAACCACTGGCACCTGTGTTCGAATCTACAAACAACACACACCTGGGTGCAATCCTGACAAACCATGTGCACCTGTGTGGGAATCTGCAAACAACAAACACCTGGGCACAATCAAGACTAACCACTTGCATATGTGTTCGAATCTATAAACAACACACTCCTGGGCGGAATCAAGACAAACCACTTGCACCTGTGTGTGAATCTACAAACAACACAACCCTGGGCACAAACATGACAAACCGCTTGCACCTGTTGGGAATCTGAAAACAATACACACCTGGGCACAATCAAGACAAACCACTAGCACATGTGTGCGAATCTCCAAAAAAAAAAAAAAAAAAACAGGTGCAATCAAGACAAACCACTTGCACCTGTGTTCCAATCAACAAACAACAGACAGCTGGGCGCACTCATAACAAATCACTTGCACCTGTGTGGGTATCTGCAAACACACACACCTGGGCACATCAACACAAACCAATTACACCTGTTTGCGAATCTTCAAAAAAAAAACCTAGGCTCAATCAAGACAAACCACTTACAACTGTGTTCTAATCTATAAAAAACAATCACCTGGGCGCAATCAATACAAACCACTTGCACCTCTGTGCGAATCTACAAAAAAAATAAACCTAGGCGCAATCAAGACACACCATTGCACCTCTGTGCGAATCTACAAAAATAAAAAATCTAGGTGCAATCAAGACAAACCCCTTGCACCTATGTGCGAATCTACGAAAAACTAAAACCTAGGCGCAATAAAGAGAAACCACTTGCACCTGTGTGCAGATCTACAAACAAAACACACCTGGGAGCAATCATGACAAACCACGTGCACCTGTGTGGGAATCTCCAAAAAAAAAAAAAAAAACTAGCCCAATCAAGACAAACCACTTGCACCTGTGTGCAAATCTCCAAAAAAAAAAAAAAAAAAAAAAAAAAACCTAGGCACAGTCAAGACAAACCACTTGCCCTTGTGTTCAAATCTATAAACAACACACACCTGGGCACAATCATGACAAGCCACGTGCACCTGTGTGAAATCTACAAAAAACAAAACCCTACGTGAAATCAATACACACCATTTAAACCTCTGTGAAGATCTACAAACCACACACCTGGGCGCAATCATGACAAACCACGTGCACCTGTGTGGGAATCTCAAAAAAAAAAAAAAAAAAAAAAACCTAGGCGCAATCAAGACAAACCACTTGCACCAGTGTGTGAAACTCCAAAAAAAAAAAAAAAAAAAACTTAGGCACAATCAAGACAAACCACTTGCACCTGTGTCAGAATCTCCAAAAAAAAAAAAAAAAAAAAAAAGCTAGGCGCAATCATGACAAACCACGTGCACCTGTGTGCAAATCTCAAAAAACAAAAACCTACGTGCAATCAAGACTTGCACCTGTGTGCGGATCTACAAACAACACACACCTGGGCGCAATCATTACAAACCAAGTGCACCTGTGTGTGAAACTCCAAAAAGATATATAGGCAGAATCCAGACAAACCACTTGCACCTGTGTGAGAAACTCCAAAAAAAAAAAAATTAGGCACAATCAAGACAAACCACTTGCACCTGTGTGAGAATCTCCAAAAAAAAAAAAAAAACCTAGGCGCAATCAAGACAAACCACGTGCACCTGTGTGCGAATCTACAAAAAACAAAAACCTACGTGCAATTAAGACAAACTACTTGCACCTGTGTGCTGATCTAAAAACAACACACACCTGGGCGCAATCATTACAAACCAAGTGCACCTGTGTGTGAAACACCAAAAATAAATAGGCACAATCAAGACAAACCACTGGCACCTCTGTGGGAATCTAAAAACAAATCCAAGGCGTAATCAAGACTAACCACTTGCACCTGTGTTCTAATCCATAAAAAACACACACCTGGGTGCAATCATGACAAACCAAGTGCACCTGTGTGGGAATCTGCAAACAACAAACACCTGGGCACAATCAAGACTAACCACTTCCATCTGTGTTCGAATCTATAAACAACACACACCTGGGCACAATCAAGACTAACAACTTGCACCAGTGGGCGAATCTCCAAAAAAAAAAAAAAAAAAATACCTAGTTGCAGTCAAGACAAACCTCTTGCACCTGTGTGGAAAAGTTAGGCACAATCAAGACAAACCACTTGCACCTGTGTGCAAATCTCCAAAAAAAAAAATAAAATAAAAGGTTAGGCTCAATCAAAACAAACTACTTGCACCTGTGTTCCAATCTATAAAAAACACACACCTGGGTGCAATAATGACAAACCACGTGCACCTGTGTGGGAATCTGCAAACAACACACACCTTGGCACAATCAAGACTAACCACTTGCATCTGTGTTCGAATCTATAAACAAAACACACCTGGGCGCAATCAAGACAAACCACTTGCACCTGTGTTCGAATCTATAAACAACACACACCTGGGCACAATCATGACAAACCACGTGCACCTGTGTGGGAATCTGCAAACAACACACACCTGGGCATAATCAAGACAAACCACTTGCACCTGCTTGCGAATCTCAAAAAAAAAAAAAAAAAAAGCTACACGCAATCAAGAGAAACCACTTGCACCTGTGTTCCAATCAACAAAAACACACAGTTGGGCGCAATCATGACAAATCACTTGCACCTGTGTGGGTATCTGCAAACCCACACACACCTAGGCACAATCAAGACAAACCACTTGCTCCTGTGTGCAAATCTCCAAAAAAAAAAAAACCTAGGAACAGTCAAGACAAACCACTTGCACCTCTGTTCAAATCTATAAACAACACAAACCTGGGCGCAATCATGATAAACCACATGCAGCTGTGTGCAAATCTACAAAAAACAAAAATCTACGTGAAATCAAGACACACCACTTAAACCTGAGTGCAGATCTACAAACAACACACACCTGGGCACAATCATGACAAACCATTTGCACCTGTGTGTGAAACTCCAAAAAAAAAAAAATTAGGCACAATCAATACAATCCACTTGCACCTGTGTTCCAATAAACAATCAACATACAGCTAGGCACAATCATGAGAAACCACTTGCACCTGTGTGGGTATCTGCAAACACACACACATGGGCACATCAAGATAAACCAATTGCACCTGTGTGCGAATCTTCAAAAAAAAAAAAAAAAACCGAGGTGCACTCATGACAAACCACATGCACCTGTGTGCTAATCTACAAAAAACGAAAACCTACGTGTAATCAAGACACAACACTTAAACCTGTGTGCAGATCTACAAACAACACACACCTGGGCGCAATCATGACAAACCACGTGCACCTGTGTGTGAAACTCCAAAAAAAAAAAAAGCTAGGCGCAATTAAGATAAACCACTTGCACCTGTGTTCCAATCAACAATCAACACACAGCTAGCCTCAATCATGACAAACCACTTGCACCTGTGTGGGTATCTGCAAACACACACACCTGGGCACATCAAGATGAACCACTTGCACCTGTTTGCGAATCTCAAAAACAAAAGCTATGCACAATCAAGAGAAACCACTTGCACCTGTGTTCCAATCAACAAAAAACACACATTTGGGTGCAATCATGACAAATCACTTGCACCTGTGTGGGTGTCTGCAGACACACACAGCTGGGCATATCAAGACAAACCAATTGCACCTGTGTGCGAATCTTCAAAAAAAAACCTAGGTGCAATCAAGACAAACACGTGCACCTGTGTGCAAATCTCCAAATAAAAAAAAAACCTAGGCACAGTCAAGACAAACCACTTGCACCTCTGTGCAAATCTACAAAAAAAAAACTAGGCGATATCAAGACAAACCACTAGCACCTGTGTTCAAATCTATAAACAACACAATCCTGGGCGGAATCATGACAAACCAGGAGCAGCTGTGTGCAAATCTACAAAAAACAAAAACCTACATGAAATCAAGACACACCACTTAAACCTGTGTGCAGATCTACAAACAACACACACCTGGGCGCAATCATGACAAACCACGTGCACCTGTGTGTGAAACTCAAAAAAAAAAAAATTAGGCACAATCAAGACAAACTACTTGCACTTGTGTGTGAAACTCCCAAAAAAAAAAAACTTAGGCACAATCAAGACAAATCACTTGCACCTGTGTTGCAATCAATAATCAACACAGAGCTAGGAGCAATCATGACAAACCACTTGCACCTGTGTGGGTATCTGCAAACACACACACCTGGGTACATCAAGATAAACCAATTGCACCTGTGTGCGAATCTTCAAAAAAAAAAAAAACCTAGGCGCAATCAAGAGAAACCACTTGCACCTCTGTGCGAATCTAAAAAACGAAAACCAATGCGCAGTCAAGACAAACCACTTGCACCTGTTGGGAATATGAAAACAACACACTTGGGCACAATCAAGAGAAATCACTTGCAGCTGTGTGCAAATCTACAAACGACACACACCTGGGCGCATTCAAGATCAAACAATTGCACCTGGGTGTGAATATAAAAAAAAACAAAATACTAGGTGCAATCAAGACAAACCACTTCCACCTGTCTTCGAATCTATAAAATTCACACACCTGCGCGCAATCATGACAAACGACGTGCACCTCTGTGGGAATCTGCAAACAACACACACCTGGGCACAATCAAGACTGACAACTTCCATCTGTGTTCGAATCTATAAACAACACACACCTCGGTGCAATCGAGACAAACCACTTGCACCTGTGTGCGGATCTGCAAGCAACACACACCTGGGCGCAATCATGACAAACCACTTGCACCCGTGTGTGAAAGTCCAAAAAAAAATTAGGCACAGTTTAGACAAACCACTTGCACCTGTGTGCAAATCTCCAAAAAAAAAAAAACCTAGGCACAGTCAAGACAAACCACTTGCACCTCTGTGGGAATCTAAAAACAAAAACCAAGGCGTAATCAAGACAAACCACTTGCACCTGTGTTCCAATCCATAAAAAACACATACCTGGGTGCAATCATGACAAACTACTTGCACCTGTGTGGGAATCTGCAAACAACACACACATGGGCAAAATCAAGACTAACCACTTGCATTTGTGTTCAAATCTATAAACAACACACACCTGGGCGCAATCAAGACTAACAACTTGCACCAGTGGGCGAATCTCAAAAAAAAAAAAGCTATGCACAATCAAGAGAAACCACTTGCACCTGTGTTCCAATCAACAAAAAACACACATTTGGGTGCAATCATGACAAATCACTTGCACCTGTGTGGGTGTCTGCAAACACACACACCTGGGCACATCAAGACAAACCAATTGCACCAGTGTGTGAATCATCAAAAAAAAAAAAACTTGGCGCAATCAAGACAAAACACGTGCACCTGTGTGCAAATCTCTAAATATAAAAAAAACCTAGGCACAGTCAAGACAAACAACTTGCACCTCTGTGCGAATCTACAAAAAAAAACTAGGCGCAATCAAGACAAACCACTTGCACCTGTGTTCAAATCTATAAACAACACAATACTGGGCGGAATCATGACAAACCAGGAGCAGCTGTGTGCAAACCTACAAAAAACAAAAACCTACATGAAATCAAGACACACCACTTAAACCTGTGTGCAGATCTACAAACAACACACACCTGGGCGCAATCATGACAAACCACGTGCACCTGTGTGTGAAACTCAAAAAAAAAAAAATTAGGCACAAATAAGACAAACTACTTGCACCTGTGTGTGAAACTCCAGAAAAAAAACCTTAAGCACAATCAAGACAAACCACTTGCACCTGTGTTCCAATCAATATTCAACACACAGCTAGGCGCAATCATGACAAACCACTTGCACCTGTGTGGGTATCTGCAAACACACACACCTGGGCACATCAAGACAAACCAATTGCACCTGTGTGCGAATCTTCAAAAAAAAAAAACCTAGGCGCAATCAAGAGAAACCACTTGCACCTGTGTGCAAATCTCAAAAAAAAAAAAAAAAAAAAACCTAGGCACATTCAAGAGAAACCACTTGCACCTTTGTGCGAATCTACAAAAAAAAAAAATTTAGTGGCAATCAAGACAAACCACTAGCACCTCTGTGCGAATCTAAAAATCAAAAGCAAGGTGCAATCAAGACAAACCATTTGCACCTGTTGGGAATATGAAAACAACACACACCTGGGCACAATCAAGAGAAATCACTTGTAGCTTTGTGCAAATCTACAAACAACACACACCTGGGCACATTCAAGATCAACCAATTGCGCCTGGGTGTGAATATAAAAAAAAACAAAATCCTAGGTGCAATCAAGACAAACCACTTCCACCTGTTTTCGAATCTATAAAATACACACACCTGGGCGCAATCATGACAAACCACATGCACCTCTGTGGGAATCTGCAAACAACATACACCTGGGCACAATCAAGACTGACAACTTCCATCAGTGTTCGAATCTATAAACAACACACATCTGGGTGCAATCAAGACAAACCACTTGCACCTGTGTGCGGATCTGCAAGCAACACACACCTGGGCGCAATCATGACAAACCACTTGCACCTGTGTGTGAAAGCCCCCCCAAAAAATTAGGCACAATTTAGACAAACCACTTGCACCTGTGTGCAAGTCTCCAAAAAAAAAAAAAAAAAAAAACCTAGGCACAGTCAAGACAAACTACTGGCACCTCTGTGGGAATCTAAAAACAAAAACTAAGGCGTAATCAAGACAAACCACTTGCACCTGTGTTCTAATCCATAAAAAACACACACCTGGGTGCAATCATGACAAACCAAGTGCACCTGTGTGGGAATCTGCAAATAACAAACACCTGGGCACAATCAAGACTAACCACTTGCATCTGTGTTCGAATCTATAAACAACACACACCTGGGCGCAATCAAGACTAACAACTTGCACCAGTGGGCGAATCTCCAAAAAAAAAAAAAAAACCTAGTCGCAATCAAGACAAACCTCTTGCACCTGTGTGGGAATCTACAAAAAAAAAGTTAGGCACAATCAAGACAAACCACTTGCACCTGTGTGCGAATCTCCAAAAAAAAAATAAAAGGTTAGGCTCAATCAAAACAAACTACTTGCACCTGTGTTCCAATCTATAAAAAACACACACCTGGGTGCAATAATGACAAACCACGTGCACCTGTGTGGGAATCTGCAAACAAAACACACCTTGGCACAATCAAGACTAACCACTTGCATCTGTGTTCGAATCTATAAACAAAACACACCTGGGCGCAATCAAGACAAACCACTTGCACCTGTGTTCGAATCTATAAACAACACACACCTGGGCACAATCATGACAAACCACGTGCACCTGTGTGGGAATCTGCAAACAACACACACCTGGGCACAATCATGACAAACCACGTGCACCTGTGTGGGAATCTGCAAACAACACACACCTGGGCATAATCAAGACAAACCACTTGCACCTGCTTGAGAATCTCAAAAAAAAAAAAAAAGCTACACGCAATCAAGAGAAACCACTTGCACCTGTGTTCCAATCAACAAAAAACACACAGTTGGGCGCAATCATGACAAATCACTTGCACCTGTGTGGGTATCTGCAAACACACACACCTGGGCACATCAAGACAGACCAATTGCACTTGTGTGTGAATCTTCAAAAAAAAACCTAGGCACAATCAAGACAAACCACATGCTCCTGTGTGCAAATCTCCAAAAAAAAAAAAAAAACCTAGGCACAGTCAAGACAAACCACTTGCACCTCTGTTCAAATTTATAAACAACATAAACTTGGGCGCAATCATGATAAACCACATGCAGCTGTGTGCAAATCTACAAAAAACAAAAAATCTACGTGAAATCAAGACACACCACTTAATCCTGAGTGCAGATCTACAAACAACACACACCTGGGCACAATCATGACAAACCATGTGCACCTGTGTGTGAAACTGCAAAAAAAAAAAAAAATTAGGCACAATCAATACAAACCACTTGCACCTGTGTTCCAATAAACAATCAACATACAGCTAGGCACAATCATGAGAAACCACTTGCACCTGTGTGGGTATCTGCAAACACACACACATGGGCACATCAAGATAAACCAATTGCACCAGTGTGCGAATCTTCAAAAAAAAAAACCTAGGTGCAATCAAGACAAACACGTGCACCTGTGTGCAAATCTCCAAATAAAAAAAAAAAACCTAGGCACAGTCAAGACAAACCACTTGCACCTCTGTGAGATTCTACAAAAAAAAAAACTAGGCAATATCAAGACAAACCACTTGCACCTGTGTTCAAATCTATAAACAACACAATCCTGGGCGGAATTATGACAAACCAGGAGCAGCTGTGTGCAAATCTACAAAAAACAAAAACCTACATGAAATCAAGACACACCACTTAAACCTGTGTGCAGATCTACAAACAACACACACCTGGGCGCAATCATGACAAACCACGTGCACCTGTGTGTGAAACTTAAAAAAAAAATTAGGCACAATCAAGACAAACTACTTGCACTTGTGTGTGAAACTCCAAAAAAAAAAAAACTTAGGCACAATCAAGACAAATCACTTGCACCTGTGTTGCAATCAATAATCAACACACAGCTAGGCGCAATCATGACAAACCACGTGCACCTCTGTGGGAATCTGCAAACAACACACACCTGGGCACAATCAAGACTGACAACTTCCATCTGTGTTCGAATCTATAAACAACACACACCTGGGTGCAATCAAGACAAACCACTTGCACCTGTGTGCGGATCTGCAAGCAACACACACCTGGGCGCAATCATGACAAACCACTTGCACCTGTGTGTGAAAGTCCAAAAAAAAAATTAGGCATGGTTTAGACAAACCACTTGCACCTGTGTGCAAATCTCCAAAAAAAAAAAACCTAGGCACAGTCAAGACAAACCACTTGCACCTCTGTGGGAATCTAAAAACAAAAACCAAGGCGTAATCAAGACAAACCACTTGCACCTGTGTTCGAATCTATAAACAACACACACCTGGGCACAATCATGACAAACCATATGCACCTGTGTGGGAATCTGCAAACAACACACACCTGGGCATAATCAAGATAAACCACTTGCACCTGTTTGCGAATCTCAAAAAAAAAAAAAAAAAAGCTACACGCAATCAAGAGAAACCACTTGCACCTGTGTTCCAATCAACAAAAAACACACAGTTGGGCGCAATCATGACAAATCACTCGCACATGTGTGGGTATCTGCAAACAGGCACACCTGGGCACATCAACAAAAACGAATTTCAACTGTTTGCGAATCTTAAAAAAAAAAAAAAAAAACATAGGCTCAATCAAGACAAACCACTTGCAACTGTTTGCAAATCTCAAAAAAAAAAAAAAAAAAACCTAGGCCAGTCAATACTAACCACTTGCACCTCTGTGTGAATCTACAAAAAAAAAAAAAATCTAGGCGCAATCAAGACAAACTACTTGCACCTGTCTGCGGATCTACAAACAAAACACTCCTGGGTTTAATCATGACAAACCACGTGCACCTGTATGGGACTCAAAAAAAAAAAAAAAAAAAAACCTTGGCGTATTCAAGACAAACCAGTTGCACCGTGTGAATCTACAAAAAACAGAAACCTAGGCATAATCAAGACAAACCACTTGCACCTGTTCGAATCTATAAACAACACACACCTGGGCGCAATCATGACAAACCACGTCCACCTGTGTGGGAATCTGCAAACAACACACACCTGGGCACAATCAAGACAAACCACTTGCACCTGTGTGCTAATCTCCAAAAAAAAAAATAAATAAAACCTAGGCGCAATCAAGAAAATACACTTGCACCTGTGTGGGAATCTACAAAAAACAAAAAACTAGGCACAATCGAGACAAACCACTTGCACCTGTTGGGAATCTGAAAACAACACACACCTGGGTACAATCAAGAGAAACCACTTGCAGCTGTGTGAAAATCTACAAACAACACACCCCTGGCCGCAATCAAGATAAACAAATTGCACCTGTGTATGAATCTACAAAAAACAAAATCCTAGGCGCAATCAAGACAAACCACTTGCACCTGTGTTCGAATCTATAAACAACACACACCTGGGCACAATCAAGACTGACAACTTCTATCTGTGTTCGAATCTATAAACAACACACACCTGGGCGCAATCAAGACCAACCAATTGCACCTGTGTGTGAATCTACAAATAACAAAAACCTAGGTGCAATCATGACAAACCTCTTGCACCTGTTTGGGAATCTAAAAACAACACACACCTCGGCACACGCAAGACAAACCACTAGCACCTGTGTGCGAATCTTCAAAAAAAAAAAAATAAAAACCTAGGTACAATCAAGACAAAACACTTGCACCTGTGTTCCAATCAACAAACAACACATAGCTGGGCGCAATCCTGACAAATCACTAGCATCTGAGTGGATATCAGCAAACACACACACCTGGGCACATCAAGACAAAGCACTTGCACCTGTGTGTGAAACTAAAAAAAAATAATTAGACACAATCAAGACAAACCACTGGCACCTGTGTTCGAATCTACAAACAACACACACCTGGGTGCAATCCTGACAAACCATGTGCACCTGTGTGGGAATCTGCAAACAACAAACACCTGGGCACAATCAAGACTAACCACTTGCATATGTGTTCGAATCTATAAACAACACACTCCTGGGCGGAATCAAGACAAACCACTTGCACCTGTGTGTGAATCTACAAACAACACAACCCTGGGCACAAACATGACAAACCGCTTGCACCTGTTGGGAATCTGAAAACAATACACACCTGGGCACAATCAAGACAAACCACTAGCACATGTGTGCGAATCTCCCAAAAAAAAAAAAAAAAAAAACAGGCGCAATCAAGACAAACCACTTGCACCTGTGTTCCAATCAACAAACAACAGACAGCTGGGCGCACTCATAACAAATCACTTGCACCTGTGTGGGTATCTGCAAACACACACACCTGGGCACATCAACACAAACCAATTACACCTGTTTGCGAATCTTCAAAAAAAAAACCTAGGCTCAATCAAGACAAACCACTTACAACTGTGTTCTAATCTATAAAAAACACTCACCTGGGCGCAATCAATACAAACCACTTGCACCTCTGTGCGAATCTACAAAAAAAATAAACCTAGGCGCAATCAAGACACACCATTGCACCTCTGTGTGAATCTACAAAAATAAAAAATCTAGGTGCAATCAAGACAAACCCCTTGCACCTATGTGCGAATCTACGAAAAACTAAAACCTAGGCGCAATAAAGAGAAACCACTTGCACCTGTGTGCAGATCTACAAACAAAACACACCTGGGAGCAATCATGACAAACCACGTGCACCTGTGTGGGAATCTCCAAAAAAAAAAAAAAAACTAGCCCAATCAAGACAAACCACTTGCACCTGTGTGCAAATCTCCAAAAAAAAAAAAAAAAAAAAAAAACCTAGGCACAGTCAAGACAAACCACTTGCCCTTGTGTTCAAATCTATAAACAACACACACCTGGGCACAATCATGACAAGCCACGTGCACCTGTGTGAAATCTACAAAAAACAAAACCCTACGTGAAATCAATACACACCATTTAAACCTCTGTGAAGATCTACAAACCACACACCTGGGCGCAATCATGACAAACCACGTGCACCTGTGTGGGAATCTCAAAAAAAAAAAAAAAAAAACCTAGGCGCAATCAAGACAAACCACTTGCACCAGTGTGTGAAACTCCAAAAAAAAAAAAAAAAAACTTAGGCACAATCAAGACAAACCACTTGCACCTGTGTCAGAATCTCCAAAAAAAAAAAAAAAAAAAAAAAAAGCTAGGTGCAATCATGACAAACCACGTGCACCTGTGTGCAAATCTCAAAAAACAAAAACCTACGTGCAATCAAGACTTGCACCTGTGTGCGGATCTACAAACAACACACACCTGGGCGCAATCATTACAAACCAAGTGCACCTGTGTGTGAAACTCCAAAAAAATATATAGGCACAATCCAGACAAACCACTTGCACCTGTGTGAGAAACTCCAAAAAAAAAAAAATTAGGCACAATCAAGACAAACCACTTGCACCTGTGTGAGTATCTCCAAAAAAAAAAAAAAAAAACCTAGGCGCAATCAAGACAAACCACGTGCACCTGTGTGCGAATCTACAAAAAACAAAAACCTACGTGCAATTAAGACAAACTACTTGCACCTGTGTGCTGATCTACAAACAACACACACCTGGGCGCAATCATTACAAACCAAGTGCACCTGTGTGTGAAACACCAAAAATAAATAGGCACAATCAAGACAAACCACTGGCACCTCTGTGGGAATCTAAAAACAAATCCAAGGCGTAATCAAGACTAACCACTTGCACCTGTGTTCTAATCCATAAAAAACACACACCTGGGTGCAATCATGACAAACCAAGTGCACCTGTGTGGGAATCTGCAAACAACAAACACCTGGGAACAATCAAGACTAACCACTTCCATCTGTGTTCGAATCTATAAACAACACACACCTGGGCACAATCAAGACTAACAACTTGCACCAGTGGGCGAATCTCCAAAAAAAAAAAAAAATACCTAGTCGCAGTCAAGACAAACCTCTTGCACCTGTGTGGAAAAGTTAGGCACAATCAAGACAAACCACTTGCACCTGTGTGCAAATCTCCAAAAAAAAAAATAAAAGGTTAGGCTCAATCAAAACAAACTACTTGCACCTGTGTTCCAATCTATAAAAAACACACACCTGGGTGCAATAATGACAAACCACGTGCACCTGTGTGGGAATCTGCAAACAACACACACCTTGGCACAATCAAGACTAACCACTTGCATCTGTGTTCGAATCTATAAACAAAACACACCTGGGCGCAATCAAGACAAACCACTTGCACCTGTGTTCGAATCTATAAACAACACACACCTGGGCACAATCATGACAAACCACGTGCACCTGTGTGGGAATCTGCAAACAACACACACCTGGGCATAATCAAGACAAACCACTTGCACCTGCTTGCGAATCTCAAAAAAAAAAAAAAAAGCTACACGCAATCAAGAGAAACCACTTGCACCTGTGTTCCAATCAACAAAAAACACACAGTTGGGCGCAATCATGACAAATCACTTGCACCTGTGTGGGTATCTGCAAACACACACACACCTAGGCACAATCAAGACAAACCACTTGCTCCTGTGTGCAAATCTCCAAAAAAAAAAAAACCTAGGAACAGTCAAGACAAACCACTTGCACCTCTGTTCAAATCTATAAACAACACAACCCTGGCGCAATCATGATAAACCACATGCAGCTGTGTGCAAATCTACAAAAAACAAAAATCTACGTGAAATCAAGACACACCACTTAAACCTGAGTGCAGATCTACAAACAACACACACCTGGGCACAATCATGACAAACCATGTGCACCTGTGTGTGAAACTCCAAAAAAAAAAAAATTAGGCACAATCAATACAATCCACTTGCACCTGTGTTCCAATAAACAATCAACATACAGCTAGGCACAATCATGAGAAACCACTTGCACCTGTGTGGGTATCTGCAAACACACACACATGGGCACATCAAGATAAACCAATTGCACCTGTGTGTGAATCTTCAAAAAAAAAAAAAAACCGAGGTGCAGTCATGACAAACCACATGCACCTGTGTGCTAATCTACAAAAAACGAAAACCTACGTGTAATCAAGACACAACACTTAAACCTGTGTGCAGATCTACAAACAACACACACCTGGGCGCAATCATGACAAACCACGTGCACCTGTGTGTGAAACTCCAAAAAAAAAAAAAAAGCTAGGCGCAATTAAGATAAACCACTTGCACCTGTGTTCCAATCAACAATCAACACACAGCTAGCCTCAATCATGACAAACCACTTGCACCTGTGTGGGTATCTGCAAACACACACACCTGGGCACATCAAGATGAACCACTTGCACCTGTTTGCGAATCTCAAAAACAAAAGCTATGCACAATCAAGAGAAACCACTTGCACCTGTGTTCCAATCAACAAAAAACACACATTTGGGTGCAATCATGACAAATCACTTGCACCTGTGTGGGTGTCTGCAGACACACACAGCTGGGCATATCAAGACAAACCAATTGAACATGTGTGCGAATCTTCAAAAAAAAACCTAGGTGCAATCAAGACAAACACGTGCACCTGTGTGCAAATCTCCAAATAAAAAAAAAAAACCTAGGCACAGTCAAGACAAACCACTTGCACCTCTGTGCAAATCTACAAAAAAAAAACTAGGCGATATCAAGACAAACCACTAGCACCTGTGTTCAAATCTATAAACAACACAATCCTGGGCGGAATCATGACAAACCAGGAGCAGCTGTGTGCAAATCTACAAAAAACAAAAACCTACATGAAATCAAGACACACCACTTAAACCTGTGTGCAGATCTACAAACAACACACACCTAGGCGCAATCATGACAAACCACGTGCACCTGTGTGTGAAACTCAAAAAAAAAATTAGGCACAATCAAGACAAACTACTTGCACTTGTGTGTGAAACTCCAAAAAAAAAAACTTAGGCACAATCAAGACAAATCACTTGCACCTGTGTTGCAATCAATAATCAACACACAGCTAGGACCATGACAAACCACTTGCACCTGTGTGGGTATCTGCAAACACACACACCTGGGCACATCAAGATAAACCAATTGCACCTGTGTGCGAATCTTCAAAAAAAAAAAAAAACCTAGGCGCAATCAAGAGAAACCACTTGCACCTCTGTGCGAATCTAAAAAACAAAAACCAATGCGCAATCAAGACAAACCACTTGCACCTGTTGGGAATATGAAAACAACACACTTTTGCACAATCAAGAGAAATCACTTGCAGCTGTGTGCAAATCTACAAACGACACACACCTGGGCGCATTCAAGATCAAAAATTGCACCTGGGTGTGAATATAAAAAAAAACCAAAATACTAGGTGCAATCAAGACAAACCACTTCCACCTGTCTTCGAATCTATAAAATACACACACCTGCGCGCAATCATGACAAACCACGTGCACCTCTGTGGGAATCTGCAAACAACACACACCTGGGCACAATCAAGACTGACAACTTCCATCTGTGTTCGAATCTATAAACAACACACACCTGGGTGCAATCAAGACAAACCACTTGCACCTGTGTGCGGATCTGCAAGCAACACACACCTGGGCGCAATCATGACAAACCACTTGCACCTGTGTGTGAAAGTCCAAAAAAAAATTAGGCACAGTTTAGACAAACCACTTGCACCTGTGTGCAAATCTCCAAAAAAAAAAAAAACCTAGGCACAGTCAAGACAAACCACTTGCACCTCTGTGGGAATCTAAAAACAAAAACCAAGGCGTAATCAAGACAAACCACTTGCACTTGTGATCCAATCCATAAAAAACACATACCTGGGTGCAATCATGACAAACTACTTGCACCTGTGTGGGAATCTGCAAACAACACACACATGGGCACAATCAAGACTAACCACTTGCATCTGTGTTCAAATCTATAAACAACACACACCTGGGCGCAATCAAGACTAAAAACTTGCACCAGTGGGCGAATCCAAAAAAAAAAAAGCTATGCACAATCAAGAGAAACCACTTGCACCTGTGTTCCAATCAACAAAAAACACACATTTGGGTGCAATCATGACAAATCACTTGCACCTGTGTGGGTGTCTGCAAACACACACACCTGGGCACATCAAGACAAACCAATTGCACCAGTGTGTGAATCATCAAAAAAAAAAAAAAACTTGGCGCAATCAAGACAAAACACGTGCACCTGTGTGCAAATCTCTAAATATAAAAAAAACCTAGGCACAGTCAAGACAAACAACTTGCACCTCTGTGCGAATCTACAAAAAAAAACTAGGCGCAATCAAGACAAACCACTTGCACCTGTGTTCAAATCTATAAACAACACAATACTGGGCGGAATCATGACAAACCAGGAGCAGCTGTGTGCAAATCTACAAAAAACAAAAACCTACATGAAATCAAGACACACCACTTAAACCTGTGTGCAGATCTACAAACAACACACACCTGGGCGCAATCATGACAAACCACGTGCACCTGTGTGTGAAACTCAAAAAAAAAAATTAGGCACAAATAAGACAAACTACTTGAACCTGTGTGTGAAACTCCAGAAAAAAAAACCTTAAGCACAATCAAGACAAACCACTTGCACCTGTGTTCCAATCAATATTCAACACACAGCTAGGCGCAATCATGACAAACCACTTGCACCTGTGTGGGTATCTGCAAACACACACACCTGGGCACATCAAGATAAACCAATTGCACCTGTGTGCGAATCTTCAAAAAAAAAAAGCCTAGGCGCAATCAAGAGAAACCACTTGCACCTGTGTGCAAATCTCAAAAAAAAAAAAAAAAAAACCTAGGCACATTCAAGAGAAACCACTTGCACCTTTGTGCGAATCTACAAAAAAAAACTAGGGGCAATCAAGACAAACCACTAGCACCTCTGTGCGAATCTAAAAAACAAAAGCAAGGCGCAATCAAGACAAACCATTTGCACCTGTTGGGAATATGAAAACAACACACACCTGGGCACAATCAAGAGAAATCACTTGCAGCTGTGTGCAAATCTACAAACAACACACACCTGGGCACATTCAAGATCAACCAATTGCGCCTGGGTGTGAATATAAAAAAAAACATAACCCTAGGGGCAATCAAGACAAACCACTTCCACCTGTTTTCGAATCTATAAAATACACACACCTGGGCGCAATCATGACAAACCACATGCACCTCTGTGGGAATCTGCAAACAACACACACCTGGGCACAATCAAGACTGACAACTTCCATCTGTGTTCGAATCTATAAACAACACACACCTGGGTGCAATCAAGACAAACCACTTGCACCTGTGTGCGGATCTGCAAGCAACACACACCTGGGCGCAATCATTACAAACCATTTGCACCTGTGTGTGAAAGCCCCCCAAAAAAATTAGGCACAATTTAGACAAACCACTTGCACCTGTGTGCAAGTCTCAAAAAAAAAAAAAAAAAAAAAACCTAGGCACAGTCAAGACAAACTACTGGCACCTCTGTGGGAATCTAAAAACAAAAACTAAGGCGTAATCAAGACAAACCACTTGCACCTGTGTTCTAATCCATAAAAAACACACACCTGGGTGCAATCATGACAAACCAAGTGCACCTGTGTGGGAATCTGCAAACAACAAACACCTGGGCACAATCAAGACTAACCACTTGCATCTGTGTTCGAATCTATAAACAACACACACCTGGGCGCAATCAAGACTAACAACTTGCACCAGTGGGCGAATCTCCAAAAAAAAAAAAAAAAAAACCTAGTCGCAATCAAGACAAACCTCTTGCACCTGTGTGGGAATCTACAAAAAAAAAGTTAGGCACAATCAAGACAAACCACTTGCACCTGTGTGCGAATCTCCAAAAAAAAAAAAATAATAAAAGGTTAGGCTCAATCAAAACAAACTACTTGCACCTGTGTTCCAATCTATAAAAAACACACACCTGGGTGCAATAATGACAAACCACGTGCACCTGTGTGGGAATCTGCAAACAAAACACACCTTGGCACAATCAAGACTAACCACTTGCATCTGTGTTCGAATCTATAAACAAAACACACCTGGGCGCAATCAAGACAAACCACTTGCACCTGTGTTCGAATCTATAAACAACACACACCTGGGCACAATCATGACAAACCACGTGCACCTGTGTGGGAATCTGCAAACAACACACACCTGGGCAAAATCAAGACAAACCACTTGCACCTGCTTGCGAATCTCAAAAAAAAAAAAAAAAGCTACACGCAATCAAGAGAAACCACTTGCACCTGTGTTCCAATCAACAAAAAACACACAGTTGGGCGCAATCATGACAAATCACTTGCACCTGTGTGGGTATCTGCAAACACACACACCTGGGCACATCAAGACAGACCAATTGCACTTGTGTGTGAATCTTCAAAAAAAAACCTAGGCACAATCAAGACAAACCACTTGCTCCTGTGTGTGAAACTCCAGAAAAAAAACCTTAAGCACAATCAAGACAAACCACTTGCACCTGTGTTCCAATCAATATTCAACACACAGCTAGGCGCAATCATGACAAACCACTTGCACCTGTGTGGGTATCTGCAAACACACACACCTGGGCACATCAAGACAAACCAATTGCACCTGTGTGCGAATCTTCAAAAAAAAAAAACCTAGGCGCAATCAAGAGAAACCACTTGCACCTGTGTGCAAATCTCAAAAAAAAAAAAAAAAAAAAAAACCTAGGCACATTCAAGAGAAACCACTTGCACCTTTGTGCGAATCTACAAAAAAAAAAAATTTAGTGGCAATCAAGACAAACCACTAGCACCTCTGTGCGAATCTAAAAATCAAAAGCAAGGTGCAATCAAGACAAACCATTTGCACCTGTTGGGAATATGAAAACAACACACACCTGGGCACAATCAAGAGAAATCACTTGTAGCTTTGTGCAAATCTACAAACAACACACACCTGGGCACATTCAAGATCAACCAATTGCGCCTGGGTGTGAATATAAAAAAAAACAAAATCCTAGGTGCAATCAAGACAAACCACTTCCACCTGTTTTCGAATCTATAAAATACACACACCTGGGCGCAATCATGACAAACCACATGCACCTCTGTGGGAATCTGCAAACAACATACACCTGGGCACAATCAAGACTGACAACTTCCATCAGTGTTCGAATCTATAAACAACACACATCTGGGTGCAATCAAGACAAACCACTTGCACCTGTGTGCGGATCTGCAAGCAACACACACCTGGGCGCAATCATGACAAACCACTTGCACCTGTGTGTGAAAGCCCCCCCAAAAAATTAGGCACAATTTAGACAAACCACTTGCACCTGTGTGCAAGTCTCCAAAAAAAAAAAAAAAAAAAAACCTAGGCACAGTCAAGACAAACTACTGGCACCTCTGTGGGAATCTAAAAACAAAAACTAAGGCGTAATCAAGACAAACCACTTGCACCTGTGTTCTAATCCATAAAAAACACACACCTGGGTGCAATCATGACAAACCAAGTGCACCTGTGTGGGAATCTGCAAATAACAAACACCTGGGCACAATCAAGACTAACCACTTGCATCTGTGTTCGAATCTATAAACAACACACACCTGGGCGCAATCAAGACTAACAACTTGCACCAGTGGGCGAATCTCCAAAAAAAAAAAAAAAACCTAGTCGCAATCAAGACAAACCTCTTGCACCTGTGTGGGAATCTACAAAAAAAAAGTTAGGCACAATCAAGACAAACCACTTGCACCTGTGTGCGAATCTCCAAAAAAAAAATAAAAGGTTAGGCTCAATCAAAACAAACTACTTGCACCTGTGTTCCAATCTATAAAAAACACACACCTGGGTGCAATAATGACAAACCACGTGCACCTGTGTGGGAATCTGCAAACAAAACACACCTTGGCACAATCAAGACTAACCACTTGCATCTGTGTTCGAATCTATAAACAAAACACACCTGGGCGCAATCAAGACAAACCACTTGCACCTGTGTTCGAATCTATAAACAACACACACCTGGGCACAATCATGACAAACCACGTGCACCTGTGTGGGAATCTGCAAACAACACACACCTGGGCACAATCATGACAAACCACGTGCACCTGTGTGGGAATCTGCAAACAACACACACCTGGGCATAATCAAGACAAACCACTTGCACCTGCTTGAGAATCTCAAAAAAAAAAAAAAAAGCTACACGCAATCAAGAGAAACCACTTGCACCTGTGTTCCAATCAACAAAAAACACACAGTTGGGCGCAATCATGACAAATCACTTGCACCTGTGTGGGTATCTGCAAACACACACACCTGGGCACATCAAGACAGACCAATTGCACTTGTGTGTGAATCTTCAAAAAAAAACCTAGGCACAATCAAGACAAACCACATGCTCCTGTGTGCAAATCTCCAAAAAAAAAAAAAAAACCTAGGCACAGTCAAGACAAACCACTTGCACCTCTGTTCAAATTTATAAACAACATAAACTTGGGCGCAATCATGATAAACCACATGCAGCTGTGTGCAAATCTACAAAAAACAAAAAATCTACGTGAAATCAAGACACACCACTTAATCCTGAGTGCAGATCTACAAACAACACACACCTGGGCACAATCATGACAAACCATGTGCACCTGTGTGTGAAACTGCAAAAAAAAAAAAAAATTAGGCACAATCAATACAAACCACTTGCACCTGTGTTCCAATAAACAATCAACATACAGCTAGGCACAATCATGAGAAACCACTTGCACCTGTGTGGGTATCTGCAAACACACACACATGGGCACATCAAGATAAACCAATTGCACCAGTGTGCGAATCTTCAAAAAAAAAAACCTAGGTGCAATCAAGACAAACACGTGCACCTGTGTGCAAATCTCCAAATAAAAAAAAAAAACCTAGGCACAGTCAAGACAAACCACTTGCACCTCTGTGAGATTCTACAAAAAAAAAAACTAGGCAATATCAAGACAAACCACTTGCACCTGTGTTCAAATCTATAAACAACACAATCCTGGGCGGAATTATGACAAACCAGGAGCAGCTGTGTGCAAATCTACAAAAAACAAAAACCTACATGAAATCAAGACACACCACTTAAACCTGTGTGCAGATCTACAAACAACACACACCTGGGCGCAATCATGACAAACCACGTGCACCTGTGTGTGAAACTTAAAAAAAAAATTAGGCACAATCAAGACAAACTACTTGCACTTGTGTGTGAAACTCCAAAAAAAAAAAAACTTAGGCACAATCAAGACAAATCACTTGCACCTGTGTTGCAATCAATAATCAACACACAGCTAGGCGCAATCATGACAAACCACGTGCACCTCTGTGGGAATCTGCAAACAACACACACCTGGGCACAATCAAGACTGACAACTTCCATCTGTGTTCGAATCTATAAACAACACACACCTGGGTGCAATCAAGACAAACCACTTGCACCTGTGTGCGGATCTGCAAGCAACACACACCTGGGCGCAATCATGACAAACCACTTGCACCTGTGTGTGAAAGTCCAAAAAAAAAATTAGGCATGGTTTAGACAAACCACTTGCACCTGTGTGCAAATCTCCAAAAAAAAAAAACCTAGGCACAGTCAAGACAAACCACTTGCACCTCTGTGGGAATCTAAAAACAAAAACCAAGGCGTAATCAAGACAAACCACTTGCACCTGTGTTCGAATCTATAAACAACACACACCTGGGCACAATCATGACAAACCATATGCACCTGTGTGGGAATCTGCAAACAACACACACCTGGGCATAATCAAGATAAACCACTTGCACCTGTTTGCGAATCTCAAAAAAAAAAAAAAAAAAGCTACACGCAATCAAGAGAAACCACTTGCACCTGTGTTCCAATCAACAAAAAACACACAGTTGGGCGCAATCATGACAAATCACTCGCACATGTGTGGGTATCTGCAAACAGGCACACCTGGGCACATCAACAAAAACGAATTTCAACTGTTTGCGAATCTTAAAAAAAAAAAAAAAAAACATAGGCTCAATCAAGACAAACCACTTGCAACTGTTTGCAAATCTCAAAAAAAAAAAAAAAAAAAACCTAGGCCAGTCAATACTAACCACTTGCACCTCTGTGTGAATCTACAAAAAAAAAAAAAATCTAGGCGCAATCAAGACAAACTACTTGCACCTGTCTGCGGATCTACAAACAAAACACTCCTGGGTTTAATCATGACAAACCACGTGCACCTGTATGGGACTCAAAAAAAAAAAAAAAAAAAAACCTTGGCGTATTCAAGACAAACCAGTTGCACCGTGTGAATCTACAAAAAACAGAAACCTAGGCATAATCAAGACAAACCACTTGCACCTGTTCGAATCTATAAACAACACACACCTGGGCGCAATCATGACAAACCACGTCCACCTGTGTGGGAATCTGCAAACAACACACACCTGGGCACAATCAAGACAAACCACTTGCACCTGTGTGCTAATCTCCAAAAAAAAAAATAAATAAAACCTAGGCGCAATCAAGAAAATACACTTGCACCTGTGTGGGAATCTACAAAAAACAAAAAACTAGGCACAATCGAGACAAACCACTTGCACCTGTTGGGAATCTGAAAACAACACACACCTGGGTACAATCAAGAGAAACCACTTGCAGCTGTGTGAAAATCTACAAACAACACACCCCTGGCCGCAATCAAGATAAACAAATTGCACCTGTGTATGAATCTACAAAAAACAAAATCCTAGGCGCAATCAAGACAAACCACTTGCACCTGTGTTCGAATCTATAAACAACACACACCTGGGCACAATCAAGACTGACAACTTCTATCTGTGTTCGAATCTATAAACAACACACACCTGGGCGCAATCAAGACCAACCAATTGCACCTGTGTGTGAATCTACAAATAACAAAAACCTAGGTGCAATCATGACAAACCTCTTGCACCTGTTTGGGAATCTAAAAACAACACACACCTCGGCACACGCAAGACAAACCACTAGCACCTGTGTGCGAATCTTCAAAAAAAAAAAAATAAAAACCTAGGTACAATCAAGACAAAACACTTGCACCTGTGTTCCAATCAACAAACAACACATAGCTGGGCGCAATCCTGACAAATCACTAGCATCTGAGTGGATATCAGCAAACACACACACCTGGGCACATCAAGACAAAGCACTTGCACCTGTGTGTGAAACTAAAAAAAAATAATTAGACACAATCAAGACAAACCACTGGCACCTGTGTTCGAATCTACAAACAACACACACCTGGGTGCAATCCTGACAAACCATGTGCACCTGTGTGGGAATCTGCAAACAACAAACACCTGGGCACAATCAAGACTAACCACTTGCATATGTGTTCGAATCTATAAACAACACACTCCTGGGCGGAATCAAGACAAACCACTTGCACCTGTGTGTGAATCTACAAACAACACAACCCTGGGCACAAACATGACAAACCGCTTGCACCTGTTGGGAATCTGAAAACAATACACACCTGGGCACAATCAAGACAAACCACTAGCACATGTGTGCGAATCTCCCAAAAAAAAAAAAAAAAAAAAACAGGCGCAATCAAGACAAACCACTTGCACCTGTGTTCCAATCAACAAACAACAGACAGCTGGGCGCACTCATAACAAATCACTTGCACCTGTGTGGGTATCTGCAAACACACACACCTGGGCACATCAACACAAACCAATTACACCTGTTTGCGAATCTTCAAAAAAAAAACCTAGGCTCAATCAAGACAAACCACTTACAACTGTGTTCTAATCTATAAAAAACACTCACCTGGGCGCAATCAATACAAACCACTTGCACCTCTGTGCGAATCTACAAAAAAAATAAACCTAGGCGCAATCAAGACACACCATTGCACCTCTGTGTGAATCTACAAAAATAAAAAATCTAGGTGCAATCAAGACAAACCCCTTGCACCTATGTGCGAATCTACGAAAAACTAAAACCTAGGCGCAATAAAGAGAAACCACTTGCACCTGTGTGCAGATCTACAAACAAAACACACCTGGGAGCAATCATGACAAACCACGTGCACCTGTGTGGGAATCTCCAAAAAAAAAAAAAAAACTAGCCCAATCAAGACAAACCACTTGCACCTGTGTGCAAATCTCCAAAAAAAAAAAAAAAAAAAAAAAAACCTAGGCACAGTCAAGACAAACCACTTGCCCTTGTGTTCAAATCTATAAACAACACACACCTGGGCACAATCATGACAAGCCACGTGCACCTGTGTGAAATCTACAAAAAACAAAACCCTACGTGAAATCAATACACACCATTTAAACCTCTGTGAAGATCTACAAACCACACACCTGGGCGCAATCATGACAAACCACGTGCACCTGTGTGGGAATCTCAAAAAAAAAAAAAAAAAAACCTAGGCGCAATCAAGACAAACCACTTGCACCAGTGTGTGAAACTCCAAAAAAAAAAAAAAAAAACTTAGGCACAATCAAGACAAACCACTTGCACCTGTGTCAGAATCTCCAAAAAAAAAAAAAAAAAAAAAAAAAGCTAGGTGCAATCATGACAAACCACGTGCACCTGTGTGCAAATCTCAAAAAACAAAAACCTACGTGCAATCAAGACTTGCACCTGTGTGCGGATCTACAAACAACACACACCTGGGCGCAATCATTACAAACCAAGTGCACCTGTGTGTGAAACTCCAAAAAAATATATAGGCACAATCCAGACAAACCACTTGCACCTGTGTGAGAAACTCCAAAAAAAAAAAAATTAGGCACAATCAAGACAAACCACTTGCACCTGTGTGAGAATCTCCAAAAAAAAAAAAAAAAACCTAGGCGCAATCAAGACAAACCACGTGCACCTGTGTGCGAATCTACAAAAAACAAAAACCTACGTGCAATTAAGACAAACTACTTGCACCTGTGTGCTGATCTACAAACAACACACACCTGGGCGCAATCATTACAAACCAAGTGCACCTGTGTGTGAAACACCAAAAATAAATAGGCACAATCAAGACAAACCACTGGCACCTCTGTGGGAATCTAAAAACAAATCCAAGGCGTAATCAAGACTAACCACTTGCACCTGTGTTCTAATCCATAAAAAACACACACCTGGGTGCAATCATGACAAACCAAGTGCACCTGTGTGGGAATCTGCAAACAACAAACACCTGGGAACAATCAAGACTAACCACTTCCATCTGTGTTCGAATCTATAAACAACACACACCTGGGCACAATCAAGACTAACAACTTGCACCAGTGGGCGAATCTCCAAAAAAAAAAAAAATACCTAGTCGCAGTCAAGACAAACCTCTTGCACCTGTGTGGAAAAGTTAGGCACAATCAAGACAAACCACTTGCACCTGTGTGCAAATCTCCAAAAAAAAAAATAAAAGGTTAGGCTCAATCAAAACAAACTACTTGCACCTGTGTTCCAATCTATAAAAAACACACACCTGGGTGCAATAATGACAAACCACGTGCACCTGTGTGGGAATCTGCAAACAACACACACCTTGGCACAATCAAGACTAACCACTTGCATCTGTGTTCGAATCTATAAACAAAACACACCTGGGCGCAATCAAGACAAACCACTTGCACCTGTGTTCGAATCTATAAACAACACACACCTGGGCACAATCATGACAAACCACGTGCACCTGTGTGGGAATCTGCAAACAACACACACCTGGGCATAATCAAGACAAACCACTTGCACCTGCTTGCGAATCTCAAAAAAAAAAAAAAAGCTACACGCAATCAAGAGAAACCACTTGCACCTGTGTTCCAATCAACAAAAAACACACAGTTGGGCGCAATCATGACAAATCACTTGCACCTGTGTGGGTATCTGCAAACACACACACACCTAGGCACAATCAAGACAAACCACTTGCTCCTGTGTGCAAATCTCCAAAAAAAAAAAAACCTAGGAACAGTCAAGACAAACCACTTGCACCTCTGTTCAAATCTATAAACAACACAACCCTGGCGCAATCATGATAAACCACATGCAGCTGTGTGCAAATCTACAAAAAACAAAAATCTACGTGAAATCAAGACACACCACTTAAACCTGAGTGCAGATCTACAAACAACACACACCTGGGCACAATCATGACAAACCATGTGCACCTGTGTGTGAAACTCCAAAAAAAAAAAAATTAGGCACAATCAATACAATCCACTTGCACCTGTGTTCCAATAAACAATCAACATACAGCTAGGCACAATCATGAGAAACCACTTGCACCTGTGTGGGTATCTGCAAACACACACACATGGGCACATCAAGATAAACCAATTGCACCTGTGTGTGAATCTTCAAAAAAAAAAAAAAACCGAGGTGCAGTCATGACAAACCACATGCACCTGTGTGCTAATCTACAAAAAACGAAAACCTACGTGTAATCAAGACACAACACTTAAACCTGTGTGCAGATCTACAAACAACACACACCTGGGCGCAATCATGACAAACCACGTGCACCTGTGTGTGAAACTCCAAAAAAAAAAAAAAAGCTAGGCGCAATTAAGATAAACCACTTGCACCTGTGTTCCAATCAACAATCAACACACAGCTAGCCTCAATCATGACAAACCACTTGCACCTGTGTGGGTATCTGCAAACACACACACCTGGGCACATCAAGATGAACCACTTGCACCTGTTTGCGAATCTCAAAAACAAAAGCTATGCACAATCAAGAGAAACCACTTGCACCTGTGTTCCAATCAACAAAAAACACACATTTGGGTGCAATCATGACAAATCACTTGCACCTGTGTGGGTGTCTGCAGACACACACAGCTGGGCATATCAAGACAAACCAATTGCACATGTGTGCGAATCTTCAAAAAAAAACCTAGGTGCAATCAAGACAAACACGTGCACCTGTGTGCAAATCTCCAAATAAAAAAAAAAAACCTAGGCACAGTCAAGACAAACCACTTGCACCTCTGTGCAAATCTACAAAAAAAAAACTAGGCGATATCAAGACAAACCACTAGCACCTGTGTTCAAATCTATAAACAACACAATCCTGGGCGGAATCATGACAAACCAGGAGCAGCTGTGTGCAAATCTACAAAAAACAAAAACCTACATGAAATCAAGACACACCACTTAAACCTGTGTGCAGATCTACAAACAACACACACCTAGGCGCAATCATGACAAACCACGTGCACCTGTGTGTGAAACTCAAAAAAAAAATTAGGCACAATCAAGACAAACTACTTGCACTTGTGTGTGAAACTCCAAAAAAAAAAACTTAGGCACAATCAAGACAAATCACTTGCACCTGTGTTGCAATCAATAATCAACACACAGCTAGGAGCATGACAAACCACTTGCACCTGTGTGGGTATCTGCAAACACACACACCTGGGCACATCAAGATAAACCAATTGCACCTGTGTGCGAATCTTCAAAAAAAAAAAAAAACCTAGGCGCAATCAAGAGAAACCACTTGCACCTCTGTGCGAATCTAAAAAACAAAAACCAATGCGCAATCAAGACAAACCACTTGCACCTGTTGGGAATATGAAAACAACACACTTGGGCACAATCAAGAGAAATCACTTGCAGCTGTGTGCAAATCTACAAACGACACACACCTGGGCGCATTCAAGATCAAAAATTGCACCTGGGTGTGAATATAAAAAAAAACCAAAATACTAGGTGCAATCAAGACAAACCACTTCCACCTGTCTTCGAATCTATAAAATACACACACCTGCGCGCAATCATGACAAACCACGTGCACCTCTGTGGGAATCTGCAAACAACACACACCTGGGCACAATCAAGACTGACAACTTCCATCTGTGTTCGAATCTATAAACAACACACACCTGGGTGCAATCAAGACAAACCACTTGCACCTGTGTGCGGATCTGCAAGCAACACACACCTGGGCGCAATCATGACAAACCACTTGCACCTGTGTGTGAAAGTCCAAAAAAAAATTAGGCACAGTTTAGACAAACCACTTGCACCTGTGTGCAAATCTCCAAAAAAAAAAAAAACCTAGGCACAGTCAAGACAAACCACTTGCACCTCTGTGGGAATCTAAAAACAAAAACCAAGGCGTAATCAAGACAAACCACTTGCACTTGTGATCCAATCCATAAAAAACACATACCTGGGTGCAATCATGACAAACTACTTGCACCTGTGTGGGAATCTGCAAACAACACACACATGGGCACAATCAAGACTAACCACTTGCATCTGTGTTCAAATCTATAAACAACACACACCTGGGCGCAATCAAGACTAAAAACTTGCACCAGTGGGCGAATCCAAAAAAAAAAAAGCTATGCACAATCAAGAGAAACCACTTGCACCTGTGTTCCAATCAACAAAAAACACACATTTGGGTGCAATCATGACAAATCACTTGCACCTGTGTGGGTGTCTGCAAACACACACACCTGGGCACATCAAGACAAACCAATTGCACCAGTGTGTGAATCATCAAAAAAAAAAAAAAACTTGGCGCAATCAAGACAAAACACGTGCACCTGTGTGCAAATCTCTAAATATAAAAAAAACCTAGGCACAGTCAAGACAAACAACTTGCACCTCTGTGCGAATCTACAAAAAAAAACTAGGCGCAATCAAGACAAACCACTTGCACCTGTGTTCAAATCTATAAACAACACAATACTGGGCGGAATCATGACAAACCAGGAGCAGCTGTGTGCAAATCTACAAAAAACAAAAACCTACATGAAATCAAGACACACCACTTAAACCTGTGTGCAGATCTACAAACAACACACACCTGGGCGCAATCATGACAAACCACGTGCACCTGTGTGTGAAACTCAAAAAAAAAAATTAGGCACAAATAAGACAAACTACTTGAACCTGTGTGTGAAACTCCAGAAAAAAAAACCTTAAGCACAATCAAGACAAACCACTTGCACCTGTGTTCCAATCAATATTCAACACACAGCTAGGCGCAATCATGACAAACCACTTGCACCTGTGTGGGTATCTGCAAACACACACACCTGGGCACATCAAGATAAACCAATTGCACCTGTGTGCGAATCTTCAAAAAAAAAAAGCCTAGGCGCAATCAAGAGAAACCACTTGCACCTGTGTGCAAATCTCAAAAAAAAAAAAAAAAAAACCTAGGCACATTCAAGAGAAACCACTTGCACCTTTGTGCGAATCTACAAAAAAAAACTAGGGGCAATCAAGACAAACCACTAGCACCTCTGTGCGAATCTAAAAAACAAAAGCAAGGCGCAATCAAGACAAACCATTTGCACCTGTTGGGAATATGAAAACAACACACACCTGGGCACAATCAAGAGAAATCACTTGCAGCTGTGTGCAAATCTACAAACAACACACACCTGGGCACATTCAAGATCAACCAATTGCGCCTGGGTGTGAATATAAAAAAAAAACATAACCCTAGGGGCAATCAAGACAAACCACTTCCACCTGTTTTCGAATCTATAAAATACACACACCTGGGCGCAATTATGACAAACCACATGCACCTCTGTGGGAATCTGCAAACAACACACACCTGGGCACAATCAAGACTGACAACTTCCATCTGTGTTCGAATCTATAAACAACACACACCTGGGTGCAATCAAGACAAACCACTTGCACCTGTGTGCGGATCTGCAAGCAACACACACCTGGGCGCAATCATTACAAACCATTTGCACCTGTGTGTGAAAGCCCCCCAAAAAAATTAGGCACAATTTAGACAAACCACTTGCACCTGTGTGCAAGTCTCAAAAAAAAAAAAAAAAAAAAACCTAGGCACAGTCAAGACAAACTACTGGCACCTCTGTGGGAATCTAAAAACAAAAACTAAGGCGTAATCAAGACAAACCACTTGCACCTGTGTTCTAATCCATAAAAAACACACACCTGGGTGCAATCATGACAAACCAAGTGCACCTGTGTGGGAATCTGCAAACAACAAACACCTGGGCACAATCAAGACTAACCACTTGCATCTGTGTTCGAATCTATAAACAACACACACCTGGGCGCAATCAAGACTAACAACTTGCACCAGTGGGCGAATCTCCAAAAAAAAAAAAAAAAAAAACCTAGTCGCAATCAAGACAAACCTCTTGCACCTGTGTGGGAATCTACAAAAAAAAAGTTAGGCACAATCAAGACAAACCACTTGCACCTGTGTGCGAATCTCCAAAAAAAAAAAAATAATAAAAGGTTAGGCTCAATCAAAACAAACTACTTGCACCTGTGTTCCAATCTATAAAAAACACACACCTGGGTGCAATAATGACAAACCACGTGCACCTGTGTGGGAATCTGCAAACAAAACACACCTTGGCACAATCAAGACTAACCACTTGCATCTGTGTTCGAATCTATAAACAAAACACACCTGGGCGCAATCAAGACAAACCACTTGCACCTGTGTTCGAATCTATAAACAACACACACCTGGGCACAATCATGACAAACCACGTGCACCTGTGTGGGAATCTGCAAACAACACACACCTGGGCAAAATCAAGACAAACCACTTGCACCTGCTTGCGAATCTCAAAAAAAAAAAAAAAAGCTACACGCAATCAAGAGAAACCACTTGCACCTGTGTTCCAATCAACAAAAAACACACAGTTGGGCGCAATCATGACAAATCACTTGCACCTGTGTGGGTATCTGCAAACACACACACCTGGGCACATCAAGACAGACCAATTGCACTTGTGTGTGAATCTTCAAAAAAAAACCTAGGCACAATCAAGACAAACCACTTGCTCCTGTGTGCAAATCTCCAAAAAAAAAAAAAAAACCTAGGCACAGTCAAGACAAACCACTTGCACCTCTGTTCAAATCTATAAACAACACAAACCTGGGCGAAATCATGATAAACCACATGCAGCTGTGTGCAAATCTACAAAAAACAAAAATCTACGTGAAATCAAGACACACCACTTAAACCTGAGTGCAGATCTACAAACAACACACACCTGGGCACAATCATGACAAACCATGTGCACCTGTGTGTGAAACTGCAAAAAAAAAAATTAGGCACAATCATTACAAACCACTTGCACCTGTGTTCCAATAAACAATCAACATACAGCTAGGCACAATCATGAGAAACCACTTGCACCTGTGTGGGTATCTGCAAACACACACACATGGGCACATCAAGATAAACCAATTGCACTTGTGTGCGAATCTTCAAAAAAAAAAAACCGAGGTGCAATCATGACAAACCACATGCACCTGTGTGCAAATCTACAAAAAACGAAAACCTACGTGTAATCAAGACACAACACTTAAAACTGTGTGCAGATCTACAAACAACACACACCTGGGCGCAATCATGACAAACCACGTGCACCTGTGTGTGAAACTCCAAAAAAAAAAAGCTAGGTGCAATTAAGATAAACCACTTGCACCTGTGTTCCAATCAACAATCAACACACAGCTAGCCTCAATCATGACAAACCACTTGCACCTGTGTGGGTATCTGCAAACACACACACCTGGGCACATCAAGATAAACCACTTGCACCTGTTTGTGAATCTCAAAAAAAAAAAAGCTATGCACAATCAAGAGAAACCACTTGCACCTGTGTTCCAATCAACAAAAAACACACATTTGGGTGCAATCATGACAAATCACTTGCATCTGTGTGGGTGTCTGCAAACACACACAGCTGGGCACATCAAGACAAACCAATTGCACCAGTGTGCGAATCTTCAAAAAAAAACCTAGGTGCAATCAAGACAAACACGTGCACCTGTGTATAAATCTCCAAATATTTAAAAAAAAAAAACCTAGGCACAGTCAAGACAAACCACTTGCACCTCTGTGAGATTCTACAAAAAAAAAAAAAAAAACTAGGCGATATCAAGACAAACCACTTGCACCTGTGTTCAAATCTATAAACAACACAATCCTGGGCGGAATCATGACAAACCAGGAGCAGCTCTGTGCAAATCTACAAAAAACAAAAACCTACATGAAATCAAGACACACCACTTAAACCTGTGTGCAGATCTACAAACAACAAACACCTGGGTGCAATCATGACAAACCACGTGCACCTGTGTGTGAAACTCAAAAAAAAATTAGGCACAATCAAGACAAACTACTTGCACTTGTGTGTGAAACTCCAAAAAAAAAAAAACTTAGGCACAATCAAGACAAATCACTTGCACCTGTGTTGCAATCAATAATCAACACACAGCTAGTCGCAATCATAACAAACCACTTGCACCTGTGTGGGTATCTGCAAACACACACACCTGGGCACATCAAGATAAACCAATTGCACCTGTGTGCGAATCTTCAAAAAAAAAAAAACCTAGGCGCAATCAAGAGAAACCACTTGCACCTCTGTGTGAATCTAAAAAACAAAAACCAATGCGCAATCAAGACAAACCACTTGCACCTGTTGGGAATATGAAAACAACACACTTGGGCACAATCAAGAGAAATCACTTGCAGCTGTGTGCAAATCTACAAACGACACACACCTGGGTGCATTCAAGATCAACCAATTGCACCTGGGTGTGAATATAAAAAAAAACAAAATACTAGGTGCAATCAAGACAAACCACTTCCACCTGTCTTCGAATCTATAAAATACACACACCTGCGCTCAATCATGACAAACCACGTGCACCTCTGTGGGAATCTGCAAACAACACACACCTGGGCAGAATCAAGACAAACCACTAGCACATGTGTGCGAATCTCCAAAAAAAAAAAAATGAGGTGCAATCAAGACAAACGACTTGCACCTGTTATCCAATCAACAAACAACACACAGCTGGGTGCACTCATAACAAATCATTTGCACCTGTGTGGGTATCTGCAAACACACACACCTGGACACATGAACACAAACCAATAGCACCTGATAGCGAATGTTCAAAAAAAAAAACCTAGGCTCAATCAAGACAAACCACTTGCACCTGTGTGCTAATCTACAAAAAAAAAAAAAAAAAAAAAAAAAAAACCTCGGCGCAATAAAGACAAACCACTTGCAACTGTGTTCGAATCTATAAAAAACACACACCTGGGTGCAATCAATACAAACCACTTGCACCTCTGTGCGAATCTACAAAAAAAAAAACCTAGGCGCAATCAAGACACACCAATTGCACCTCTGAGCGAATCTACAAAAATAAAAAACCTAGGCGCAATCAAGACAAACCACTTGCACCTATGTGTGAATCTACGAAAAACTAAAACCTAGGCGCAATCAAGAGAAACCACTTGCACCTGTGTGCAGATCTACAAACAAAACACAGCTGGGAGCAATCATGACAAACCATGTGCACCTGTGTGGGAATCTCCAAAATAAAAAAACCTAGGCGCAACCAAGACAAACCACTTGCACCTGTGTGCAAATCTCCAAAAAAAAAAAAACACCTAGGCACAGTCAAGACAAACCACTTGCACCTGTGTTCAAATCTATAAACAACACACACCTGGGCACAATCATGACAAACCACGTGCACCTGTGTGAAATCTACAAAAAAGAAAACCCTACGTAAAATCAATACACACCATTTACACCTCTGTGAAGATCTACAAACAACACACACCTGGGCGCAATCCAGAGAAACCTCTTGCACCTGTGTGTGAAACTCCAAAAAAAAAAAAAAAAAAAAAAAACTTAGGCACAATCAAGACAAACCACGTGGTACCTGTGTGATAATCTCAAAAAAAAAAAAAGCTATGCGCAATCAAGACAAACCGCCTGCACCTGTGTGCGAATCTACAAAAAACAAAAACCTACGTGCAATCAAGACAAACTACTTGCACCTGTGTGCGGATCTACAAACAACACACACCTGGGCGCAATCATTACAAACCAAGTGCACCTGTGTGTGAAACTCCAAAAAAAAAAAATAGGCACAATCAAGACAAACCACTTGCACCTGTGTGTGAAACTCAAAAAAAAAAAAAACCTAGGCGAAATCAAGACAAACCACTTGCACCTGTGTTCAAATCTATAAACAACACACACCTGGGCACAATCATGACAAACCACGTGCACCTGTGTGGGAATCTCAAAAAAAAAAAAAAAAAAAAACCTAGGCGCAATCAAGACAAACCACTTGCACCTGTGTTCGAAATATAAACAACACACACCTGGGCACAATCAAGACTGACAACTTCTATCTGTGTTCGAATCTATAAACAACACACAGCTGGGCACAGTCAAGACAGACCACTTGCACCTGTGTGCGAATCTCAAAAAAAAAAAGCTATGCGCAATCAAGACAAACCGCCTGCACCTGTGTGCGAATCTACAAAAAACAAAAACCTACGTGCAATCAAGACAAACTACTTGCACCTGTGTGCGGATCTACAAACAACACACACCTGGGCGCAATGATTACAAACCAAGTGCACCTGTGTGTGAAACTCCAAAAAAAAAAAAATAGGCACAATCAAGACAAACCACTTGCACCTGTGTGTGAAACTCAAAAAAAAAAAAAAAAAAGCCTAGGCGAAATCAAGACAAACCACTTGCACCTGTGTTCAAATCTATAAACAACACACACCTGGGCACAATCATGACAAACCACGTGCACCTGTGTGAAATCTACAAAAAACAAAACCCTACGTAAAATCAATACACACCATTTACACCTCTGTGAAGATCTACAAACAACACACACCTGGGCGCAATCCAGAGAAACCACTTGCACCTGTGTGTGAAACTCCAAAAAAAAAAAAAAAAAAAAAACTTAGGCACAATCAAGACAAACCACGTGGTACCTGTGTGATAATCTCAAAAAAAAAAAAAAGCTATGCGCAATCAAGACAAACCACTTGCACCTGTGTTCGAATCTATAAACAACACACACCTGGGCACAATCAAGACTGACAACTTCTATCTGTGTTCGAATCTATAAACAACACACAGCTGGGCACAGTGAAGACAGACCACTTGCACCTGTGTGCGAATCTCCAAATAAAAAAACCAAGGCGCAGTGAAGACAACTTGCACCTGTGTGTGAATGTACAAAAAACAAAAACCTACGTGCAATCAAGACACACTACTTGCACCCGTTGCAGATCTACAAACAACACACACCTGGGCGCAATCATGACAAACCACGTGAACCTGTGTGGGAATCTCCAAAAAAAAATCTAGGCACAATCAAGACAAACCATTTGCACCTGTGTTCCAATCAACAAACAACACACAGCTGGGCGCAATCCTGACAAATCACTTGCACCTGTGTGGATATCTGCAAACACACACACCTGGGCACATCAAGACAAACCACTAGCACCTGTGTGGGAATCTCCAAAAAAAAAACCTAGGCGCAATCAAGACAAACCACTTGCACCTGTGTGTGAAACTCCAAAAAAAAAAAAAAATTAGGCACAATCAAGACGAACAACTCGCACCTGTTTCGAATCTATAAACAACACACACTGGGTGCAATCATGACAAACCACGTGCACCTGTGTGGGAATCTGCAAACAACACACACCTGGGCACAATGAAGACTAACCACTTGCATCTGTGTTCGAATCTATAAACAACACACACCTGGGCGTAATCAAGACAAAGCACTTGCACCTGTGTGCAAATCTCCAAAAAAAAAAAAAAAAAAAAACCTAGGCGAAATCAAGACAAAACACTTGCACCTGTGTAGGAATCTACAAAAAAAAACCTAGGCGCAATCAAGAAAAACCACTTGCATCTGTGTGCGAATCTACAAACAACACACACACATGGGCGCAATCATGACAAACCGCTTGCACTTGTTGGGAATCTGAAAACAACACACACCTGGGCACAATCAAGAGAAATCACTTGCAGCTGTGTGCAAATCTACAAACAACACACACGAGGGCGCAATCAAATTCAACCAATTGCACCTGTGTGTGAATCTAAAAAAACAAAATCCTAGGTGCAATCAAGACAAACCACGTCCACCTGTGTTCGAATCAATAAACTACACACACCTGGGCGCAATCATGAAAAACCACGTGCACCTGTGTGGGAATCTGCAAACAACACACACCTGGGCACAATCAAGACAAACCACTCGCACCTGTGTGCCATCGACAAACAACACACACACATGAGTGCAATCATGACAAACCACTTGCCCCTGTGTGTGAAACTCCAAAAAAAAAAATTAGGCACAATCAAGACAAACCACTTGCACCTGTGTTCCAATCTATAAACAACACACACCTGGGTGCAATCAAGATCAACCAATTGCTCCAAAAAAAAAATTAGGCACAATCAAGAGAAACCACCTGCAGCTGTATGCAAATCTACAAAAAACACACCCCCGGTTGCAATCAAGATCAACCAATTGCACCTGTGTGTGAATCTAAAAAAACAAAATCCTAGGCGCAATCAAGACAAACCACTTGCACATGTGTTCGAGTCTATTAACAACACACACCTGGGCGCAATCATGACAAACCACGTGCACCTGTGTCTGAATCTGAAAATAAAACACACCTTGGCACAATCAAGACAAACCACTTGCACCTGTATTCCAATCAACAAACAACACACAGCAGGGCGCAATTATAAAAATCACTTGCACCTGTGTGGGTATCTGCAAACACACACCTGCGCACATCAACACAAACCAATGCACCTGTTTGCGAATCTTCAAAAAAAAAACCTAGGCTCAATCAATACAAACCACTTGCACCAGTGTGCAAATCTCCAAAAAAAAAACAAACCTAGGTCAGTCAATACAAACCACTTGCACCTCTGTGCGAATCTACAAAAAAAAAAAAAAAAAAAAAAAGGCGCAATCAAGACACACCACTTGCACCTCTGTGCAAATCTACAAAAATAAAAAACCAAGGCTCAATCAAGAAAAACCACTTGCACCTGTGTGCTAATCTCAAAAAAAAAAACCTAGTTCAGTCAATAAAAACCACTCGCACCTCTGTGCGAATCTAAAAAAAAAAAAAAAATCCGGGGCGCAATCAAGACAAACCACTTGCACCTCTGTGCGAATCTAAAAAAATAAAAAACCTAGGCGCAATAAGACAAACCACTTGCACCTGTGTGCGAATCTATGAAAAACTAAAACCGGGAGTCGGGCTGTAGTGCAGCGGGTTAAGCGCAGGTGGCACAAAGCACAAGGACCGGCATAACAATCCCGGTTCAAACCCCGGCTCCCCACCTGCAGGGGAGTCGCTTCACAGGCGGTGAAGCAGGTCTGCAGGTGTCTCTCTTTCTCTCCTCCTCTCTGTCTTCTCCTCCTCTCTCCATTTCTCTCTGTCCTATCCAACAACGACAACAACAATAACTACAACAATAAAACAACAAGGGGAACAAAAGGGAATAAATAAATATTAAAAAAAAAGAAAAACTAAAACCTAGGCGCAATCAAGACAAACCACTTGCACCTTTGTGCAGATCTACAAACAAAACACACCTGGGCACAAACAAGACAAACCACATGCAGCTGTGTGGGAATCTCCAAAAAAAAAGAAAAAACTTAGGCACAATCAATACAAACAACTTGCACCTGTGTGTGACTCTACAAAAAACAAAAATCTAGGCATAATCAATACTAACCACTTGCATCTGTGTTCAAATCTATAAACAACACACACCTGGGCGCAATCAAGACAAACCACTTGCACCTGTGTGGGAATCTACAAAAAACAAAAACCTAGGCGCAATAGAGACAAACCACTTGCACCTGTGTGCCAATCTACAAACAACACACACACACCAGGGTGCAGTCATGAGAAACCACTTAAATCTGTGTGGGAATCTGCAAACAACACACACCTGGGCACAATCAAGACTAACCACTTGCATCTGTGTTCAAATCTATAAACAACACACACCTGGGTGCAATCAAGACAGACCACTTGCACCAGTGGGCGAATCTCCAAAAAAAAAAAAAACCTAGTCGCAATCAAGACAAACACTTGCACCTGTGTGGGAATCTACAAAAAAAAAGTTAGGCACAATCAAGACAAACCACTTGCACCTGTGTTCCCATCTATAAAAAACACACACCTGGGTGCAATAATGACAAACCACTTGCACCTGTGTGGGATTCTGCAAACAACACACAATTTGGCACATGCAAGACAAACCACTTGCACCTGTGTTCGAATCTATAAACAACACACACCTGGGCGCAATCATGACAAACCATGTGCACCTGTGTGGGAATCTCAAAAAAAAAAAAAAAAACCTATGCACAATCAAGAGAAACCACTTGCACCTGTGTTCCAATCAACAAAAAACACACATTTGGGTGTAATCATGACAAATCACTTGCACCTGTGTGGGTGTCTACAAACACACACACCTGGGCACATCAAGACAAACAAATTGCACCTGTGTGCGTATCTTCAAAAAAAAAACCTAGGCGCAATCAAGACAAAACACGTGCACCTGTGTGCAAATCTCCAAAAAAAAAAAAAAATAGGCACAGTCAAGACAAACCACTTGCACATCTGTGCGAATCTACAAACAAAAACTAGGCGCAATCAAGAAAAACCTCTTGCACCTGTGTTCAAATCTGTAAACAACACAAACCTGGGCGCAATCATGACAAACCACTAGCAGCTGTGTGCAAATCTACAAAAAACAAAAACCTACATGAAATCAAGGCACACCACTTAAACCTGTGTGCAGATCTACAAACAACACAAACCTGTGTGTGAAACTCAAAAAAAAAAAAATTAGGCACAATCAATACAAACTACTTGCACCTGTGTGTGAAACTCCAAAAAAAAAAAAAAACAGGCAAAATCAAGACAAACCACTTGCACCAATGTTCCAATCAATAATCAACACACAGCTAGGTGCTATCATGACAAACCACTTGCACCTGTGTGGGTATCTGCAAACACACACTCCTGGGCACATCAAGATAAACCAATTGCACCTGTGTGCGAATCTTCAAAAAAAAAAAAAAAACCTAGGCGCAATCAAGAGAAACCACTTGCACCTGTGTGCAAATCTCCAAAAAAAAAAAAAAACCAACGCACATTCAAGAGAAACCACTTACACCTCTGTGCGAATCTACAAAAAAAAAAATCTAGGGGCAAGCAAGACAAACCACTTGCACCTCTGTGCGAATCTAAAAAACAAAAAAAAAAAACCAAGGCGCAATCAAGACAAACCACTTGCACCTGTTGGGAATATGAAAACAACACACAGCTGGACACAATCAAGAGAAATCACTTGCAGCTGTGTACAAATCTACAAACAACACACACCTGGGCGCATTCAGGATCAACCAATTGCACCTGGGTGTGAATATAAAAAAAACAAAATCCTAGGTGCAATCAAGACAAACCACTTCCACCTGTTTTCGAATCTATAAAATACACACACCTGGGCGCAATCATGACAACCCACGTGCACCTCTGTGGGAATCTGCAAACAACACACACCTGGGCACAATCAAGACTGACAACTTCCATCTGTGTTCGAATCTATAAACAACACACACCTGGGTGCAATCAAGACAAACCACTTCCACCTGTGTGCGGATCTGCAAGCAATTCATACCTGGGCACAATCATGACAAACCACTTTCACCTGTGTGTGAAAGTCCAAAAAAAAAATTAGGCACAATTTAGACAAACCACTTGCACCTGTGTGCAAATCTCCAAAAAAAAAAAAAAAAAAAACCTAGGCGCAGTCAAGAAAAACTACTTGCACCTCAGTGGGAATCTAAAAACAAAAACCAAGGCGTAATCAAGACAAACCATTTGCACCTGTATTCCAATCCATAAAAAACACACACCTGTGTGCAATCATGTCAAACTACGTGCACCTGTGTGGGATTCTGCAAACAACACACACATGTGCAAATCAAGACTAACCACTTGCATCTGTGTTCATATCTATAAACAACACACACCTGGGCGTAATCAAGACTAACAACTTGCACCAATGGGAGAATCTCAAAAAAAAAAAAAAAAACCTAGTCACAATCAAGACAAACCTCTTTCTCCTGTGTGGGAATCTACAAAAAAAAAATTAGGCACAATCAAGACAAACCACTTGCACCTGTGTGCGAATCTCCAAAAAAGAAAAAATAAAAGGTTAGGCTCAATCAAAACAAACTACTTGCACCTGTGTTCCAATCTATAAAAAACACACACCTGGGTGCAATCATGACAAACCACGTGCACCTGTGTGGGAATCTGCAAACAACACACACCTGGGCACAATCAAGACAAACCACTTGCACCTGTTTGCGAATCTAAAAAAAAAAAAAAAGCTACACGCAATCAAGAGAAACCACTTGCACCTGTGTTGCAATAAAAAAAACACACAGTTGGGCGCAATAATGACAAATCACTTGCACCTGTGTGGGTATCTGCAAACACACACACCTGGTCACATCAAGACAAACCAATTGCACCTGTGTGCGAATCTTCAAAAAAAAAACCTAGGCGCAATCGAGACAAACCACTTGCACCTGTGTTCAAATCTATAAACAACACAAACCTGGGCACAATCAAGATAAACCAATTGCACCTGTGTGAGAATCTTCAAAAAAAAAAAAAAAACCTAGGCGCAATCAAGAGGAACCACTTGCACCTGTGTGTAAATCTACAAAAAAAAAAACCAAAAACTAGGCACAGTCAAGACAAACCACTTGCACCTCTGTGCGAATCTACAAAAAAAAAAAAAACCTAGGGGCAATCAAGACAAACCACTTGCACCTCTGTGCGAATCTAAAAAAAAACCAAGGCGAAATTAAGACAAACCACTTGCTCCTGTTGGGAATATGAAAACAACACACACCTGGGCACAATCAAGAGAAATCACTTGCAGCTGTGTGCAAATGTACAAACAACACACACCTGGGTGCATTCAAGATCAACCAATTGCACCTGTGTGTGAATATAAAAAAACAAAATCCTAGGTGCAATCAAGACAAACCACTTCCACCTGTTTTCGAATCTACAAAATACACACACCTGGGCGCAATCATGACACACCACGTACACCTCTGTGGGAATCTGCAAACAACACACACCTGGGCACAATCAAGACTGACAACTTCCATCTGTGTTCGAATCTATAAACAACAAACACCTGGGCGCAATCATGACAAACTACTTGCACCTGTGTGTGAAAGTCCAAAAAAAAAATTAGGCACAATTTAGACAAACCACTTGCACCTGTGTTTGAATCTATAAACAACACACACTTGGGTGCAATCATGTCAAACCACGTGCACCTTTGTGGGAATCTGCAAACAACAAACACCTGGGTGCAATCAAGACTAACCACTTGCATCTGTGTGAGAATCTCCAAAAAAAAAAAAGCTAGGTGTAATCAAGACAAACCACTTGCACCTGTGTGCCAATCTACAAACAACAAACACACCTGAGTGCAATCATGACAAACCACATGAACCTGTGTGGGAATCTGAAAACAACACACAACTAGGCACAATCAAGACAAACCACTAGCACCTGTTTGCGAATCTCAAAAAAAAAAAAAAGCTACGCGCAATCAGGACAAACCACTTGCACCTGTATTCCAATCAACAAACAACACACAGCTGGGCGCAATCATGACAAATCACTGGCACCTGTGTGGCTATCTGCAAACACACACACCTGGGCACATCAAGATATACCAATTGCACCTGTGTGCGAATCTTAAAAAAAAAAAACCGAGGTGCAATTATGACAAACCACATGCACCTGTGTGCAAATCTACAAAAAACGAAAACCTACGTGAAATCAAGACACACCGCTTAAACCTGTGTGCAGATCTACAAACAACACACACCTGGGCGCAATCATTACAAACCACGTGCACCGTGTGTGAAACTCCAAAAAACAAAATACTTAGGCACAATCAAGACAAACCACTTGCACCTGTGTGAGAATCTCCAAAAAAAAAGCTAGGCGCAAACAAGACAAACCACGTGCACCTGTGTGCGAATCTACAAAAAACAAAAACCTACGTGCAATCAAGACAAACCACTTGCACCTGTGTGTGAAACTCAAAAAAAAAAAAAAAAACTTAGGCACAATCAAGAGAAACCACTTACAACTGTGTGCGAATCTCCAAAACAAAAAAAGCTAGGCCCAATCATGACAAACCACTTGCACCTTTGTGGGTATCTGCAAACACACACACTTTGGTCACTTCAACACAAACCAATTGCACCTGTTTGCGAATCTTCAAAAAAAAAAAAAACCAAGGCGAAATCAAGACAAACCACTTGCACCTGTGTTCGAATCTATAAACAACACACACCTGGGTACAATCATGACAAACCACGTGCACCTGTGTGGGAATCTGCAAATAACAAACACCTGGGCACAATCAAGACTAACCACTTGCATCTGTGTGGGAATCTAAAAACAACACACACCTCGGCACATGCAAGACAAACCACTAGCACCTGTGTGCGAATCTCCAAAAAAAAAAAAAAAAAAAAAAAAAACATAGGCGCAATCAAGACTAACCACTAGCACCTGTGTGGGAATCTCCAAAAAAAAAAAACCTAGGCTCAATCAATACAAACCATTTGCACCTGTGTGCAAATCTCAAAAAAAAAAACAAAACCCTAAGAACAGTCAAGAGAAACCACTTGCGCCTCTGTGCGAATCTAGAAAAAAAAAAACCTAGGCGCAATCAAGACAAACCACTTGCACCCGTGTTCAAATCTATAAACAACACACACATGGGCACAATCATGACACACCGCGTGCACCTATGTGCAAATCAACAAAAAATAAAAACCTACGTGAAATCAAGAGACACCACTTAAACCGGTGTGCAGATCTACAAACAACACACACCTGGGCGCAATCATGACAAACTATGTGCACCTGTGTGGGAATCTCAAAAAAAAAAAAAAAAAAACCTAGGCGCAATCTAGACAAACCACTTGCACCTGTGTGTGAAACTCCAAAAAAAAAAAAAAAAATCTTAGGCGCAATCAAAACAAACCACTTGTACTTGTGTGTGAAACTCCAAAAAAAAAATTAGGCACAATCAAGACTAACCACTTGCATCTATGTTCGAATCTATAAACAACACACACCTGGGCACAATCATGACAAACCACGTGCACCTGTGTGTGAAACTCCAAAAAAAAAAAAAACTTAGGCACAATCAAGACAAACCACTTGCACCTGTGTGTGAAACTCAAAAAAAAACTTAGGCACAATCAGGAGAAACCACTTGCACCTGTGTGCGAATCTCCAAAAAAAAAACAGGGCCCAATTAAGACAAACCACTTGCACCTGTGTTCCAATCAACAATCAACACACAGCTAGGCGCAATCATGACAAACCACTTGCACCTGTGTGGGTATCTGCAAACACACACACTTGGGCACTTCAACACAAACCAATTGCACCTGTTTGCCAATCTTCAAAAAAAAAAAAAAAAAAAAACCTAGGCTCAATCAAGACAAACCACTTGCACCACTGTGCAAATCTCAAAAAAAAAAAAAAAACCTAGGCCAGTCAATACAAACCACTTGAACCTCTGTGCGAATCTACAAAAAAACAAAACAAAACAAAAAAAAAAAAAACAACCAGGCGCAATCAAGACAAACCACTTGCACCTGTGTTCGAATCTATAAACAACACACACCTGGGTGCAATCATGACAAACCACGTGCACCTGTGTGGGAATCTCAAAAAAAAAAAAAAAAAACCTAGGCGCAATCAAGACAAACCACTTGCACCTGTGTTCGAATCTATAAACAACACACACCTGGGCACAATCAAGACTGACAACTTCTATCTGTGTTCGAATCTATAAACAACACACAGCTGGGCACAGTCAAGACAGACCACTTGCACCTGTGTGCGAATCTCCAAATAAAAAAACCAAGGCGCAGTGAAGACAACTTGCACCTGTGTGTGAATGTACAAAAAACAAAAACCTACGTGCAATCAAGACACACTACTTGCACCCGTTGCAGATCTACAAACAACACACACCTGGGCGCAATCATGACAAACCACGTGAACCTGTGTGGGAATCTCCAAAAAAAAATCTAGGCACAATCAAGACAAACCATTTGCACCTGTGTTCCAATCAACAAACAACACACAGCTGGGCGCAATCCTGACAAATCACTTGCACCTGTGTGGATATCTGCAAACACACACACCTGGGCACATCAAGACAAACCACTAGCACCTGTGTGGGAATCTCCAAAAAAAAAACCTAGGCGCAATCAAGACAAACCACTTGCACCTGTGTGTGAAACTCCAAAAAAAAAAAAAATTAGGCACAATCAAGACGAACAACTCGCACCTGTTTCGAATCTATAAACAACACACACTGGGTGCAATCATGACAAACCATGTGCACCTGTGTGGGAATCTGCAAACAACACACACCTGGGCACAATGAAGACTAACCACTTGCATCTGTGTTCGAATCTATAAACAACACACACCTGGGCGCAATCAAGACAAAGCACTTGCACCTGTGTGCAAATCTCCAAAAAAAAAAAAAAAAAAAACCTAGGCGAAATCAAGACAAAACACTTGCACCTGTGTAGGAATCTACAAAAAAAAAAACCTAGGCGCAATCAAAAAAAACCACTTGCATCTGTGTGCGAATCTACAAACAACACACACACATGGGCGCAATCATGACAAACTGCTTGCACTTGTTGGGAATCTGAAAACAACACACACCTGGGCACAATCAAGAGAAATCACTTGCAGCTGTGTGCAAATCTACAAACAACACACACGAGGGCGCAATCAAATTCAACCAATTGCACCTGTGTGTGAATCTAAAAAAACAAAATCCTAGGTGCAATCAAGACAAACCACTTCCACCTGTGTTCGAATCAATAAACTACACACACCTGGTCGCAATCATGAAAAACCACGTGCACCTGTGTGGGAATCTGCAAACAACACACACCTGGGCACAATCAAGACAAACCACTCGCACCTGTGTGCCATCGACAAACAACACACACACATGAGTGCAATCATGACAAACCACTTGCCCCTGTGTGTGAAACTCCAAAAAAAAAATTAGGCACAATCAAGACAAACCACTTGCACCTGTGTTCCAATCTATAAACAACACACACCTGGGTGCAATCAAGATCAACCAATTGCTCCAAAAAAAAAATTAGGCACAATCAAGAGAAACCACCTGCAGCTGTGTGCAAATCTACAAAAAACACACCCCCGGTTGCAATCAAGATCAACCAATTGCACCTGTGTGTGAATCTAAAAAAAACAAAATCCTAGGCACAATCAAGACAAACCACTTGCACATGTGTTCGAGTCTATTAACAACACACACCTGGGCGCAATCATGACAAACCACGTGCACCTGTGTCTGAATCTGAAAACAAAACACACCTTGGCACAATCAAGACAAACCACTTGCACCTGTATTCCAATCAACAAACAACACACAGCAGGGCGCAATTATAAAAATCACTTGCACCTGTGTGGGTATCTGCAAACACACACCTGCGCACATCAACACAAACCAATGCACCTGTTTGCGAATCTTCAAAAAAAAACCTAGGCTCAATCAATACAAACCACTTGCACCAGTGTGCAAATCTCCAAAAAAAAACAAACCTAGGCCAGTCAATACAAACCACTTGCACCTCTGTGCGAATCTACAAAAAAAAAAAAAAAAAAAGGCGCAATCAAGACACACCACTTGCACCTCTGTGCAAATCTACAAAAATAAAAAACCAAGGCTCAATCAAGAAAAACCACTTGCACCTGTGTGCTAATCTCAAAAAAAAAACCTAGTTCAGTCAATAAAAACCACTCGCACCTCTGTGCGAATCTAAAAAAATAAAAAACCTAGGCGCAATAAGACAAACCACTTGCACCTGTGTGCGAATCTATGAAAAACTAAAACCGGGAGTCGGGCTGTAGTGCAGCGGGTTAAGCGCAGGTGGCACAAAGCACAAGGACCGGCATAACAATCCCGGTTCAAACCCCGGCTCCCCACCTGCAGGGGAGTCGCTTCACAGGCGGTGAAGCAGGTCTGCAGGTGTCTCTCTTTCTCTCCTCCTCTCTGTCTTCTCCTCCTCTCTCCATTTCTCTCTGTCCTATCCAACAACGACAACAACAATAACTACAACAATAAAACAACAAGGGCAACAAAAGGGAATAAATAAATAAAATAAATATTAAAAAAAAAAGAAAAACTAAAACCTAGGCGCAATCAAGACAAACCACTTGCACCTTTGTGCAGATCTACAAACAAAACACACCTGGGCGCAAACAAGACAAACCACATGCAGCTGTGTGGGAATCTCCAAAAAAAAAGAAAAAACTTAGGCACAATCAATACAAACAACTTGCACCTGTGTGTGAATCTACAAAAAACAAAAATCTAGGCATAATCAATACTAACCACTTGCATCTGTGTTCAAATCTATAAACAACACACACCTGGGCGCAATCAAGACAAACCACTTGCACCTGTGTGCCAATCTACAAACAACACACACACACCAGGGTGCAGTCATGAGAAACCACTTGCATCTGTGTGGGAATCTGCAAACAACACACACCTGGGCACAATCAAGACTAACCACTTGCATCTGTGTTCAAATCTATAAACAACACACACCTGGGTGCAATCAAGACAGACCACTTGCACCAGTGGGCGAATCTCCAAAAAAAAAAAAAAAACCTAGTCGCAATCAAGACAAACACTTGCACCTGTGTGGGAATCTACAAAAAAAAAGTTAGGCACAATCAAGACAAACCACTTGCACCTGTGTTCCCATCTATAAAAAACACACACCTGGGTGCAATAATGACAAACCACTTGCACCTGTGTGGGAATCTGCAAACAACACACAATTTGGCACATGCAAGACAAACCACTTGCACCTGTGTTCGAAACTATAAACAACACACACCTGGGCGCAATCATGACAAACCATGTGCACCTGTGTGGGAATCTCAAAAAAAAAACTATGCACAATCAAGAGAAACCACTTGCACCTGTGTTCCAATCAACAAAAAACACACATTTGGGTGTAATCATGACAAATCACTTGCACCTGTGTGGGTGTCTACAAACACACACACCTGGGCACATCAAGACAAACAAATTGCACCTGTGTGCGTATCTTCAAAAAAAAAACCTAGGCGCAATCAAGACAAAACACGTGCACCTGTGTGCAAATCTCCAAAAAAAAAAAAAAATAGGCACAGTCAAGACAAACCACTTGCACATCTGTGCGAATCTACAAACAAAAACTAGGCGCAATCAAGAAAAACCTCTTGCACCTGTGTTCAAATCTGTAAACAACACAAACCTGGGCGCAATCATGACAAACCACTAGCAGCTGTGTGCAAATCTACAAAAAACAAAAACCTACATGAAATCAAGGCACACCACTTAAACCTGTGTGCAGATCTACAAACAACACAAACCTGTGTGTGAAACTCAAAAAAAAAATTAGGCACAATCAATACAAACTACTTGCACCTGTGTGTGAAACTCCAAAAAAAAAAAAAAAACAGGCAAAATCAAGACAAACCACTTGCACCAATGTTCCAATCAATAATCAACACACAGCTAGGTGCTATCATGACAAACCACTTGCACCTGTGTGGGTATCTGCAAACACACACTCCTGGGCACATCAAGATAAACCAATTGCACCTGTGTGCGAATCTTCAAAAAAAAAAAAAAAAACCTAGGCGCAATCAAGAGAAACCACTTGCACCTGTGTGCAAATCTCCAAAAAAAAAAAAAAAAAAAAACATCGCACATTCAAGAGAAACCACTTGCACCTCTGTGCGAATCTACAAAAAAAAAATCTAGGGGCAAGCAAGACAAACCACTTGCACCTCTGTGCGAATCTAAAAAACAAAAAAAAAAACCAAGGCGCAATCAAGACAAACCACTTGCACCTGTTGGGAATATGAAAACAACACACAGCTGGACACAATCAAGAGAAATCACTTGCAGCTGTGTACAAATCTACAAACAACACACACCTGGGCGCATTCAGGATCAACCAATTGCACCTGGGTGTGAATATAAAAAAAACAAAATCCTAGGTGCAATCAAGACAAACCACTTCCACCTGTTTTCGAATCTATAAAATACACACACCTGGGCGCAATCATGACAACCCACGTGCACCTCTGTGGGAATCTGCAAACAACACACACCTGGGCACAATCAAGACTGACAACTTCCATCTGTGTTCGAATCTATAAACAACACACACCTGGGTGCAATCAAGACAAACCACTTCCACCTGTGTGCGGATCTGCAAGCAATTCATACCTGGGCACAATCATGACAAACCACTTTCACCTGTGTGTGAAAGTCCAAAAAAAAAATTAGGCACAATTTAGACAAACCACTTGCACCTGTGTGCAAATCTCCAAAAAAAAAAAAAAAAAAAAAAAAAACCTAGGCGCAGTCAAGAAAAACTACTTGCACCTCTGTGGGAATCTAAAAACAAAAACCAAGGCGTAATCAAGACAAACCACTTGCACCTGTATTCCAATCCATAAAAAACACAACCTGTGTGCAATCATGTCAAACTACGTGCACCTGTGTGGGATTCTGCAAACAACACACACATGTGCAAATCAAGACTAACCACTTGCATCTGTGTTCATATCTATAAACAACACACACCTGGGCGTAATCAAGACTAACAACTTGCACCAATGGGAGAATCTCCAAAAAAAAAAAAAAAACCTAGTCACAATCAAGACAAACCTCTTTCTCCTGTGTGGGAATCTACAAAAAAAAAAATTAGGCACAATCAAGACAAACCACTTGCACCTGTGTGCGAATCTCCAAAAAAGAAAAAATAAAAGGTTAGGCTCAATCAAAACAAACTACTTGCACCTGTGTTCCAATCTATAAAAAACACACACCTGGGTGCAATCATGACAAACCACGTGCACCTGTGTGGGAATCTGCAAACAACACACACCTGGGCACAATCAAGACAAACCACTTGCACCTGTTTGCGAATCTAAAAAAAAAAAAAAAAGCTACACGCAATCAAGAGAAACCACTTGCACCTGTGTTGCAATAAAAAAAACACACAGTTGGGCGCAATAATGACAAATCACTTGCACCTGTGTGGGTATCTGCAAACACACACACCTGGTCACATCAAGACAAACCAATTGCACCTGTGTGCGAATCTTCAAAAAAAAAACCTAGGCGCAATCAAGACAAACCACTTGCACCTGTGTTCAAATCTATAAACAACACAAACCTGGGCGCAATCAAGATAAACCAATTGCACCTGTGTGAGAATCTTCAAAAAAAAAAAAAAACCTAGGCGCAATCAAGAGGAACCACTTGCACCTGTGTGTAAATCTACAAAAAAAAAAAACCAAAAACTAGGCACAGTCAAGACAAACCACTTGCACCTCTGTGCGAATCTACAAAAAAAAAAAAAAACCTAGGGGCAATCAAGACAAACCACTTGCACCTCTGTGCGAATCTAAAAAAAAACCAAGGCGCAATTAAGACAAACCACTTGCTCCTGTTGGGAATATGAAAACAACACACACCTGGGCACAATCAAGAGAAATCACTTGCAGCTGTGTGCAAATGTACAAACAACACACACCTGGGTGCATTCAAGATCAACCAATTGCACCTGTGTGTGAATATAAAAAAACAAAATCCTAGGTGCAATCAAGACAAACCACTTCCACCTGTTTTCGAATCTACAAAATACACACACCTGGGCGCAATCATGACACACCACGTACACCTCTGTGGGAATCTGCAAACAACACACACCTGGGCACAATCAAGACTGACAACTTCCATCTGTGTTCGAATCTATAAACAACAAACACCTGGGCGCAATCATGACAAACTACTTGCACCTGTGTGTGAAAGTCCAAAAAAAAAATTAGGCACAATTTAGACAAACCACTTGCACCTGTGTTTGAATCTATAAACAACACACACTTGGGTGCAATCATGTCAAACCACGTGCACCTTTGTGGGAATCTGCAAACAACAAACACCTGGGTGCAATCAAGACTAACCACTTGCATCTGTGTGAGAATCTCCAAAAAAAAAAAAAAGCTAGGTGTAATCAAGACAAACCACTTGCACCTGTGTGCCAATCTACAAACAACAAACACACCTGAGTGCAATCATGACAAACCACATGAACCTGTGTGGGAATCTGAAAACAACACACAACTAGGCACAATCAAGACAAACCACTAGCACCTGTTTGCGAATCTCAAAAAAAAAAAAAGCTACGCGCAATCAGGACAAACCACTTGCACCTGTATTCCAATCAACAAACAACACACAGCTGGGCGCAATCATGACAAATCACTGGCACCTGTGTGGGTATCTGCAAACACACACACCTGGGCACATCAAGATATACCAATTGCACCTGTGTGCGAATCTTAAAAAAAAAAAAAACCGAGGTGCAATTATGACAAACCACATGCACCTGTGTGCAAATCTACAAAAAACGAAAACCTACGTGAAATCAAGACACACCGCTTAAACCTGTGTGCAGATCTACAAACAACACACACCTGGGCGCAATCATTACAAACCACGTGCACCGTGTGTGAAACTCCAAAAAACAAAATACTTAGGCACAATCAAGACAAACCACTTGCACCTGTGTGAGAATCTCCAAAAAAAAAGCTAGGCGCAAACAAGACAAACCACGTGCACCTGTGTGCGAATCTACAAAAAACAAAAACCTACGTGCAATCAAGACAAACCACTTGCACCTGTGTGTGAAACTCAAAAAAAAAAAAAAAAAAAACTTAGGCACAATCAAGAGAAACCACTTACAACTGTGTGCGAATCTCCAAAACAAAAAAAGCTAGGCCCAATCATGACAAACCACTTGCACCTTTGTGGGTATCTGCAAACACACACACTTTGGTCACTTCAACACAAACCAATTGCACCTGTTTGCGAATCTTCAAAAAAAAAAAAAACAAGGCGAAATCAAGACAAACCACTTGCACCTGTGTTCGAATCTATAAACAACACACACCTGGGTACAATCATGACAAACCACGTGCACCTGTGTGGGAATCTGCAAATAACAAACACCTGGGCACAATCAAGACTAACCACTTGCATCTGTGTGGGAATCTAAAAACAACACACACCTCGGCACATGCAAGACAAACCACTAGCACCTGTGTGCGAATCTCCAAAAAAAAAAAAAAAAAAAAAAAACATAGGCGCAATCAAGACTAACCACTAGCACCTGTGTGGAAATCTCCAAAAAAAAAAAACCTAGGCTCAATCAATACAAACCATTTGCACCTGTGTGCAAATCTCAAAAAAAAAAAAAAAACCCTAAGAACAGTCAAGAGAAACCACTTGCGCCTCTGTGCGAATCTAGAAAAAAAAAAACCTAGGCGCAATCAAGACAAACCACTTGCACCCGTGTTCAAATCTATAAACAACACACACATGGGCACAATCATGACACACCGCGTGCACCTATGTGCAAATCAACAAAAAATAAAAACCTACGTGAAATCAAGAGACACCACTTAAACCTGTGTGCAGATCTACAAACAACACACACCTGGGCGCAATCATGACAAACTATGTGCACCTGTGTGGGAATCTAAAAAAAAAAAAAAAAAAAACCTAGGCGCAATCTAGACAAACCACTTGCACCTGTGTGTGAAACTCCAAAAAAAAAAAAAAATCTTAGGCGCAATCAAAACAAACCACTTGTACTTGTGTGTGAAACTCCAAAAAAAAAAAATTAGGCACAATCAAGACTAACCACTTTCATCTATGTTCGAATCTATAAACAACACACACCTGGGCACAATCATGACAAACCACGTGCACCTGTGTGTGAAACTCCAAAAAAAAAAAAAAACTTAGGCACAATCAAGACAAACCACTTGCACCTGTGTGTGAAACTCAAAAAAAAACTTAGGCACAATCAGGAGAAACCACTTGCACCTGTGTGCGAATCTCCAAAAAAAAAACAGGGCCCAATTAAGACAAACCACTTGCACCTGTGTTCCAATCAACAATCAACACACAGCTAGGCGCAATCATGACAAACCACTTGCACCTGTGTGGGTATCTGCAAACACACACACTTGGGCACTTCAACACAAACCAATTGCACCTGTTTGCCAATCTTCAAAAAAAAAAAAAAAAAAAACCTAGGCTCAATCAAGACAAACCACTTGCACCACTGTGCAAATCTCAAAAAAAAAAAAAAAAAAAACCTAGGCCAGTCAATACAAACCACTTGAACCTCTGTGCGAATCTACAAAAAAACAAAACAAAACAAAAAAAAAAACAACTAGGCGCAATCAAGACAAACCACTTGCACCTGTGTTCGAATCTATAAACAACACACACCTGGGTGCAATCATGACAAACCACGTGCACCTGTGTGGGAATCTCAAAAAAAAAAAAAAAACCTAGGCGCAATCAAGACAAACCACTTGCACCTGTGTTCGAATCTATAAACAACACACACCTGGGCACAATCAAGACTGACAACTTCTATCTGTGTTCGAATCTATAAACAACACACAGCTGGGCACAGTCAAGACAGACCACTTGCACCTGTGTGCGAATCTCCAAATAAAAAAACCAAGGCGCAGTGAAGACAACTTGCACCTGTGTGTGAATGTACAAAAAACAAAAACCTACGTGCAATCAAGACACACTACTTGCACCCGTTGCAGATCTACAAACAACACACACCTGGGCGCAATCATGACAAACCACGTGAACCTGTGTGGGAATCTCCAAAAAAAAATCTAGGCACAATCAAGACAAACCATTTGCACCTGTGTTCCAATCAACAAACAACACACAGCTGGGCGCAATCCTGACAAATCACTTGCACCTGTGTGGATATCTGCAAACACACACACCTGGGCACATCAAGACAAACCACTAGCACCTGTGTGGGAATCTCCAAAAAAAAAACCTAGGCGCAATCAAGACAAACCACTTGCACCTGTGTGTGAAACTCCAAAAAAAAAAAAAAAATTAGGCACAATCAAGACGAACAACTCGCACCTGTTTCGAATCTATAAACAACACACACTGGGTGCAATCATGACAAACCACGTGCACCTGTGTGGGAATCTGCAAACAACACACACCTGGGCACAATGAAGACTAACCACTTGCATCTGTGTTCGAATCTATAAACAACACACACCTGGGCGCAATCAAGACAAAGCACTTGCACCTGTGTGCAAATCTCCAAAAAAAAAAAAAAAAAAAACCTAGGCGAAATCAAGACAAAACACTTGCACCTGTGTAGGAATCTACAAAAAAAAACCTAGGCGCAATCAAAAAAAACCACTTGCATCTGTGTGCGAATCTACAAACAACACACACACATGGGCGCAATCATGACAAACCGCTTGCACTTGTTGGGAATCTGAAAACAACACACACCTGGGCACAATCAAGAGAAATCACTTGCAGCTGTGTGCACATCTACAAACAACACACACGAGGGCGCAATCAAATTCAACCAATTGCACCTGTGTGTGAATCTAAAAAAACAAAATCCTAGGTGCAATCAAGACAAACCACTTCCACCTGTGTTCGAATCAATAAACTACACACACCTGGGCGCAATCATGAAAAACCACGTGCACCTGTGTGGGAATCTGCAAACAACACACACCTGGGCACAATCAAGACAAACCACTCGCACCTGTGTGCCATCGACAAACAACACACACACATGAGTGCAATCATGACAAACCACTTGCCCCTGTGTGTGAAACTCCAAAAAAAAAAATTAGGCACAATCAAGACAAACCACTTGCACCTGTGTTCCAATCTATAAACAACACACACCTGGGTGCAATCAAGATCAACCAATTGCTCCAAAAAAAAAAATTAGGCACAATCAAGAGAAACCACCTGCAGCTGTGTGCAAATCTACAAAAAACACACCCCCGGTTGCAATCAAGATCAACCAATTGCACCTGTGTGTGAATCTAAAAAAAACAAAATCCTAGGCACAATCAAGACAAACCACTTGCACATGTGTTCGAGTCTATTAACAACACACACCTGGGCGCAATCATGACAAACCACGTGCACCTGTGTCTGAATCTGAAAACAAAACACACCTTGGCACAATCAAGACAAACCACTTGCACCTGTATTCCAATCAACAAACAACACACAGCAGGGCGCAATTATAAAAATCACTTGCACCTGTGTGGGTATCTGCAAACACACACCTGCGCACATCAACACAAACCAATGCACCTGTTTGCGAATCTTCAAAAAAAAACCTAGGCTCAATCAATACAAACCACTTGCACCAGTGTGCAAATCTCCAAAAAAAAACAAACCTAGGCCAGTCAATACAAACCACTTGCACCTCTGTGCGAATCTACAAAAAAAAAAAAAAAAAAAGGCGCAATCAAGACACACCACTTGCACCTCTGTGCAAATCTACAAAAATAAAAAACCAAGGCTCAATCAAGAAAAACCACTTGCACCTGTGTGCTAATCTCAAAAAAAAAACCTAGTTCAGTCAATAAAAACCACTCGCACCTCTGTGCGAATCTAAAAAAAAAAAAAAAAATCCGGGGCGCAATCAAGACAAACCACTTGCACCTCTGTGCGAATCTAAAAAAATAAAAAACCTAGGCGCAATAAGACAAACCACTTGCACCTGTGTGCGAATCTATGAAAAACTAAAACCGGGAGTCGGGCTGTAGTGCAGCGGGTTAAGCGCAGGTGGCACAAAGCACAAGGACCGGCATAACAATCCCGGTTCAAACCCCGGCTCCCCACCTGCAGGGGAGTCGCTTCACAGGCGGTGAAGCAGGTCTGCAGGTGTCTCTCTTTCTCTCCTCCTCTCTGTCTTCTCCTCCTCTCTCCATTTCTCTCTGTCCTATCCAACAACGACAACAACAATAACTACAACAATAAAACAACAAGGGCAACAAAAGGGAATAAATAAATAAAATAAATATTAAAAAAAAAAGAAAAACTAAAACCTAGGCGCAATCAAGACAAACCACTTGCACCTTTGTGCAGATCTACAAACAAAACACACCTGGGCGCAAACAAGACAAACCACATGCAGCTGTGTGGGAATCTCCAAAAAAAAAGAAAAAACTTAGGCACAATCAATACAAACAACTTGCACCTGTGTGTGAATCTACAAAAAACAAAAATCTAGGCATAATCAATACTAACCACTTGCATCTGTGTTCAAATCTATAAACAACACACACCTGGGCGCAATCAAGACAAACCACTTGCACCTGTGTGGGAATCTACAAAAAACAAAAACCTAGGCGCAATAGAGACAAACCACTTGCACCTGTGTGCCAATCTACAAACAACACACACACCAGGGTGCAGTCATGAGAAACCACTTGCATCTGTGTGGGAATCTGCAAACAACACACACCTGGGCACAATCAAGACTAACCACTTGCATCTGTGTTCAAATCTATAAACAACACACACCTGGGTGCAATCAAGACAGACCACTTGCACCAGTGGGCGAATCTCCAAAAAAAAAAAAACCTAGTCGCAATCAAGACAAACACTTGCACCTGTGTGGGAATCTACAATAAAAAAGTTAGGCACAATCAAGACAAACCACTTGCACCTGTGTTCCCATCTATAAAAAACACACACCTGGGTGCAATAATGACAAACCACTTGCACCTGTGTGGGAATCTGCAAACAACACACAATTTGGCACATGCAAGACAAACCACTTGCACCTGTGTTCGAAACTATAAACAACACACACCTGGGCGCAATCATGACAAACCATGTGCACCTGTGTGGGAATCTCAAAAAAAAAAAAAAAAAACCTATGCACAATCAAGAGAAACCACTTGCACCTGTGTTCCAATCAACAAAAAACACACATTTGGGTGTAATCATGACAAATCACTTGCACCTGTGTGGGTGTCTACAAACACACACACCTGGGCACATCAAGACAAACAAATTGCACCTGTGTGCGTATCTTCAAAAAAAAAACCTAGGCGCAATCAAGACAAAACACGTGCACCTGTGTGCAAATCTCCAAAAAAAAAAAAAAATAGGCACAGTCAAGACAAACCACTTGCACATCTGTGCGAATCTACAAACAAAAACTAGGCGCAATCAAGAAAAACCTCTTGCACCTGTGTTCAAATCTGTAAACAACACAAACCTGGGCGCAATCATGACAAACCACTAGCAGCTGTGTGCAAATCTACAAAAAACAAAAACCTACATGAAATCAAGGCACACCACTTAAACCTGTGTGCAGATCTACAAACAACACAAACCTGTGTGTGAAACTCAAAAAAAACAAAATTAGGCACAATCAATACAAACTACTTGCACCTGTGTGTGAAACTCCAAAAAAAAAAAAAACAGGCAAAATCAAGACAAACCACTTGCACCAATGTTCCAATCAATAATCAACACACAGCTAGGTGCTATCATGACAAACCACTTGCACCTGTGTGGGTATCTGCAAACACACACTCCTGGGCACATCAAGATAAACCAATTGCACCTGTGTGCGAATCTTCAAAAAAAAAAAAAAAAACCTAGGCGCAATCAAGAGAAACCACTTGCACCTGTGTGCAAATCTCCAAAAAAAAAAAAAAAAACCAACGCACATTCAAGAGAAACCACTTGCACCTCTGTGCGAATCTACAAAAAAAAAATCTAGGGGCAAGCAAGACAAACCACTTGCACCTCTGTGCGAATCTAAAAAACAAAAAAAAAAACCAAGGCGCAATCAAGACAAACCACTTGCACCTGTTGGGAATATGAAAACAACACACAGCTGGACACAATCAAGAGAAATCACTTGCAGCTGTGTACAAATCTACAAACAACACACACCTGGGCGCATTCAGGATCAACCAATTGCACCTGGGTGTGAATATAAAAAAAACAAAATCCTAGGTGCAATCAAGACAAACCACTTCCACCTGTTTTCGAATCTATAAAATACACACACCTGGGCGCAATCATGACAACCCACGTGCACCTCTGTGGGAATCTGCAAACAACACACACCTGGGCACAATCAAGACTGACAACTTCCATCTGTGTTCGAATCTATAAACAACACACACCTGGGTGCAATCAAGACAAACCACTTCCACCTGTGTGCGGATCTGCAAGCAATTCATACCTGGGCACAATCATGACAAACCACTTTCACCTGTGTGTGAAAGTCCAAAAAAAAAATTAGGCACAATTTAGACAAACCACTTGCACCTGTGTGCAAATCTCCAAAAAAAAAAAAAAAAAAAAAAAAAACCTAGGCGCAGTCAAGAAAAACTACTTGCACCTCTGTGGGAATCTAAAAACAAAAACCAAGGCGTAATCAAGACAAACCACTTGCACCTGTATTCCAATCCATAAAAAACACACACCTGTGTGCAATCATGTCAAACTACGTGCACCTGTGTGGGATTCTGCAAACAACACACACATGTGCAAATCAAGACTAACCACTTGCATCTGTGTTCATATCTATAAACAACACACACCTGGGCGTAATCAAGACTAACAACTTGCACCAATGGGAGAATCTCAAAAAAAAAAAAAAAAAACCTAGTCACAATCAAGACAAACCTCTTTCTCCTGTGTGGGAATCTACAAAAAAAAAATTAGGCACAATCAAGACAAACCACTTGCACCTGTGTGCGAATCTCCAAAAAAGAAAAAATAAAAGGTTAGGCTCAATCAAAACAAACTACTTGCACCTGTGTTCCAATCTATAAAAAACACACACCTGGGTGCAATCATGACAAACCACGTGCACCTGTGTGGGAATCTGCAAACAACACACACCTGGGCACAATCAAGACAAACCACTTGCACCTGTTTGCGAATCTAAAAAAAAAAAAAAAAGCTACACGCAATCAAGAGAAACCACTTGCACCTGTGTTGCAATAAAAAAACACACAGTTGGGCGCAATAATGACAAATCACTTGCACCTGTGTGGGTATCTGCAAACACACACACCTGGTCACATCAAGACAAACCAATTGCACCTGTGTGCGAATCTTCAAAAAAAAAACCTAGGCGCAATCAAGACAAACCACTTGCACCTGTGTTCAAATCTATAAACAACACAAACCTGGGCGCAATCAAGATAAACCAATTGCACCTGTGTGAGAATCTTCAAAAAAAAAAAAAAAACCTAGGCGCAATCAAGAGGAACCACTTGCACCTGTGTGTAAATCTACAAAAAAAAAAACCAAAAACTAGGCACAGTCAAGACAAACCACTTGCACCTCTGAGCGAATCTACAAAAAAAAAAAAAAAACCTAGGGGCAATCAAGACAAACCACTTGCACCTCTGTGCGAATCTAAAAAAAAACCAAGGCGCAATTAAGACAAACCACTTGCTCCTGTTGGGAATATGAAAACAACACACACCTGGGCACAATCAAGAGAAATCACTTGCAGCTGTGTGCAAATGTACAAACAACACACACCTGGGTGCATTCAAGATCAACCAATTGCACCTGTGTGTGAATATAAAAAAACAAAATCCTAGGTGCAATCAAGACAAACCACTTCCACCTGTTTTCGAATCTACAAAATACACACACCTGGGCGCAATCATGACACACCACGTACACCTCTGTGGGAATCTGCAAACAACACACACCTGGGCACAATCAAGACTGACAACTTCCATCTGTGTTCGAATCTATAAACAACAAACACCTGGGCGCAATCATGACAAACTACTTGCACCTATGTGTGAAAGTCCAAAAAAAAAATTAGGCACAATTTAGACAAACCACTTGCACCTGTGTTTGAATCTATAAACAACACACACTTGGGTGCAATCATGTCAAACCACGTGCACCTTTGTGGGAATCTGCAAACAACAAACACCTGGGTGCAATCAAGACTAACCACTTGCATCTGTGTGAGAATCTCCAAAAAAAAAAAAAGCTAGGTGTAATCAAGACAAACCACTTGCACCTGTGTGCCAATCTACAAACAACAAACACACCTGAGTGCAATCATGACAAACCACATGAACCTGTGTGGGAATCTGAAAACAACACACAACTAGGCACAATCAAGACAAACCACTAGCACCTGTTTGCGAATCTCAAAAAAAAAAAAAGCTACGCGCAATCAGGACAAACCACTTGCACCTGTATTCCAATCAACAAACAACACACAGCTGGGCGCAATCATGACAAATCACTGGCACCTGTGTGGGTATCTGCAAACACACACACCTGGGCACATCAAGATATACCAATTGCACCTGTGTGCGAATCTTAAAAAAAAAAAAACCGAGGTGCAATTATGACAAACCACATGCACCTGTGTGCAAATCTACAAAAAACGAAAACCTACGTGAAATCAAGACACACCGCTTAAACCTGTGTGCAGATCTACAAACAACACACACCTGGGCGCAATCATTACAAACCACGTGCACCGTGTGTGAAACTCCAAAAAACAAAATACTTAGGCACAATCAAGACAAACCACTTGCACCTGTGTGAGAATCTCCAAAAAAAAAGCTAGGCGCAAACAAGACAAACCACGTGCACCTGTGTGCGAATCTACAAAAAACAAAAACCTACGTGCAATCAAGACAAACCACTTGCACCTGTGTGTGAAACTCAAAAAAAAAAAAAAAAACTTAGGCACAATCAAGAGAAACCACTTACAACTGTGTGCGAATCTCCAAAACAAAAAAAGCTAGGCCCAATCATGACAAACCACTTGCACCTTTGTGGGTATCTGCAAACACACACACTTTGGTCACTTCAACACAAACCAATTGCACCTGTTTGCGAATCTTCAAAAAAAAAAAAAAAACCAAGGCGAAATCAAGACAAACCACTTGCACCTGTGTTCGAATCTATAAACAACACACACCTGGGTACAATCATGACAAACCACGTGCACCTGTGTGGGAATCTGCAAATAACAAACACCTGGGCACAATCAAGACTAACCACTTGCATCTGTGTGGGAATCTAAAAACAACACACACCTCGGCACATGCAAGACAAACCACTAGCACCTGTGTGCGAATCTCCAAAAAAAAAAAAAAAAACATAGGCGCAATCAAGACTAACCACTAGCACCTGTGTGGGAATCTCCAAAAAAAAAAAAACCTAGGCTCAATCAATACAAACCATTTGCACCTGTGTGCAAATCTCAAAAAAAAAAAAAAAAAACCCTAAGAACAGTCAAGAGAAACCACTTGCGCCTCTGTGCGAATCTAGAAAAAAAAAAACCTAGGCGCAATCAAGACAAACCACTTGCACCCGTGTTCAAATCTATAAACAACACACACATGGGCACAATCATGACACACCGCGTGCACCTATGTGCAAATCAACAAAAAATAAAAACCTACGTGAAATCAAGAGACACCACTTAAACCTGTGTGCAGATCTACAAACAACACACACCTGGGCGCAATCATGACAAACTATGTGCACCTGTGTGGGAATCTCAAAAAAAAAAAAAAAAAAAACCTAGGCGCAATCTAGACAAACCACTTGCACCTGTGTGTGAAACTCCAAAAAAAAAAAAAAAATCTTAGGCGCAATCAAAACAAACCACTTGTACTTGTGTGTGAAACTCCAAAAAAAAAATTAGGCACAATCAAGACTAACCACTTGCATCTATGTTTGAATCTATAAACAACACACACCTGGGCACAATCATGACAAACCACGTGCACCTGTGTGTGAAACTCCAAAAAAAAAAAAAACTTAGGCACAATCAAGACAAACCACTTGCACCTGTGTGTGAAACTCAAAAAAAAACTTAGGCACAATCAGGAGAAACCACTTGCACCTGTGTGCGAATCTCCAAAAAAAAAACAGGGCCCAATTAAGACAAACCACTTGCACCTGTGTTCCAATCAACAATCAACACACAGCTAGGCGCAATCATGACAAACCACTTGCACCTGTGTGGGTATCTGCAAACACACACACTTGGGCACTTCAACACAAACCAATTGCACCTGTTTGCCAATCTTCAAAAAAAAAAAAAAAAACCTAGGCTCAATCAAGACAAACCACTTGCACCACTGTGCAAATCTCAAAAAAAAAAAAAAAAACCTAGGCCAGTCAATACAAACCACTTGAACCTCTGTGCGAATCTACAAAAAAACAAAACAAAACAAAAAAAAAGCAACTAGGCGCAATCAAGACAAACCACTTGCACCTGTGTTCGAATCTATAAACAACACACACCTGGGTGCAATCATGACAAACCACGTGCACCTGTGTGGGAATCTCAAAAAAAAAAAAAAAAACCTAGGCGCAATCAAGACAAACCACTTGCACCTGTGTTCGAATCTATAAACAACACACACCTGGGCACAATCAAGACTGACAACTTCTATCTGTGTTAGAATCTATAAACAACACACAGCTGGGCACAGTCAAGACAGACCACTTGCACCTGTGTGCGAATCTCCAAATAAAAAAACCAAGGCGCAGTGAAGACAACTTGCACCTGTGTGTGAATGTACAAAAAACAAAAACCTACGTGCAATCAAGACACACTACTTGCACCCGTTGCAGATCTACAAACAACACACACCTGGGCGCAATCATGACAAACCACGTGAACCTGTGTGGGAATCTCCAAAAAAAAATCTAGGCACAATCAAGACAAACCATTTGCACCTGTGTTCCAATCAACAAACAACACACAGCTGGGCGCAATCCTGACAAATCACTTGCACCTGTGTGGATATCTGCAAACACACACACCTGGGCACATCAAGACAAACCACTAGCACCTGTGTGGGAATCTCCAAAAAAAAAACCTAGGCGCAATCAAGACAAACCACTTGCACCTGTGTGTGAAACTCCAAAAAAAAAAAAAAAAATTAGGCACAATCAAGACGAACAACTCGCACCTGTTTCGAATCTATAAACAACACACACTGGGTGCAATCATGACAAACCACGTGCACCTGTGTGGGAATCTGCAAACAACACACACCTGGGCACAATGAAGACTAACCACTTGCATCTGTGTTCGAATCTATAAACAACACACACCTGGGCGCAATCAAGACAAACACTTGCACCTGTGTGCAAATCTCCAAAAAAAAAAAAAAAAAAAAAAAAAACCTAGGCGAAATCAAGACAAAACACTTGCACCTGTGTAGGAATCTACAAAAAAAAACCTAGGCGCAATAAAAAAAAACCACTTGCATCTGTGTGCGAATCTACAAACAACACACACACATGGGCGCAATCATGACAAACCGCTTGCACTTGTTGGGAATCTGAAAACAACACACACCTGGGCACAATCAAGAGAAATCACTTGCAGCTGTGTGCACATCTACAAACAACACACACGAGGGCGCAATCAAATTCAACCAATTGCACCTGTGTGTGAATCTAAAAAAACAAAATCCTAGGTGCAATCAAGACAAACCACTTCCACCTGTGTTCGAATCAATAAACTACACACACCTGGTCGCAATCATGAAAAACCACGTGCACCTGTGTGGGAATCTGCAAACAACACACACCTGGGCACAATCAAGACAAACCACTCGCACCTGTGTGCCATCGACAAACAACACACACACATGAGTGCAATCATGACAAACCACTTGCCCCTGTGTGTGAAACTCCAAAAAAAAAAATTAGGCACAATCAAGACAAACCACTTGCACCTGTGTTCCAATCTATAAACAACACACACCTGGGTGCAATCAAGATCAACCAATTGCTCCAAAAAAAAAATTAGGCACAATCAAGAGAAACCACCTGCAGCTGTGTGCAAATCTACAAAAAACACACCCCCGGTTGCAATCAAGATCAACCAATTGCACCTGTGTGTGAATCTAAAAAAAACAAAATCCTAGGCACAATCAAGACAAACCACTTGCACATGTGTTCGAGTCTATTAACAACACACACCTGGGCGCAATCATGACAAACCACGTGCACCTGTGTCTGAATCTGAAAACAAAACACACCTTGGCACAATCAAGACAAACCACTTGCACCTGTATTCCAATCAACAAACAACACACAGCAGGGCGCAATTATAAAAATCACTTGCACCTGTGTGGGTATCTGCAAACACACACCTGCGCACATCAACACAAACCAATGCACCTGTTTGCGAATCTTCAAAAAAAAACCTAGGCTCAATCAATACAAACCACTTGCACCAGTGTGCAAATCTCCAAAAAAAAACAAACCTAGGCCAGTCAATACAAACCACTTGCACCTCTGTGCGAATCTACAAAAAAAAAAAAAAAAAAAAAAAAAAGGCGCAATCAAGACACACCACTTGCACCTCTGTGCAAATCTACAAAAATAAAAAACCAAGGCTCAATCAAGAAAAACCACTTGCACCTGTGTGCTAATCTCAAAAAAAAAACCTAGTTCAGTCAATAAAAACCACTCGCACCTCTGTGCGAATCTAAAAAAAAAAAAAAAAATCCGGGGCGCAATCAAGACAAACCACTTGCACCTCTGTGCGAATCTAAAAAAATAAAAAACCTAGGCGCAATAAGACAAACCACTTGCACCTGTGTGCGAATCTATGAAAAACTAAAACCGGGAGTCGGGCTGTAGTGCAGCGGGTTAAGCGCAGGTGGCACAAAGCACAAGGACCGGCATAACAATCCCGGTTCAAACCCCGGCTCCCCACCTGCAGGGGAGTCGCTTCACAGGCGGTGAAGCAGGTCTGCAGGTGTCTCTCTTTCTCTCCTCCTCTCTGTCTTCTCCTCCTCTCTCCATTTCTCTCTGTCCTATCCAACAACGACAACAACAATAATAACTACAACAATAAAACAACAAGGGCAACAAAAGGGAATAAATAAATAAAATAAATATTAAAAAAAAAGAAAAACTAAAACCTAGGCGCAATCAAGACAAACCACTTGCACCTTTGTGCAGATCTACAAACAAAACACACCTGGGCGCAAACAAGACAAACCACATGCAGCTGTGTGGGAATCTCCAAAAAAAAAGAAAAAACTTAGGCACAATCAATACAAACAACTTGCACCTGTGTGTGAATCTACAAAAAACAAAAATCTAGGCATAATCAATACTAACCACTTGCATCTGTGTTCAAATCTATAAACAACACACACCTGGGCGCAATCAAGACAAACCACTTGCACCTGTGTGGGAATCTACAAAAAACAAAAACCTAGGCGCAATAGAGACAAACCACTTGCACCTGTGTGCCAATCTACAAACAACACACACACACCAGGGTGCAGTCATGAGAAACCACTTGCATCTGTGTGGGAATCTGCAAACAACACACACCTGGGCACAATCAAGACTAACCACTTGCATCTGTGTTCAAATCTATAAACAACACACACCTGGGTGCAATCAAGACAGACCACTTGCACCAGTGGGCGAATCTCCAAAAAAAAAAAAAAACCTAGTCGCAATCAAGACAAACACTTGCACCTGTGTGGGAATCTACAAAAAAAAAGTTAGGCACAATCAAGACAAACCACTTGCACCTGTGTTCCCATCTATAAAAAACACACACCTGGGTGCAATAATGACAAACCACTTGCACCTGTGTGGGAATCTGCAAACAACACACAATTTGGCACATGCAAGACAAACCACTTGCACCTGTGTTCGAATCTATAAACAACACACACCTGGGCGCAATCATGACAAACCATGTGCACCTGTGTGGGTATCTCAAAAAAAAAAAAAAAAACCTATGCACAATCAAGAGAAACCACTTGCACCTGTGTTCCAATCAACAAAAAACACACATTTGGGTGTAATCATGACAAATCACTTGCACCTGTGTGGGTGTCTACAAACACACACACCTGGGCACATCAAGACAAACAAATTGCACCTGTGTGCGTATCTTCAAAAAAAAAACCTAGGCGCAATCAAGACAAAACACGTGCACCTGTGTGCAAATCTCCAAAAAAAAAAAAAATAGGCACAGTCAAGACAAACCACTTGCACATCTGTGCGAATCTACAAACAAAAACTAGGCGCAATCAAGAAAAACCTCTTGCACCTGTGTTCAAATCTGTAAACAACACAAACCTGGGCGCAATCATGACAAACCACTAGCAGCTGTGTGCAAATCTACAAAAAACAAAAACCTACATGAAATCAAGGCACACCACTTAAACCTGTGTGCAGATCTACAAACAACACAAACCTGTGTGTGAAACTCAAAAAAAAAAATTAGGCACAATCAATACAAACTACTTGCACCTGTGTGTGAAACTCCAAAAAAAAAAAAAAACAGGCAAAATCAAGACAAACCACTTGCACCAATGTTCCAATCAATAATCAACACACAGCTAGGTGCTATCATGACAAACCACTTGCACCTGTGTGGGTATCTGCAAACACACACTCCTGGGCACATCAAGATAAACCAATTGCACCTGTGTGCGAATCTTCAAAAAAAAAAAAAAAAACCTAGGCGCAATCAAGAGAAACCACTTGCACCTGTGTGCAAATCTCCAAAAAAAAAAAAAAAAAACCAACGCACATTCAAGAGAAACCACTTGCACCTCTGTGCGAATCTACAAAAAAAAAATCTAGGGGCAAGCAAGACAAACCACTTGCACCTCTGTGCGAATCTAAAAAACAAAAAAAAAAACCAAGGCGCAATCAAGACAAACCACTTGCACCTGTTGGGAATATGAAAACAACACACAGCTGGACACAATCAAGAGAAATCACTTGCAGCTGTGTACAAATCTACAAACAACACACACCTGGGCGCATTCAGGATCAACCAATTGCACCTGGGTGTGAATATAAAAAAAACAAAATCCTAGGTGCAATCAAGACAAGCCACTTCCACCTGTTTTCGAATCTATAAAATACACACACCTGGGCGCAATCATGACAACCCACGTGCACCTCTGTGGGAATCTGCAAACAACACACACCTGGGCACAATCAAGACTGACAACTTCCATCTGTGTTCGAATCTATAAACAACACACACCTGGGTGCAATCAAGACAAACCACTTCCACCTGTGTGCGGATCTGCAAGCAATTCATACCTGGGCACAATCATGACAAACCACTTTCACCTGTGTGTGAAAGTCCAAAAAAAAAATTAGGCACAATTTAGACAAACCACTTGCACCTGTGTGCAAATCTCCAAAAAAAAAAAAAAAAAAAAAAAAAAAAAAAAAAAAAACCTAGGCGCAGTCAAGAAAAACTACTTGCACCTCTGTGGGAATCTAAAAACAAAAACCAAGGCGTAATCAAGACAAACCACTTGCACCTGTATTCCAATCCATAAAAAACACACACCTGTGTGCAATCATGTCAAACTACGTGCACCTGTGTGGGATTCTGCAAACAACACACACATGTGCAAATCAAGACTAACCACTTGCATCTGTGTTCATATCTATAAACAACACACACCTGGGCGTAATCAAGACTAACAACTTGCACCAATGGGAGAATCTCAAAAAAAAAAAAAAAACCTAGTCACAATCAAGACAAACCTCTTTCTCCTGTGTGGGAATCTACAAAAAAAAAATTAGGCACAATCAAGACAAACCACTTGCACCTGTGTGCGAATCTCCAAAAAAGAAAAAATAAAAGGTTAGGCTCAATCAAAACAAACTACTTGCACCTGTGTTCCAATCTATAAAAAACACACACCTGGGTGCAATCATGACAAACCACGTGCACCTGTGTGGGAATCTGCAAACAACACACACCTGGGCACAATCAAGACAAACCACTTGCACCTGTTTGCGAATCTAAAAAAAAAAAAAAAGCTACACGCAATCAAGAGAAACCACTTGCACCTGTGTTGCAATAAAAAAAAACACACAGTTGGGCGCAATAATGACAAATCACTTGCACCTGTGTGGGTATCTGCAAACACACACACCTGGTCACATCAAGACAAACCAATTGCACCTGTGTGCGAATCTTCAAAAAAAAAAACCTAGGCGCAATCAAGACAAACCACTTGCACCTGTGTTCAAATCTATAAACAACACAAACCTGGGCGCAATCAAGATAAACCAATTGCACCTGTGTGAGAATCTTCAAAAAAAAAAAAAAAACCTAGGCGCAATCAAGAGGAACCACTTGCACCTGTGTGTAAATCTACAAAAAAAAAAAACCAAAAACTAGGCACAGTCAAGACAAACCACTTGCACCTCTGTGCGAATCTACAAAAAAAAAAAAAAAAAACCTAGGGGCAATCAAGACAAACCACTTGCACCTCTGTGCGAATCTAAAAAAAAACCAAGGCGCAATTAAGACAAACCACTTGCTCCTGTTGGGAATATGAAAACAACACACACCTGGGCACCATCAAGAGAAATCACTTGCAGCTGTGTGCAAATGTACAAACAACACACACCTGTGTGCATTCAAGATCAACCAATTGCACCTGTGTGTGAATATAAAAAAATAAAATCCTAGGTGCAATCAAGACAAACCACTTCCACCTGTTTTCGAATCTACAAAATACACACACCTGGGCGCAATCATGACACACCACGTACACCTCTGTGGGAATCTGCAAACAACACACACCTGGGCACAATCAAGACTGACAACTTCCATCTGTGTTCGAATCTATAAACAACAAAAACCTAGGCGCAATCATGACAAACCACTTGCACCTGTGTGGGAATCTGAAAACAACACACACCTGGGTACAGTCAAGACAAACCACTAGCACCTGTGTGGGAATCTCCAAAAAAAAAAAAAAAAACCTAGGCGCAATCAACACAAACCACTTGCACCTGTGGTCCAATCAACAAACAACACACAGCTGGGCGCATCATGACAAATCACTTGCACCTGTGTGGGTATCTGGAAACACACACATCTGGGCACATCAAGACTAACCAATTGCACCTGTGTGCGAATATTCAAAAAAAAATACCTAGGCGCAATCAAGAGAAACCACTTGCACCTGTGTGCAAATCTCCAAAAAAAAAAAAAAAAAACCTATGCACAGTCAAGACAAACCACTTGCACCTCTGTGCGAATCTACAAAAAAAAAAAAAAAAAAAAAAACCTAAGCGCAATCAAGACACACCACTTGCACCTTTTTGTGAATCAACAACAACAACAAAAAAAAAAACCGAGGCGCAATCAAGAAAAACCATTTGCACCTGTGTTCAAATCTATAAACAACACACACCTGGGCACAATCATGACAAACCACGTGCACCTGTGTGCTAATCTACAAAAAACAAAAACCTACATGCAATCAAGACACACCACTTGCACTAGTGTGCGGATCTACAAACAACACACACCTGGGCACAATCATGAGAAATCACGTGCACCTGTGTGGGAATCTCAAAAAAAAGAAACTTATGCGCAATCAAGACAAACCACTTGCACCTGTGTGTGAAAGTCCAAAAAAAAATTAGACACAATTTAGACAAACCACGTTCACCTGTGTTCGAATCTATAAACAACACACACTTGGGTGCAATCATGACAAACCACATGCACCTTTGTGGGAATCTGCAAACAACAAACACCTGGGCGCAATCAAGACTAACCACTTGCATCTGTGTGCTAATCTCCAAAAACAAAAATGCTAGGTGCAATCAAGACAAAGCTCTTGCACCTGCGTGCCAATCTACAAACAACAAACACACCTGAGTGCAATCATGACAAACCACTTGCACCTGTGTAGGAATCTGAAAACAACACACACCTGGGCACAATCAAGACAAACCACTTGCACCTGTTTGCGAATCTCAAAAAAAAAAAAAAAAACTACGCGCAATCAAGACAAACCACTTGCAACTGTATTCCAATCAACAAACAACACACAGCTGGGCGCAATCATGACAAATCACTTGCACCTGTGTGGGTATCTGCGAACAGACACACCTGGGCACATCAAGATAAACCAATTGCACCTATGTGCGAATCTTCAAAAAAACAAAAAACCGAGGTGCAATCATGACAAACCACATGCACCTGTGTGTAAATCTACAAAAAACGAAAACCTACGTGTAATCAAGACACACCACTTAAACCTGTGTGCAGATCTACAAACAACACACACCTGGGCGCAATCATGGCAAACCACCTGCACCTGTGTGTGAAACTCCAAAAAAAAAAAAGCTAGGCGCAATTAAGACAAACCACTTGCACCTGTGTTCCAATCAACAATCAACACACAGCTAGCCTCAATCATGACAAACCACTTGCACCTGTGTGGGTATCTGCAAACACACACACCTGGGCACATCAAGATTAACCACTTGCACCTGTTTGCGAATCTCAAAAAAAAAGAGCTATGCACAATCAAGAGAAACCACTTGCACCTGTGTTCCAATCAACAAAAAACACACATTTGGGTGCAATCATGACAAATCACTTGCACCTGTGTGGGTGTCTGCAAACACACACACCCTGGCACATCAAGACAAATCAATTGCACCTGTGTGCGAATCTTCAAAAAAAAAAACCTAGGCGCAATCAAGACAAAACACGTGCACCTGTGTGCAAATCTCCAAATAATAAAAAAAAAACCTAGGCACAGTCAAGACAAACCACTTGCACCTCTGTGCAAATCTACAAAAAAAAAAAAAAAAAACTAGGCGCAATCAAGAAAAACCACTTGCACCTGTGTTAAAATCTATAAACAACACAATCCTGGGCGCAATCATAACAAACCAGGAGCAGCTGTGTGCAAATCTACAAAAAACAAAAACCTACATGAAATCAAGACACACCACTTAAACCTGTGTGCAGATCTACAAACAACACACACCAGGGCGCAATCATGACAAACCACGTGTACCTGTGTGTGAAACTCAAAAAAAAATTAGGCACAATCAAGACAAACTACTTGCACCTGTGTGTGAAACTCCAAAAAAAAAAAAAAAAACTTAGGCACAATCAAGACAAACCACTTGCAACTGTGTTGCAATCAATAATCAACACACAGCTAGGCGCAATCATGACAAACCACTTGCACCTGTGTGGGTATCTGCAAACACACACACCTGGGCACATCAAGATTAACCACTAGCACCTGTTTGCGAATCTCAAAAAAAAAAAAAAGCTATGCATAATCAAGAGAAACCACTTGCAACTGTGTTCCAATCAACAAAAAACACACATTTGGGTGCAATCATGACAAATCACTTGCACCTGTGTGGGTGTCTGCAAACACACACACCCTGGCACATCAAGACAAATCAATTGCACCTGTGTGCGAATCTTAAAAAAAAAAAACCTAGGCACAATCAAGACAAAACACGTGCACCTGTGTGCAAATCTCCAAATAAAAAAAAAAAAACCTAGGCACAGTCAAGACAAACCACTTGCACCTCTGTGCAAATCTACAAAAAAAAAACTAGGCACAATCAAGACAAACCACTTGCACCTGTGTTAAAATCTATAAACAACACAATCCTGGGCGCAATCATAACAAACCAGGAGCAGCTGTGTGCAAATCTACAAAAAACAAAAACCTACATGAAATCAAGACACACCACTTAAACCTGTGTGCAGATCTACAAACAACACACACCTGGGCGCAATCATGACAAACCACGTGCACCTGTGTGTGAAACTCAAAAAAAAATTAGGCACAATCAAGACAAACTACTTGCACCTGTGTGTGAAACTCCAAAAAAAAAAACTTAGGCACAATCAAGACAAACCACTTGCAACTGTGTTGCAATCAATAATCAACACACAGCTAGGCGCAATCATGACAAACCACTTGCACCTGTGTGGGTATCTGCAAACACACACACCTGGGCACATCAAGATAAACCAATTGCACCTGTGTGCGAATCTTCAAAAAAAAAAAAAAGGCGCAATCAAGAGAAACCACTTGCACCTGTGTGCAAATCTCAAAAAAAAAAAAAAAAAAAACCTAGGCACATTCAAGAGAAACCACTTGCACCTCTGTGGGAATCTACAAAAAAAAAAAAAATAGGGGCAATCAAGACAAACGACTTGCAACTGTTGGGAATATGAAAACAACACACACCTGGGCACAATCAAGAGAAATCACTTGCAGCTGTGTGCAAATCTACAAACAACACACACCTGGGTGCATTCAAGATCAACCAATTGCACCTGGGTGTGAATATAAAAAAAAACAAAATCCTAGGTGCAATCAAGACAAACCACTTCCACCTGTTTTCGAATCTACAAAATACACACACCTGGGCGCAATCATGACAAACCACGTGCACCTCTGTGGGAATCTGCAAACAACACACACCTGGGCACAATCAAGACTGACAACTTCCATCTGTGTTCGAATCTATAAACAACACACACCTCGGTGCAATCAAGACAAACCACTTGCACCTGTGTGCGGATCTGCAAGCAACACACACCTGGGCGCAATCATGACAAACCACTTGCACCTGTGTGTGAAAGTCCAAAAAAAAATTAGGCACAATTTAGACAAACCACTTGCACCTGTGTGCAAATCTCCAAAAAAAAAAAAAAAAACCTAGGCACAGTCAAGACAAACCACTTGCACCTCTGTGGGAATCTAAAAACAAAACCCAAGGCGTAATCAAGACAAACCACTTGCACCTGTGTTCTAATCCATAAAAAACACACACCTGGGTGCAATCATGACAAACCAAGTGCACCTGTGTGGGAATCTGCAAACAACAAACACCTGGGCACAATCAAGACTAACCACTTGCATCTGTGTTCGAATCTATAAACAACAAACACCTGGGCGCAATCAAGACTAACAACTTGCACCAGTGGGCAAATTTCCAAAAAAAAAAAAAAACCTAGTCGCAATCAAGACAAACCTCTTGCACCTGTGTGGGAATCTACAAAAAAAAAGTTAGGCACAATCAAGACAAACCACTTGCACCTGTGTGCGAATCTCCAAAAAAAAATAAAAGGTTAGGCTCAATCAAAACAAACTACTTGCACCTGTGTTCCAATCTATAAAAAACACACAGCTGGGTGCAATAATGACAAACCACGTGCACCTGTGTGGGAATCTGCAAACAACACACACCTTAGCACAATCAAGACTAACCACTTGCACCTGTGTGGGTATCTGCAAACACACACACATGGGCACATCAAGATAAACCAATTGCACCTGTGTGCGAATCTTCAAAAAAAAAAAAAAACCTAGGCGCAATCAAGAGAAACCACTTGCGCCTGTGTGCAAATCTCCAAAAAAAAAATACCTAGGCACTGTCAAGACAAACCACTTGCACCTGTGCGAATCTACAAAAAAAAAACCTACCGGCAATCAAGACAAACCACTTGCACCTCTGTGCGAATCTAAAAAAAAAAAAGAAAAAAACCAAGGCGCAATCAAGACAAAACCACTTGCTCCTGTTTAGAATATGAAAACAACACACACCAGGGCACAATCAAGAGAAATCACTTGCGCTGTGTGCAAATCTACAAACAACACACACCTGGGCGCATTCAAGATCAACCGATTGCACCTGTGTGTGAATATAAAAAAACAAAATCCTAGGTGCAATCAAGACAAACCACTTCCACTTGTTTTCGAATCTACAAAATACGCACACCTGGGCGCAATCATGACAAACCACATGCACCTCTGTGGGAATCTGCAAACAACACACACCTGGGCACAATCAAGACTGACAACTTCCATCTGTGTTCGAATCTATAAACAACACACACCTGGGCGCAATCATGACAAACCACTTGCACCTGTGTGTGAAACTCCAAAAAAAAAATTAGACACAATTTACACAAACCACTTGCACCTGTGTTCGAATCTATAAACAACAAACACTTGCGTGCAATCATGACAAACCACGTGCAACTTTGTGGGAATCTGCAAACAACAAACACCTGGGCACAATCAAGACTAACCACTTGCATCTGTGTGCGATACTCCAAAAAACAAAAAAGCTAGGTGCAATCAAGACAAAGCACTTGCACCTGCATGCCAATCTGCAAACAACAAACTCACCTGAGTGCAATCATGACAAACCACGTGCACCTGTGTGTGAAACTCCAAAAAAAAAAACTTAGGCACAATCAAGACAAACCACTTGCACCTGTGTGCGAATCTCCAAAAAAAAAAAAAAAGCTAGGCGCAATTAAGACAAACCACTTGCACCTGTGTTCCAATCAACAATCAACACACAGCTAGGAGTAATCATGACAAACCACTTGACCTGTGTGAGTATCTGCAAACACACACACTTGGGCACATCAAGATAAACCACTTGCACCTGTTTGCGAATCTCAAAAAAAAAAAAAAAGCTATGCACAATCAAGAGAAACCACTTGCACCTGTGTGCAAATCTCAAAAAAAAAAAAAAAAAAAAAAACCTAGGCACATTCAAGAGAAACCACTTGCACCTCTGTGCGAATCTACAAAAATTCTAGGGGCAATCAAGACAAACCACTTGCACCTCTGTGCGAATCTAAAAAAAAAAAAACCAAGGCACAATCAAGACAAACCACTGGCACCTGATGGGAATATGAAAACAAAACACACCTGGGCACAATCAAGAGAAATCACTTGCAACTGTGTGCAAATCTACAAACAACACACACCTGGGCGCATTCAAGACCAACCAATTGCACCTGGGTGTGAATATAAAAAAAAAAACAAAATCCTAGGTGCAATCAAGACAAACCACTTCCACCTGTTTTCGTATCTATAAAATACACACACCTGCGCGCAATCATGACCAACCACGTGCACCTCTGTGGGAATCTGCAAACAACACACACCTGGGCACAATCAAGACTGACAACTTCCATCTGTGTTCGAATCTATAAACAACACACACCTCGGTGCAATCAAGACAAACCACTTGCACCTGTGTGCGGATCTGCAAGCAACACACACCTGGGCGCAATCATGACAAACCACTTGCACCTGTGTGTGAAAGTCCAAAAAAAAATTAGGCACAATTTAGACAAACCACTTGCACCTGTGTGCAAATCTCCAAAAAAAAAAAAAAAAAAAAACCTAGGCACAGTCAAGACAAACCACTTGCACCTCTGTGGGAATCTAAAAACAAAAACCAAGGCGTAATCAAAACAAACCACTTGCACCTGTGTTCCAATCCATAAAAAAACACACACCTGTGTGCAATCATGACAAACTACTTGCACCTGTGTGGGAATCTGCAAACAACACAAACATGGGCACAATCAAGACTAACCACTTGCATCTTTGTTCAAATCTATAAACAACACACACCTGGGCGCAATCAAGACTAACAACTTGCACCAGTGGGCGAATGCCAAAAAAAAAAAAAAGCTATGCACAATCAAGAGATACCACTTGCACCTGTGTTCTAATCAACAAAAAACACACATTTGGGTGCAATCATGACAAATCACTTGCACCTGTGTGGGTGTCTGCAAACACAGACACCTGGGCACATCAAGACAAACCAATTGCACCAGTGTGCGAATCATCAAAAAAAAAAAAAAAAAAACTTGGCGCAATCAAGACTAAACACGTGCACCTGTGTGCAAATCTCTAAATAAAAAAAAAAAAACCTAGGCACAGTCAAGACAAACAACTTGCACCTCTGTGCGTATCTACAAAAAAAAACTAGGCGCAATCAAGACAAACCACTTGCACCTGTGTTCAGATCTATAAACAACACAATCCTGGGTGCAATCATGACAAACCAGGAGCAGCTGTGTGCAAATCTACAAAAAACAACAACCTATATGAAATCAAGACACACCACTTAAACCTGTGTGCAGATCTACAAACAACATACACCTGGGCGCAATCATGACAAACCACGTGCACCTGTGTGTGAATCTCAAAAAAAAAAAAATTAGGCACAATCAAGACAAACTACTTGCACCTGTGTGTGAAACTCCAAAAAAAAAAACATTGGCACAATCAAGACAAACCACTTGCACTTGTGTTCCAATCAATAATCAACACACAGCTAGGCGCAATCACACCACTTGCACCAGTGTGGTATCTGCAAACACACACACCTGGGCACATCAAGATAAACCAATTGCACCTGTGTGCGAATCTTCAAAAAAAAAAAAAAACCTAGGCGCAATCAAGAGAAACCACTTGCACCTGTGTGCAAATCTCCAAAAAAAAAAAAAAAACCTAGGCACATTCAAGAGAAACCACTTGCACCTCTGTGCGAATCTACAAAAAAAAATCTAGGGGCAATCAAGACAAACCACTTGCACCTGTTGGGAATATGAAAACAACACACACCTGGGCACAATCAAGAGAAATCACTAGCAACTGTGTGCAAATCTACAAACAACACACACCTGGGCGCATTCAAGATCAACCAATTGCACCTGGGTGTGAATATTAAAAAAAAAATAATCCTAGGTGCAATCAAGACAAACCACTTCCACCTGTTTTCGAATCTATAAAATACACACACCTGTGCGCAATCATGACAAACCACGTGCACCTCTGTGGGAATCTGCAAACAACACACACCTGGGCACAATCAAGACTGACAACTTCCATCTGTGTTCGAATCTATAAACAACACACACCTGGGTGCAATCAAGACAAACCACTTGCACCTGTGTGCGGATCTGCAAGCAACACACACCTGGCGCAATCATGACAAAACACTTGCACCTGTGTGTGAAAGCCCAAAAAAAAATTAGGCACAATTTAGACAAACCACTTGCACCTGTGTGCAAGTCTCCAAAAAAAAAAAAAACCTAGGAACAGTCAAGACAAACCACTGGCACCTCTGTGGGAATCTAAAAACAAAAACCAAGGCGTAATCAAGACAAACCACTTGCACCTGTGTTCTAATCCATAAAAAACACATACGTGGGTGCAATCATGACAAACCAAGTGCACCTGTGTGGGAATCTGCAAACAACACACACATGGGCACAATCAAGACTAACCACTTGCATCTGTGTTCTAATCTATAAACAACACATACCTGGGCGCAATCAAGACTAACAACTTGCACCAGTGGGCGAATCTCCAAAAAAAAAAAAAAAATACCTAGTCGCAATCAAGACAAACCTCTTGCACCTGTGTGGGAATCTACAAAAAAAATAGTTAGGCACAATCAAGACAAACCACTTGCACCTGTGTGCGAATCTCCAAAAAAAAAATAAAAGGTTAGGCTCAATCAAAACAAACTACTTGCACCTGTGTTCCAATCTATAAAAAACACACACCTGGGTGCAATAATGACAAACCACGTGCACCTGTGTGGGAATCTGCAAACAACACACACCTTGGCACAATCAAGACTAACCACTTACATCTGTGTTGGAATCTATAAACAAAACACACCTGGGCGCAATCAAGACAAACCACTTGCACCTGTGTTCGAATCTATAAACAACACACACCTGGGCACAATCATGACAAACCACGTGCACCTGTGTGGGAATCTGCAAACAACACACACCTGGGCATAATCAAGACAAACCACTTGCACCTGCTTGCGAATCTCAAAAAAAAAAAAAAAAGCTACACACAATCAAGAGAAACCACTTGCACCTGTGTTCCAATCAACAAAAAACACACAGTTGGGCGCAATCATGACAAATCACTTGCACCTGTGTGGGTATCTGCAAACACACACACCTGGGCACATCAAGACAGACCAATTGCACCTGTGTGTGAATCTTCAAAAAAAAAACCTAGGCACAATCAAGACAAACCACTTGCTCCTGTGTGCAAATCTCCAAAAAAAAAAAAAAAAACCTAGGCACAGTCAAGACAAACCACTTGCACCTCTGTTCAAATCTATAAACAACACAAACCTGGGCGCAATCATGATAAACCACATGCAGCTGTGTGCAAATCTACAAAAAACAAAAATCTACGTGAAATCAAGACACACCACTTAAACCTGAGTGCAGATCTACAAACAACACACACCTGGGCACGATCATGACAAACCATGTGCACCTGTGTGTGAAACTGCAAAAAAAAAAAAAAAATTAGGCACAATCAATACAAACCACTTGCACCTGTGTTCCAATCAACAATCAACATACAGCTAGGCACAATCATGAGAAACCACTTGCACCTGTGTGGGTATCTGCAAATACACACACATGGGCACATCAAGATAAACCAATTGCACCTGTGTGCGAATCTTCAAAAAAAAAAACCAAGGTGCAATCATGACAAACCACATGCACCTGTGTGCAAATCTCCAAATAAAAAAAAAAAACCTAGGCACAGTCAAGACAAACCACTTGCACCTCTGTGAGATTCTACAAAAAAAAAAAACTAGGCAATATCAAGACAAAACACTTGCACCTGTGTTCAAATCTATAAACAACACAATCCTGGGCGGAATTATGACAAACCAGGAGCAGGTGTGTGCAAATCTACAAAAAACAAAAACCTACATGAAATCAAGACACACCACTTAAACCTGTGTGCAGATCTACAAACAACACACACCTGGGCGCAATCATGACAAACCACGTGCACCTGTGTGTGAAACTCAAAAAAAAATTAGGCACAATCAAGACAAACTACTTGCACTTGTGTGTGAAACTCCAAAAAAAAAAAAACTTAGGCACAATCAAGACAAATCACTTGCACCTGTGTTGCAATCAATAATCAACACACAGCTAGGCGCAATCATGACAAACCACTTGCACCTGTGTGGGTATCTGCAAACACACACACCTGGGCACATCAAGATAAACCAATTGCACCTGTGTGCGAATCTTCAAAAAAAAAAAACCTAGGCGAAATCAAGAGAAACCACTTGCACCTCTGTGCGAATCTAAAAAACAAAAACCAATGCGCAATCAAGACAAACCACTTGCACCTGTTGGGAATATGAAAACAACACACTTGGGCACAATCAAGAGAAATCATTTGCAGCTGTGTGCAAATCTACAAACAACACACACCTGGGTGCATTCAAGATCAACCAATTGCACCTGGGTGTGAATATAAAAAAAAAAAAACAAAATACTAGGTGCAATCAAGACAAACCACTTCCACCTGTCTTCGAATCTATAAAATACACACACCTGCACGCAATCATGACAAACCACGTGCACCTCTGTGGGAATCTGCAAACAACACACACCTGGGCACAATCAAGACTGACAACTTCCATCTGTGTTCGAATCTATAAACAACACACAACTGGGTGCAATCAAGACAAACCACTTGCACCTGTGTGCGGATCTGCAAGCAACACACACCTGGGCGCAATCATGACAAACCACTTGCACCTGTGTGTGAAAGTCAAAAAAAAAAAATTAGGCATGGTTTAGACAAACCACTTGCACCTGTGTGCAAATCTCCAAAAAAAAAAAAACCTAGGCACAGTCAAGACAAACCACTTGCACCTCTGTGGGAATCTAAAAACAAAAACCAAGGCGTAATCAAGACAAACCACTTGCACCTGTGTTCGAATCTATAAACAACACACACCTGGGCACAATCATGACAAACCATATGCACCTGTGTGGGAATCTGCAAACAACACACACCTGGGCATAATCAAGATAAACCACTTGCACCTGTTTGCGAATCTCAAAAAAAAAAAAAAAAAAGCTACACGCAATCAAGAGAAACCACTTGCACCTGTGTTCCAATCAACAAAAAACACACAGTTGGGCGCAATCATGACAAATCACTCGCACATGTGTGGGTATCTGCAAACAGGCACACCTGGGCACATCAACAAAAACGAATTTCAACTGTTTGCGAATCTTAAAAAAAAAAAAAAACCATAGGCTCAATCAAGACAAACCACTTGCAACTGTTTGCAAATCTCAAAAAAAAAAAAAAAAAAAAAAAAAAACCTAGGCCAGTCAATACTAACCACTTGCACCTCTGTGTGAATCTACAAAAAAAAAAATCTAGGCGCAATCAAGACAAACTACTTGTACCTGTCTGCGGATCTACAAACAAAACACTCCTGGGTTTAATCATGACAAACCACGTGCACCTGTATGGGACTCAAAAAAAAAAAAAAAAAAAAAAAACCTTGGCGTATTCAAGACAAACCAGTTGCACCGTGTGAATCTACAAAAAACAGAAACCTAGGCATAATCAAGACAAACCACTTGCACCTGTTCGAATCTATAAACAACACACACCTGGGCGCAATCATGACAAACCACGTCCACCTGTGTGGGAATCTGCAAACAACACACACCTGGGCACAATCAAGACAAACCACTTGCACCTGTGTGCTAATCTCCAAAAAAAAAAATAAATAAAACCTAGGCGCAATCAAGAAAATACACTTGCACCTGTGTGGGAATCTACAAAAAACAAAAAACTAGGCACAATCGAGACAAACCACTTGCACCTGTTGGGAATCTGAAAACAACACACACCTGGGTACAATCAAGAGAAACCACTTGCAGCTGTGTGAAAATCTACAAACAACACACCCCTGGCCGCAATCAAGATAAACAAATTGCACCTGTGTATGAATCTACAAAAAACAAAATCCTAGGCGCAATCAAGACAAACCACTTGCACCTGTGTTCGAATCTATAAACAACACACACCTGGGCACAATCAAGACTGACAACTTCTATCTGTGTTCGAATCTATAAACAACACACACCTGGGCGCAATCAAGACCAACCAATTGCACCTGTGTGTGAATCTACAAATAACAAAAACCTAGGTGCAATCATGACAAACCTCTTGCACCTGTTTGGGAATCTAAAAACAACACACACCTCGGCACACGCAAGACAAACCACTAGCACCTGTGTGCGAATCTTCAAAAAAAAAAAAAAAAAAAACCTAGGTACAATCAAGACAAAACACTTGCACCTGTGTTCCAATCAACAAACAACACATAGCTGGGCGCAATCCTGACAAATCACTAGCATCTGAGTGGATATCAGCAAACACACACACCTGGGCACATCAAGACAAAGCACTTGCACCTGTGTGTGAAACTAAAAAAAAATAGACACAATCAAGACAAACCACTGGCACCTGTGTTCGAATCTACAAACAACACACACCTGGGTGCAATCCTGACAAACCATGTGCACCTGTGTGGGAATCTGCAAACAACAAACACCTGGGCACAATCAAGACTAACCACTTGCATATGTGTTCGAATCTATAAACAACACACTCCTGGGCGGAATCAAGACAAACCACTTGCACCTGTGTGTGAATCTACAAACAACACAACCCTGGGCACAAACATGACAAACCGCTTGCACCTGTTGGGAATCTGAAAACAATACACACCTGGGCACAATCAAGACAAACCACTAGCAAAAGTGTGCGAATCTCCAAAAAAAAAAAAAAAAAAAAAACAGGCGCAATCAAGACAAACCACTTGCACCTGTGTTCCAATCAACAAACAACAGACAGCTGGGCGCACTCATAACAAATCACTTGCACCTGTGTGGGTATCTGCAAACACACACACCTGGGCACATCAACACAAACCAATTACACCTGTTTGCGAATCTTCAAAAAAAAAACCTAGGCTCAATCAAGACAAACCACTTACAACTGTGTTCTAATCTATAAAAAACACTCACCTGGGCGCAATCAATACAAACCACTTGCACCTCTGTGCGAATCTACAAAAAAAATAAACCTAGGCGCAATCAAGACACACCATTGCACCTCTGTGCGAATCTACAAAAATAAAAAATCGAGGTGCAATCAAGACAAACCCCTTGCACCTATGTGCGAATCTACGAAAAACTAAAACCTAGGCGCAATAAAGAGAAACCACTTGCACCTGTGTGCAGATCTACAAACAAAACACACCTGGGAGCAATCATGACAAACCACGTGCACCTGTGTGGGAATCTCCAAAAAAAAAAAAAAAAAAACTAGCCCAATCAAGACAAACCACTTGCACCTGTGTGCAAATCTCCAAAAAAAAAAAAAAAAAACCTAGGCACAGTCAAGACAAACCACTTGCCCTTGTGTTCAAATCTATAAACAACACACACCTGGGCACAATCATGACAAGCCACGTGCACCTGTGTGAAATCTACAAAAAACAAAACCCTACGTGAAATCAATACACACCATTTAAACCTCTGTGAAGATCTACAAACCACACACCTGGGCGCAATCATGACAAACCACGTGCACCTGTGTGGGAATCTCAAAAAAAAAAAAAAAAAAAAAAACCTAGGCGCAATCAAGACAAACCACTTGCACCAGTGTGTGAAACTCCAAAAAAAAAAAAAAAAAACTTAGGCACAATCAAGACAAACCACTTGCACCTGTGTCAGAATCTCCAAAGAAAAAAAAAAAAAAAAAAAGCTAGGCGCAATCATGACAAACCACGTGCACCTGTGTGCAAATCTCAAAAAACAAAAACCTACGTGCAATCAAGACTTGCACCTGTGTGCGGATCTACAAACAACACACACCGGGGCGCAATCATTACAAACCAAGTGCACCTGTGTGTGAAACTCCAAAAAAATATATAGGCACAATCCAGACAAACCACTTGCACCTGTGTGAGAAACTCCAAAAAAAAAAAAAAAAATTAGGCACAATCAAGACAAACCACTTGCACCTGTGTGAGAATCTCCAAAAAAAAAAAAAAAACCTAGGCGCAATCAAGACAAACCACGTGCACCTGTGTGCGAATCTACAAAAAACAAAAACCTACGTGCAATTAAGACAAACTACTTGCACCTGTGTGCTGATCTAAAAACAACACACACCTGGGCGCAATCATTACAAACCAAGTGCACCTGTGTGTGAAACAACAAAAATAAATAGGCACAATCAAGACAAACCACTGGCACCTCTGTGGGAATCTAAAAACAAATCCAAGGCGTAATCAAGACTAACCACTTGCACCTGTGTTCTAATCCATAAAAAACACACACCTGGGTGCAATCATGACAAACCAAGTGCACCTGTGTGGGAATCTGCAAACAACAAACACCTGGGCACAATCAAGACTAACCACTTCCATCTGTGTTCGAATCTATAAACAACACACACCTGGGCACAATCAAGACTAACAACTTGCACCAGTGGGCGAATCTCCAAAAAAAAAAAAAAAAAATACCTAGTCGCAGTCAAGACAAACCTCTTGCACCTGTGTGGAAAAGTTAGGCACAATCAAGACAAACCACTTGCACCTGTGTGCAAATCTCCAAAAAAAAAAAATAAAAGGTTAGGCTCAATCAAAACAAAATACTTGCACCTGTGTTCCAATCTATAAAAAACACACACCTGGGTGCAATAATGACAAACCACGTGCACCTGTGTGGGAATCTGCAAACAACACACACCTTGGCACAATCAAGACTAACCACTTGCATCTGTGTTCGAATCTATAAACAAAACACACCTGGGCGCAATCAAGACAAACCACTTGCACCTGTGTTCGAATCTATAAACAACACACACCTGGGCACAATCATGACAAACCACGTGCACCTGTGTGGGAATCTGCAAACAACACACACCTGGGCATAATCAAGACAAACCACTTGCACCTGCTTGCGAATCTCAAAAAAAAAAAAAAAGCTACACGCAATCAAGAGAAACCACTTGCACCTGTGTTCCAATCAACAAAAAACACACAGTTGGGCGCAATCATGACAAATCACTTGCACCTGTGTGGGTATCTGCAAACACACACACACCTAGGCACAATCAAGACAAACCACTTGCTCCTGTGTGCAAATCTCCAAAAAAAAAAAAACCTAGGAACAGTCAAGACAAACCACTTGCACCTCTGTTCAAATCTATAAACAACACAAACCTGGGCGCAATCATGATAAACCACATGCAGCTGTGTGCAAATCTACAAAAAACAAAAATCTACGTGAAATCAAGACACACCACTTAAACCTGAGTGCAGATCTACAAACAACACACAGCTGGGCACAATCATGACAAACCATGTGCACCTGTGTGTGAAACTCCAAAAAAAAAAAAAATTAGGCACAATCAATACAATCCACTTGCACCTGTGTTCCAATAAACAATCAACATACAGCTAGGCACAATCATGAGAAACCACTTGCACCTGTGTGGGTATCTGCAAACACACACACATGGGCACATCAAGATAAACCAATTGCACCTGTGTGCGAATCTTCAAAAAAAAAAAAAAAAACCGAGGTGCAGTCATGACAAACCACATGCACCTGTGTGCTAATCTACAAAAAACGAAAACCTACGTGTAATCAAGACACAACACTTAAACCTGTGTGCAGATCTACAAACAACACACACCTGGGCGCAATCATGACAAACCATGTGCACCTGTGTGTGAAACTCCAAAAAAAAAAAAGCTAGGCACAATTAAGATAAACCACTTGCACCTGTGTTCCAATCAACAATCAACACACAGCTAGCCTCAATCATGACAAACCACTTGCACCTGTGTGGGTATCTGCAAACACACACACCTGGGCACATCAAGATGAACCACTTGCACCTGTTTGCGAATCTCAAAAACAAAAGCTATGCACAATCAAGAGAAACCACTTGCACCTGTGTTCCAATCAACAAAAAACACACATTTGGGTGCAATCATGACAAATCACTTGCACCTGTGTGGGTGTCTGCAGACACACACAGCTGGGCATATCAAGACAAACCAATTGCACCTGTGTGCGAATCTTCAAAAAAAAACCTAGGTGCAATCAAGACAAACACGTGCACCTGTGTGCAAATCTCCAAATAAAAAAAAAACCTAGGCACAGTCAAGACAAACCACTTGCACCTCTGTGCAAATCTACAAAAAAAAAACTAGGCGATATCAAGACAAACCACTAGCACCTGTGTTCAAATCTATAAACAACACAATCCTGGGCGGAATCATGACAAACCAGGAGCAGCTGTGTGCAAATCTACAAAAAACAAAAACCTACATGAAATCAAGACACACCACTTAAACCTGTGTGCAGATCTACAAACAACACACACCTGGGCGCAATCATGACAAACCACGTGCACCTGTGTGTGAAACTCAAAAAAAAATTAGGCACAATCAAGACAAACTACTTGCACCTGTGTGTGAAACTCCAAAAAAAAAAAGCTAGGCGCAATTAAGATAAACCACTTGCACCTGTGTTCCAATCAACAATCAACACACAGCTAGCCTCAATCATGACAAACCACTTGCACCTGTGTGGGTATCTGCAAACACACACACCTGGGCACATCAAGATAAACCAATTGCACCTGTGTGCGAATCTTCAAAAAAAAAAAAAAACCGAGGTGCAATCATGACAAACCACATGCACCTGTGTGCTAATCTACAAAAAACGAAAACCTACGTGTAATCAAGACAAAACACTTAAACCTGTGTGCAGATCTACAAACAACACACACCTGGGCGCAATCATGACAAACCACGTGCACCTGTGTGTGAAACTCCAAAAAAAAAAAGCTAGGCGCAATTAAGATAAACCACTTGCACCTGTGTTCCAATCAACAATCAACACACAGCTAGCCTCAATCATGACAAACCACTTGCACCTGTGTGGGTATCTGCAAACACACACACCTGGGCACATCAAGATAAACCACCTGCACCTGTTTGCGAATCTCAAAAACAAAAGCTATGCACAATCAAGAGAAACCACTTGCACCTGTGTTCCAATCAACAAAAAACACACATTTGGGTGCAATCATGACAAATCACTTGCACCTGTGTGGGTGTCTGCAGACACACACAGCTGGGCATATCAAGACAAACCAATTGCACCTGTGTTCAAATCTATAAACAACACAATCCTGGGCGGAATCATGACAAACCAGGAGCAGCTGTGTGCAAATCTACAAAAAACAAAAACCTACATGAAATCAAGACACACCACTTAAACCTGTGTGCAGATCTACAAACAACACACACCTGGGCGCAATCATGACAAACCACGTGCACCTGTGTGAAACTCAAAAAAAAAAATTAGGCACAATCAAGACAAACTACTTGCACTTGTGTGTGAAACTCCAAAAAAAAAAAAACTTAGGCACAATCAAGACAAATCACTTGCACCTGTGTTGCAATCAATAATCAACACAGAGCTAGGAGCAATCATGACAAACCACTTGCACCTGTGTGGGTATCTGCAAACACACACACCTGGGCACATCAAGATAAACCAATTGCACCTGTGTGCGAATCTTCAAAAAAAAAAAAAAACCTAGGCGCAATCAAGAGAAACCACTTGCACCTATGTGCGAATCTAAAAAACAAAAACCAATGCGCAATCAAGACAAACCACTTGCACCTGTTGGGAATATGAAAACAACACACTTGGGCACAATCAAGAGAAATCACTTGCAGCTGTGTGCAAATCTACAAACGACACACACCTGGGCGCATTCAAGATCAAACAATTGCACCTGGGTGTGAATATAAAAAAAAAAAAAAATACTAGGTGCAATCAAGACAAACCACTTCCACCTGTCTTCGAATCTATAAAATACACACACCTGCACGCAATCATGACAAACGACGTGCACCTCTGTGGGAATCTGCAAACAACACACACCTGGGCACAATCAAGACTGACAACTTCCATCTGTGTTCGAATCTATAAACAACACACACCTCGGTGCAATCAAGACAAACCACTTGCACCTGTGTGCGGATCTGCAAGCAACACACACCTGGGCGCAATCATGACAAACCACTTGCACCCGTGTGTGAAAGTCCAAAAAAAAAATTAGGCACAGTTTAGACAAACCACTTGCACCTGTGTGCAAATCTCCAAAAAAAAAAAAAACCTAGGCACAGTCAAGACAAACCACTTGCACCTCTGTGGGAATCTAAAAACAAAAACCAAGGCGTAATCAAGACAAACCACTTGCACCTGTGTTCCAATCCATAAAAAAAACATACCTGGGTGCAATCATGACAAACTACTTGCACCTGTGTGGGAATCTGCAAACAACACACACATGGGCAAAATCAAGACTAACCACTTGCATTTGTGTTCAAATCTATAAACAACACACACCTGGGCGCAATCAAGACTAACAACTTGCACCAGTGGGCGAATCTCAAAAAAAAAAAAGCTATGCACAATCAAGAGAAACCACTTGCACCTGTGTTCCAATCAACAAAAAACACACATTTGGGTGCAATCATGACAAATCACTTGCACCTGTGTGGGTGTCTGCAAACACACACACCTGGGCACATCAAGACAAACCAATTGCACCAGTGTGTGAATCATCAAAAAAAAAAAAAAACTTGGCGCAATCAAGACAAAACACGTGCACCTGTGTGCAAATCTCTAAATATAAAAAAAACCTAGGCACAGTCAAGACAAACAACTTGCACCTCTGTGCGAATCTACAAAAAAAAACTAGGCGCAATCAAGACAAACCACTTGCACCTGTGTTCAAATCTATAAACAACACAATACTGGGTGGAATCATGACAAACCAGGAGCAGCTGTGTGCAAACCTACAAAAAACAAAAACCTACATGAAATCAAGACACACCACTTAAACCTGTGTGCAGATATACAAACAACACACACCTGGGCGCAATCATGACAAACCACGTGCACCTGTGTGTGAAACTCAAAAAAAAAAAATTAGGCACAAATAAGACAAACTACTTGCACCTGTGTGTGAAACTCCAGAAAAAAAACCTTAAGCACAATCAAGACAAACCACTTGCACCTGTGTTCCAATCAATATTCAACACACAGCTAGGCGCAATCATGACAAACCACTTGCACCTGTGTGGGTATCTGCAAACACACACACCTGGGCACATCAAGACAAACCAATTGCACCTGTGTGCGAATCTTCAAAAAAAAAAAAAACCTAGGCGCAATCAAGAGAAACCACTTGCACCTGTGTGCAAATCTCAAAAAAAAAAAAAAAAAACCTAGGCACATTCAAGAGAAACCACTTGCACCTTTGTGCGAATCTACAAAAAAAAAAAATTTAGTGGCAATCAAGACAAACCACTAGCACCTCTGTGGGAATCTGCAAACAACATACACCTGGGCACAATCAAGACTGACAACTTCCATCTGTGTTCGAATCTATAAACAACACACATCTGGGTGCAATCAAGACAAACCACTTGCACCTGTGTGCGGATCTGCAAGCAACACACACCAGGGCGCAATCATGACAAACCACTTGCACCTGTGTGTGAAAGCCCCCCCAAAAAATTAGGCACAATTTAGACAAACCACTTGCACCTGTGTGCAAGTCTCCAAAAAAAAAAAAAAAAAAAAACCTAGGCACAGTCAAGACAAACTACTGGCACCTCTGTGGGAATCTAAAAACAAAAACTAAGGCGTAATCAAGACAAACCACTTGCACCTGTGTTCTAATCCATAAAAAACACACACCTGGGTGCAATCATGACAAACCAAGTGCACCTGTGTGGGAATCTGCAAATAACAAACACCTGGGCACAATCAAGACTAACCACTTGCATCTGTGTTCGAATCTATAAACAACACACACCTGGGCGCAATCAAGACTAACAACTTGCACCAGTGGGCGAATCTCCAAAAAAAAAAAAAAAAAAACCTAGTCGCAATCAAGACAAACCTCTTGCACCTGTGTGGGAATCTACAAAAAAAAAGTTAGGCACAATCAAGACAAACCACTTGCACCTGTGTGCGAATCTCCAAAAAAAAAATAAAAGGTTAGGCTCAATCAAAACAAACTACTTGCACCTGTGTTCCAATCTATAAAAAACACACACCTGGGTGCAATAATGACAAACCACGTGCACCTGTGTGGGAATCTGCAAACAAAACACACCTTGGCACAATCAAGACTAACCACTTGCATCTGTGTTCGAATCTATAAACAAAACACACCTGGGCGCAATCAAGACAAACCACTTGCACCTGTGTTCGAATCTATAAACAACACACACCTGGGCACAATCATGACAAACCACGTGCACCTGTGTGGGAATCTGCAAACAACACACACCTGGGCACAATCATGACAAACCACGTGCACCTGTGTGGGAATCTGCAAACAACACACACCTGGGCATAATCAAGACAAACCACTTGCACCTGCTTGCGAATCTCAAAAAAAAAAAAAAAAAGCTACACGCAATCAAGAGAAACCACTTGCACCTGTGTTCCAATCAACAAAAAACACACAGTTGGGCGCAATCATGACAAATCACTTGCACCTGTGTGGGTATCTGCAAACACACACACCTGGGCACATCAAGACAGACCAATTGCACTTGTGTGTGAATCTTCAAAAAAAAACCTAGGCACAATCAAGACAAACCACATGCTCCTGTGTGCAAATCTCCAAAAAAAAAAAAAAAAACCTAGGCACAGTCAAGACAAACCACTTGCACCTCTGTTCAAATCTATAAACAACATAAACTTGGGCGCAATCATGATAAACCACATGCAGCTGTGTGCAAATCTACAAAAAACAAAAATCTACGTGAAATCAAGACACACCACTTAAACCTGAGTGCAGATCTACAAACAACACACACCTGGGCACAATCATGACAAACCATGTGCACCTGTGTGTGAAACTGCAAAAAAAAAAAAAATTAGGCACAATCAATACAAACCACTTGCACCTGTGTTCCAATAAACAATCAACATACAGCTAGGCACAATCATGAGAAACCACTTGCACCTGTGTGGGTATCTGCAAACACACACACATGGGCACATCAAGATAAACCAATTGCACCAGTGTGCGAATCTTCAAAAAAAAAAACCTAGGTGCAATCAAGACAAACACGTGCACCTGTGTGCAAATCTCCAAATAAAAAAAAAACCTAGGCACAGTCAAGACAAACCACTTGCACCTCTGTGAGATTCTACAAAAAAAAAAACTAGGCAATATCAAGACAAACCACTTGCACCTGTGTTCAAATCTATAAACAACACAATCCTGGGCGGAATTATGACAAACCAGGAGCAGCTGTGTGCAAATCTACAAAAAACAAAAACCTACATGAAATCAAGACACACCACTTAAACCTGTGTGCAGATCTACAAACAACACACACCTGGGCGCAATCATGACAAACCACGTGCACCTGTGTGTGAAACTCAAAAAAAAATTAGGCACAATCAAGACAAACTACTTGCACTTGTGTGTGAAACTCCAAAAAAAAAAAACTTAGGCACAATCTAGACAAATCACTTGCACCTGTGTTGCAATCAATAATCAACACACAGCTAGGCGCAATCATGACAAACCACTTGCACCTGTGTGGGTATCTGCAAACACACACACCTGGGCACATCAAGATAAACCAATTGCACCTGTGTGCGGATCTTCAAAAAAAAAAAAACCTAGGCGAAATCAAGAGAAACCACTTGCACCTCTGTGCAAATCTAAAAAACAAAAACCAATGCGCAATCAAGACAAACCACTTGCACCTGTTGGGAATATGAAAACAACACACTTGGGCACAATCAAGAGAAATCATTTGCAGCTGTGTGCAAATCTACAAACAACACACACCTGGGTGCATTCAAGATCAACCAATTGCACCTGGGTGTGAATATAAAAAAAAAAAACAAAATACTAGGTGCAATCAAGACAAACCACTTCCACCTGTCTTCGAATCTATAAAATACACACACCTGCGCGCAATCATGACAAACCACGTGCACCTCTGTGGGAATCTGCAAACAACACACACCTGGGCACAATCAAGACTGACAACTTCCATCTGTGTTCGAATCTATAAACAACACACACCTGGGTGCAATCAAGACAAACCACTTGCACCTGTGTGCGGATCTGCAAGCAACACACACCTGGGCGCAATCATGACAAACCACTTGCACCTGTGTGTGAAAGTCCAAAAAAAAAATTAGGCATGGTTTAGACAAACCACTTGCACCTGTGTGCAAATCTCCAAAAAAAAAAAAACCTAGGCACAGTCAAGACAAACCACTTGCACCTCTGTGGGAATCTAAAAACAAAAACCAAGGCGTAATCAAGACAAACCACTTGCACCTGTGTTCGAATCTATAAACAACACACACCTGGGCACAATCATGACAAACCATATGCACCTGTGTGGGAATCTGCAAACAACACACACCTGGGCATAATCAAGATAAACCACTTGCACCTGTTTGCGAATCTCAAAAAAAAAAAAAAAAAAGCTACACGCAATCAAGAGAAACCACTTGCACCTGTGTTCCAATCAACAAAAAACACACAGTTGGGCGCAATCATGACAAATCACTCGCACATGTGTGGGTATCTGCAAACAGGCACACCTGGGCACATCAACAAAAACGAATTTCAACTGTTTGCGAATCTTAAAAAAAAAAAAAAACCATAGGCTCAATCAAGACAAACCACTTGCAACTGTTTGCAAATCTCAAAAAAAAAAAAAAAAAAAAAAAAACCTAGGCCAGTCAATACTAACCACTTGCACCTCTGTGTGAATCTACAAAAAAAAAAATCTAGGCGCAATCAAGACAAACTACTTGCACCTGTCTGCGGATCTACAAACAAAACACTGCTGGGTTTAATCATGACAAACCACGTGCACCTGTATGGGACTCAAAAAAAAAAAAAAAAAAAACCTTGGCGTATTCAAGACAAACCAGTTGCACCGTGTGAATCTACAAAAAACAGAAACCTAGGCATAATCAAGACAAACCACTTGCACCTGTTCGAATCTATAAACAACACACACCTGGGCGCAATCATGACAAACCACGTCCACCTGTGTGGGAATCTGCAAACAACACACACCTGGGCACAATCAAGACAAACCACTTGCACCTGTGTGCTAATCTCCAAAAAAAAAATAAATAAAACCTAGGCGCAATCAAGAAAATACACTTGCACCTGTGTGGGAATCTACAAAAAACAAAAAACTAGGCACAATCGAGACAAACCACTTGCACCTGTTGGGAATCTGAAAACAACACACACCTGGGTACAATCAAGAGAAACCACTTGCAGCTGTGTGAAAATCTACAAACAACACACCCCTGGCCGCAATCAAGATAAACAAATTGCACCTGTGTATGAATCTACAAAAAACAAAATCCTAGGCGCAATCAAGACAAACCACTTGCACCTGTGTTCGAATCTATAAACAACACACACCTGGGCACAATCAAGACTGACAACTTCTATCTGTGTTCGAATCTATAAACAACACACACCTGGGCGCAATCAAGACCAACCAATTGCACCTGTGTGTGAATCTACAAATAACAAAAACCTAGGTGCAATCATGACAAACCTCTTGCACCTGTTTGGGAATCTAAAAACAACACACACCTCGGCACACGCAAGACAAACCACTAGCACCTGTGTGCGAATCTTCAAAAAAAAAAAATAAAAACCTAGGTACAATCAAGACAAAACACTTGCACCTGTGTTCCAATCAACAAACAACACATAGCTGGGCGCAATCCTGACAAATCACTAGCATCTGAGTGGATATCAGCAAACACACACACCTGGGCACATCAAGACAAAGCACTTGCACCTGTGTGTGAAACTAAAAAAAAATAATTAGACACAATCAAGACAAACCACTGGCACCTGTGTTCGAATCTACAAACAACACACACCTGGGTGCAATCCTGACAAACCATGTGCACCTGTGTGGGAATCTGCAAACAACAAACACCTGGGCACAATCAAGACTAACCACTTGCATATGTGTTCGAATCTATAAACAACACACTCCTGGGCGGAATCAAGACAAACCACTTGCACCTGTGTGTGAATCTACAAACAACACAACCCTGGGCACAAACATGACAAACCGCTTGCACCTGTTGGGAATCTGAAAACAATACACACCTGGGCACAATCAAGACAAACCACTAGCACATGTGTGCGAATCTCCAAAAAAAAAAAAAAAAAAACAGGTGCAATCAAGACAAACCACTTGCACCTGTGTTCCAATCAACAAACAACAGACAGCTGGGCGCACTCATAACAAATCACTTGCACCTGTGTGGGTATCTGCAAACACACACACCTGGGCACATCAACACAAACCAATTACACCTGTTTGCGAATCTTCAAAAAAAAAACCTAGGCTCAATCAAGACAAACAACTTACAACTGTGTTCTAATCTATAAAAAACAATCACCTGGGCGCAATCAATACAAACCACTTGCACCTCTGTGCGAATCTACAAAAAAAATAAACCTAGGCGCAATCAAGACACACCATTGCACCTCTGTGCGAATCTACAAAAATAAAAAATCTAGGTGCAATCAAGACAAACCCCTTGCACCTATGTGCGAATCTACGAAAAACTAAAACCTAGGCGCAATAAAGAGAAACCACTTGCACCTGTGTGCAGATCTACAAACAAAACACACCTGGGAGCAATCATGACAAACCACGTGCACCTGTGTGGGAATCTCCAAAAAAAAAAAAAAAAACTAGCCCAATCAAGACAAACCACTTGCACCTGTGTGCAAATCTCCAAAAAAAAAAAAAAAAAAAAAAAAAACCTAGGCACAGTCAAGACAAACCACTTGCCCTTGTGTTCAAATCTATAAACAACACACACCTGGGCACAATCATGACAAGCCACGTGCACCTGTGTGAAATCTACAAAAAACAAAACCCTACGTGAAATCAATACACACCATTTAAACCTCAGTGAAGATCTACAAACCACACACCTGGGCGCAATCATGACAAACCACGTGCACCTGTGTGGGAATCTCAAAAAAAAAAAAAAAAAAAAAAACCTAGGCGCAATCAAGACAAACCACTTGCACCAGTGTGTGAAACTCCAAAAAAAAAAAAAAAAAAAAAACTTAGGCACAATCAAGACAAACCACTTGCACCTGTGTCAGAATCTCCAAAAAAAAAAAAAAAAAAAAAAAGCTAGGCGCAATCATGACAAACCACGTGCACCTGTGTGCAAATCTCAAAAAACAAAAACCTACGTGCAATCAAGACTTGCACCTGTGTGCGGATCTACAAACAACACACACCTGGGCGCAATCATTACAAACCAAGTGCACCTGTGTGTGAAACTCCAAAAAGATATATAGGCAGAATCCAGACAAACCACTTGCACCTGTGTGAGAAACTCCAAAAAAAAAAAAATTAGGCACAATCAAGACAAACCACTTGCACCTGTGTGAGAATCTCCAAAAAAAAAAAAAAAACCTAGGCGCAATCAAGACAAACCACGTGCACCTGTGTGCGAATCTACAAAAAACAAAAACCTACGTGCAATTAAGACAAACTACTTGCACCTGTGTGCTGATCTAAAAACAACACACACCTGGGCGCAATCATTACAAACCAAGTGCACCTGTGTGTGAAACACCAAAAATAAATAGGCACAATCAAGACAAACCACTGGCACCTCTGTGGGAATCTAAAAACAAATCCAAGGCGTAATCAAGACTAACCACTTGCACCTGTGTTCTAATCCATAAAAAACACACACCTGGGTGCAATCATGACAAACCAAGTGCACCTGTGTGGGAATCTGCAAACAACAAACACCTGGGCACAATCAAGACTAACCACTTCCATCTGTGTTCGAATCTATAAACAACACACACCTGGGCACAATCAAGACTAACAACTTGCACCAGTGGGCGAATCTCCAAAAAAAAAAAAAAAAAAATACCTAGTCGCAGTCAAGACAAACCTCTTGCACCTGTGTGGAAAAGTTAGGCACAATCAAGACAAACCACTTGCACCTGTGTGCAAATCTCCAAAAAAAAAAATAAAATAAAAGGTTAGGCTCAATCAAAACAAACTACTTGCACCTGTGTTCCAATCTATAAAAAACACACACCTGGGTGCAATAATGACAAACCACGTGCACCTGTGTGGGAATCTGCAAACAACACACACCTTGGCACAATCAAGACTAACCACTTGCATCTGTGTTCGAATCTATAAACAAAACACACCTGGGCGCAATCAAGACAAACCACTTGCACCTGTGTTCGAATCTATAAACAACACACACCTGGGCACAATCATGACAAACCACGTGCACCTGTGTGGGAATCTGCAAACAACACACACCTGGGCATAATCAAGACAAACCACTTGCACCTGCTTGCGAATCTCAAAAAAAAAAAAAAAAAAAGCTACACGCAATCAAGAGAAACCACTTGCACCTGTGTTCCAATCAACAAAAACACACAGTTGGGCGCAATCATGACAAATCACTTGCACCTGTGTGGGTATCTGCAAACCCACACACACCTAGGCACAATCAAGACAAACCACTTGCTCCTGTGTGCAAATCTCCAAAAAAAAAAAAACCTAGGAACAGTCAAGACAAACCACTTGCACCTCTGTTCAAATCTATAAACAACACAAACCTGGGCGCAATCATGATAAACCACATGCAGCTGTGTGCAAATCTACAAAAAACAAAAATCTACGTGAAATCAAGACACACCACTTAAACCTGAGTGCAGATCTACAAACAACACACACCTGGGCACAATCATGACAAACCATTTGCACCTGTGTGTGAAACTCCAAAAAAAAAAAAATTAGGCACAATCAATACAATCCACTTGCACCTGTGTTCCAATAAACAATCAACATACAGCTAGGCACAATCATGAGAAACCACTTGCACCTGTGTGGGTATCTGCAAACACACACACATGGGCACATCAAGATAAACCAATTGCACCTGTGTGCGAATCTTCAAAAAAAAAAAAAAAACCGAGGTGCACTCATGACAAACCACATGCACCTGTGTGCTAATCTACAAAAAACGAAAACCTACGTGTAATCAAGACACAACACTTAAACCTGTGTGCAGATCTACAAACAACACACACCTGGGCGCAATCATGACAAACCACGTGCACCTGTGTGTGAAACTCCAAAAAAAAAAAAAGCTAGGCGCAATTAAGATAAACCACTTGCACCTGTGTTCCAATCAACAATCAACACACAGCTAGCCTCAATCATGACAAACCACTTGCACCTGTGTGGGTATCTGCAAACACACACACCTGGGCACATCAAGATGAACCACTTGCACCTGTTTGCGAATCTCAAAAACAAAAGCTATGCACAATCAAGAGAAACCACTTGCACCTGTGTTCCAATCAACAAAAAACACACATTTGGGTGCAATCATGACAAATCACTTGCACCTGTGTGGGTGTCTGCAGACACACACAGCTGGGCATATCAAGACAAACCAATTGCACCTGTGTGCGAATCTTCAAAAAAAAACCTAGGTGCAATCAAGACAAACACGTGCACCTGTGTGCAAATCTCCAAATAAAAAAAAAACCTAGGCACAGTCAAGACAAACCACTTGCACCTCTGTGCAAATCTACAAAAAAAAAACTAGGCGATATCAAGACAAACCACTAGCACCTGTGTTCAAATCTATAAACAACACAATCCTGGGCGGAATCATGACAAACCAGGAGCAGCTGTGTGCAAATCTACAAAAAACAAAAACCTACATGAAATCAAGACACACCACTTAAACCTGTGTGCAGATCTACAAACAACACACACCTGGGCGCAATCATGACAAACCACGTGCACCTGTGTGTGAAACTCAAAAAAAAAAAATTAGGCACAATCAAGACAAACTACTTGCACTTGTGTGTGAAACTCCCAAAAAAAAAAAACTTAGGCACAATCAAGACAAATCACTTGCACCTGTGTTGCAATCAATAATCAACACAGAGCTAGGAGCAATCATGACAAACCACTTGCACCTGTGTGGGTATCTGCAAACACACACACCTGGGTACATCAAGATAAACCAATTGCACCTGTGTGCGAATCTTCAAAAAAAAAAAAAACCTAGGCGCAATCAAGAGAAACCACTTGCACCTCTGTGCGAATCTAAAAAACAAAAACCAATGCGCAGTCAAGACAAACCACTTGCACCTGTTGGGAATATGAAAACAACACACTTGGGCACAATCAAGAGAAATCACTTGCAGCTGTGTGCAAATCTACAAACGACACACACCTGGGCGCATTCAAGATCAAACAATTGCACCTGGGTGTGAATATAAAAAAAAACAAAATACTAGGTGCAATCAAGACAAACCACTTCCACCTGTCTTCGAATCTATAAAATTCACACACCTGCGCGCAATCATGACAAACGACGTGCACCTCTGTGGGAATCTGCAAACAACACACACCTGGGCACAATCAAGACTGACAACTTCCATCTGTGTTCGAATCTATAAACAACACACACCTCGGTGCAATCGAGACAAACCACTTGCACCTGTGTGCGGATCTGCAAGCAACACACACCTGGGCGCAATCATGACAAACCACTTGCACCCGTGTGTGAAAGTCCAAAAAAAAATTAGGCACAGTTTAGACAAACCACTTGCACCTGTGTGCAAATCTCCAAAAAAAAAAAAACCTAGGCACAGTCAAGACAAACCACTTGCACCTCTGTGGGAATCTAAAAACAAAAACCAAGGCGTAATCAAGACAAACCACTTGCACCTGTGTTCCAATCCATAAAAAACACATACCTGGGTGCAATCATGACAAACTACTTGCACCTGTGTGGGAATCTGCAAACAACACACACATGGGCAAAATCAAGACTAACCACTTGCATTTGTGTTCAAATCTATAAACAACACACACCTGGGCGCAATCAAGACTAACAACTTGCACCAGTGGGCGAATCTCAAAAAAAAAAAAGCTATGCACAATCAAGAGAAACCACTTGCACCTGTGTTCCAATCAACAAAAAACACACATTTGGGTGCAATCATGACAAATCACTTGCACCTGTGTGGGTGTCTGCAAACACACACACCTGGGCACATCAAGACAAACCAATTGCACCAGTGTGTGAATCATCAAAAAAAAAAAAACTTGGCGCAATCAAGACAAAACACGTGCACCTGTGTGCAAATCTCTAAATATAAAAAAAACCTAGGCACAGTCAAGACAAACAACTTGCACCTCTGTGCGAATCTACAAAAAAAAACTAGGCGCAATCAAGACAAACCACTTGCACCTGTGTTCAAATCTATAAACAACACAATACTGGGCGGAATCATGACAAACCAGGAGCAGCTGTGTGCAAACCTACAAAAAACAAAAACCTACATGAAATCAAGACACACCACTTAAACCTGTGTGCAGATCTACAAACAACACACACCTGGGCGCAATCATGACAAACCACGTGCACCTGTGTGTGAAACTCAAAAAAAAAAAAAATTAGGCACAAATAAGACAAACTACTTGCACCTGTGTGTGAAACTCCAGAAAAAAAACCTTAAGCACAATCAAGACAAACCACTTGCACCTGTGTTCCAATCAATATTCAACACACAGCTAGGCGCAATCATGACAAACCACTTGCACCTGTGTGGGTATCTGCAAACACACACACCTGGGCACATCAAGACAAACCAATTGCACCTGTGTGCGAATCTTCAAAAAAAAAAAACCTAGGCGCAATCAAGAGAAACCACTTGCACCTGTGTGCAAATCTCAAAAAAAAAAAAAAAAAAAAAACCTAGGCACATTCAAGAGAAACCACTTGCACCTTTGTGCGAATCTACAAAAAAAAAAAATTTAGTGGCAATCAAGACAAACCACTAGCACCTCTGTGCGAATCTAAAAATCAAAAGCAAGGTGCAATCAAGACAAACCATTTGCACCTGTTGGGAATATGAAAACAACACACACCTGGGCACAATCAAGAGAAATCACTTGTAGCTTTGTGCAAATCTACAAACAACACACACCTGGGCACATTCAAGATCAACCAATTGCGCCTGGGTGTGAATATAAAAAAAAACAAAATCCTAGGTGCAATCAAGACAAACCACTTCCACCTGTTTTCGAATCTATAAAATACACACACCTGGGCGCAATCATGACAAACCACATGCACCTCTGTGGGAATCTGCAAACAACATACACCTGGGCACAATCAAGACTGACAACTTCCATCAGTGTTCGAATCTATAAACAACACACATCTGGGTGCAATCAAGACAAACCACTTGCACCTGTGTGCGGATCTGCAAGCAACACACACCTGGGCGCAATCATGACAAACCACTTGCACCTGTGTGTGAAAGCCCCCCCAAAAAATTAGGCACAATTTAGACAAACCACTTGCACCTGTGTGCAAGTCTCCAAAAAAAAAAAAAAAAAAAAACCTAGGCACAGTCAAGACAAACTACTGGCACCTCTGTGGGAATCTAAAAACAAAAACTAAGGCGTAATCAAGACAAACCACTTGCACCTGTGTTCTAATCCATAAAAAACACACACCTGGGTGCAATCATGACAAACCAAGTGCACCTGTGTGGGAATCTGCAAATAACAAACACCTGGGCACAATCAAGACTAACCACTTGCATCTGTGTTCGAATCTATAAACAACACACACCTGGGCGCAATCAAGACTAACAACTTGCACCAGTGGGCGAATCTCCAAAAAAAAAAAAAAAACCTAGTCGCAATCAAGACAAACCTCTTGCACCTGTGTGGGAATCTACAAAAAAAAAGTTAGGCACAATCAAGACAAACCACTTGCACCTGTGTGCGAATCTCCAAAAAAAAAATAAAAGGTTAGGCTCAATCAAAACAAACTACTTGCACCTGTGTTCCAATCTATAAAAAACACACACCTGGGTGCAATAATGACAAACCACGTGCACCTGTGTGGGAATCTGCAAACAAAACACACCTTGGCACAATCAAGACTAACCACTTGCATCTGTGTTCGAATCTATAAACAAAACACACCTGGGCGCAATCAAGACAAACCACTTGCACCTGTGTTCGAATCTATAAACAACACACACCTGGGCACAATCATGACAAACCACGTGCACCTGTGTGGGAATCTGCAAACAACACACACCTGGGCACAATCATGACAAACCACGTGCACCTGTGTGGGAATCTGCAAACAACACACACCTGGGCATAATCAAGACAAACCACTTGCACCTGCTTGAGAATCTCAAAAAAAAAAAAAAAGCTACACGCAATCAAGAGAAACCACTTGCACCTGTGTTCCAATCAACAAAAAACACACAGTTGGGCGCAATCATGACAAATCACTTGCACCTGTGTGGGTATCTGCAAACACACACACCTGGGCACATCAAGACAGACCAATTGCACTTGTGTGTGAATCTTCAAAAAAAAACCTAGGCACAATCAAGACAAACCACATGCTCCTGTGTGCAAATCTCCAAAAAAAAAAAAAAAACCTAGGCACAGTCAAGACAAACCACTTGCACCTCTGTTCAAATTTATAAACAACATAAACTTGGGCGCAATCATGATAAACCACATGCAGCTGTGTGCAAATCTACAAAAAACAAAAAATCTACGTGAAATCAAGACACACCACTTAATCCTGAGTGCAGATCTACAAACAACACACACCTGGGCACAATCATGACAAACCATGTGCACCTGTGTGTGAAACTGCAAAAAAAAAAAAAAATTAGGCACAATCAATACAAACCACTTGCACCTGTGTTCCAATAAACAATCAACATACAGCTAGGCACAATCATGAGAAACCACTTGCACCTGTGTGGGTATCTGCAAACACACACACATGGGCACATCAAGATAAACCAATTGCACCAGTGTGCGAATCTTCAAAAAAAAAAACCTAGGTGCAATCAAGACAAACACGTGCACCTGTGTGCAAATCTCCAAATAAAAAAAAAAACCTAGGCACAGTCAAGACAAACCACTTGCACCTCTGTGAGATTCTACAAAAAAAAAAACTAGGCAATATCAAGACAAACCACTTGCACCTGTGTTCAAATCTATAAACAACACAATCCTGGGCGGAATTATGACAAACCAGGAGCAGCTGTGTGCAAATCTACAAAAAACAAAAACCTACATGAAATCAAGACACACCACTTAAACCTGTGTGCAGATCTACAAACAACACACACCTGGGCGCAATCATGACAAACCACGTGCACCTGTGTGTGAAACTTAAAAAAAAAATTAGGCACAATCAAGACAAACTACTTGCACTTGTGTGTGAAACTCCAAAAAAAAAAAAACTTAGGCACAATCAAGACAAATCACTTGCACCTGTGTTGCAATCAATAATCAACACACAGCTAGGCGCAATCATGACAAACCACGTGCACCTCTGTGGGAATCTGCAAACAACACACACCTGGGCACAATCAAGACTGACAACTTCCATCTGTGTTCGAATCTATAAACAACACACACCTGGGTGCAATCAAGACAAACCACTTGCACCTGTGTGCGGATCTGCAAGCAACACACACCTGGGCGCAATCATGACAAACCACTTGCACCTGTGTGTGAAAGTCCAAAAAAAAAATTAGGCATGGTTTAGACAAACCACTTGCACCTGTGTGCAAATCTCCAAAAAAAAAAAACCTAGGCACAGTCAAGACAAACCACTTGCACCTCTGTGGGAATCTAAAAACAAAAACCAAGGCGTAATCAAGACAAACCACTTGCACCTGTGTTCGAATCTATAAACAACACACACCTGGGCACAATCATGACAAACCATATGCACCTGTGTGGGAATCTGCAAACAACACACACCTGGGCATAATCAAGATAAACCACTTGCACCTGTTTGCGAATCTCAAAAAAAAAAAAAAAAAAGCTACACGCAATCAAGAGAAACCACTTGCACCTGTGTTCCAATCAACAAAAAACACACAGTTGGGCGCAATCATGACAAATCACTCGCACATGTGTGGGTATCTGCAAACAGGCACACCTGGGCACATCAACAAAAACGAATTTCAACTGTTTGCGAATCTTAAAAAAAAAAAAAAAAAACATAGGCTCAATCAAGACAAACCACTTGCAACTGTTTGCAAATCTCAAAAAAAAAAAAAAAAAAAACCTAGGCCAGTCAATACTAACCACTTGCACCTCTGTGTGAATCTACAAAAAAAAAAAAAATCTAGGCGCAATCAAGACAAACTACTTGCACCTGTCTGCGGATCTACAAACAAAACACTCCTGGGTTTAATCATGACAAACCACGTGCACCTGTATGGGACTCAAAAAAAAAAAAAAAAAAAAACCTTGGCGTATTCAAGACAAACCAGTTGCACCGTGTGAATCTACAAAAAACAGAAACCTAGGCATAATCAAGACAAACCACTTGCACCTGTTCGAATCTATAAACAACACACACCTGGGCGCAATCATGACAAACCACGTCCACCTGTGTGGGAATCTGCAAACAACACACACCTGGGCACAATCAAGACAAACCACTTGCACCTGTGTGCTAATCTCCAAAAAAAAAAATAAATAAAACCTAGGCGCAATCAAGAAAATACACTTGCACCTGTGTGGGAATCTACAAAAAACAAAAAACTAGGCACAATCGAGACAAACCACTTGCACCTGTTGGGAATCTGAAAACAACACACACCTGGGTACAATCAAGAGAAACCACTTGCAGCTGTGTGAAAATCTACAAACAACACACCCCTGGCCGCAATCAAGATAAACAAATTGCACCTGTGTATGAATCTACAAAAAACAAAATCCTAGGCGCAATCAAGACAAACCACTTGCACCTGTGTTCGAATCTATAAACAACACACACCTGGGCACAATCAAGACTGACAACTTCTATCTGTGTTCGAATCTATAAACAACACACACCTGGGCGCAATCAAGACCAACCAATTGCACCTGTGTGTGAATCTACAAATAACAAAAACCTAGGTGCAATCATGACAAACCTCTTGCACCTGTTTGGGAATCTAAAAACAACACACACCTCGGCACACGCAAGACAAACCACTAGCACCTGTGTGCGAATCTTCAAAAAAAAAAAAATAAAAACCTAGGTACAATCAAGACAAAACACTTGCACCTGTGTTCCAATCAACAAACAACACATAGCTGGGCGCAATCCTGACAAATCACTAGCATCTGAGTGGATATCAGCAAACACACACACCTGGGCACATCAAGACAAAGCACTTGCACCTGTGTGTGAAACTAAAAAAAAATAATTAGACACAATCAAGACAAACCACTGGCACCTGTGTTCGAATCTACAAACAACACACACCTGGGTGCAATCCTGACAAACCATGTGCACCTGTGTGGGAATCTGCAAACAACAAACACCTGGGCACAATCAAGACTAACCACTTGCATATGTGTTCGAATCTATAAACAACACACTCCTGGGCGGAATCAAGACAAACCACTTGCACCTGTGTGTGAATCTACAAACAACACAACCCTGGGCACAAACATGACAAACCGCTTGCACCTGTTGGGAATCTGAAAACAATACACACCTGGGCACAATCAAGACAAACCACTAGCACATGTGTGCGAATCTCCCAAAAAAAAAAAAAAAAAAAACAGGCGCAATCAAGACAAACCACTTGCACCTGTGTTCCAATCAACAAACAACAGACAGCTGGGCGCACTCATAACAAATCACTTGCACCTGTGTGGGTATCTGCAAACACACACACCTGGGCACATCAACACAAACCAATTACACCTGTTTGCGAATCTTCAAAAAAAAAACCTAGGCTCAATCAAGACAAACCACTTACAACTGTGTTCTAATCTATAAAAAACACTCACCTGGGCGCAATCAATACAAACCACTTGCACCTCTGTGCGAATCTACAAAAAAAATAAACCTAGGCGCAATCAAGACACACCATTGCACCTCTGTGTGAATCTACAAAAATAAAAAATCTAGGTGCAATCAAGACAAACCCCTTGCACCTATGTGCGAATCTACGAAAAACTAAAACCTAGGCGCAATAAAGAGAAACCACTTGCACCTGTGTGCAGATCTACAAACAAAACACACCTGGGAGCAATCATGACAAACCACGTGCACCTGTGTGGGAATCTCCAAAAAAAAAAAAAAAACTAGCCCAATCAAGACAAACCACTTGCACCTGTGTGCAAATCTCCAAAAAAAAAAAAAAAAAAAAAAAAACCTAGGCACAGTCAAGACAAACCACTTGCCCTTGTGTTCAAATCTATAAACAACACACACCTGGGCACAATCATGACAAGCCACGTGCACCTGTGTGAAATCTACAAAAAACAAAACCCTACGTGAAATCAATACACACCATTTAAACCTCTGTGAAGATCTACAAACCACACACCTGGGCGCAATCATGACAAACCACGTGCACCTGTGTGGGAATCTCAAAAAAAAAAAAAAAAAAACCTAGGCGCAATCAAGACAAACCACTTGCACCAGTGTGTGAAACTCCAAAAAAAAAAAAAAAAAACTTAGGCACAATCAAGACAAACCACTTGCACCTGTGTCAGAATCTCCAAAAAAAAAAAAAAAAAAAAAAAAAGCTAGGTGCAATCATGACAAACCACGTGCACCTGTGTGCAAATCTCAAAAAACAAAAACCTACGTGCAATCAAGACTTGCACCTGTGTGCGGATCTACAAACAACACACACCTGGGCGCAATCATTACAAACCAAGTGCACCTGTGTGTGAAACTCCAAAAAAATATATAGGCACAATCCAGACAAACCACTTGCACCTGTGTGAGAAACTCCAAAAAAAAAAAAATTAGGCACAATCAAGACAAACCACTTGCACCTGTGTGAGAATCTCCAAAAAAAAAAAAAAAAACCTAGGCGCAATCAAGACAAACCACGTGCACCTGTGTGCGAATCTACAAAAAACAAAAACCTACGTGCAATTAAGACAAACTACTTGCACCTGTGTGCTGATCTACAAACAACACACACCTGGGCGCAATCATTACAAACCAAGTGCACCTGTGTGTGAAACACCAAAAATAAATAGGCACAATCAAGACAAACCACTGGCACCTCTGTGGGAATCTAAAAACAAATCCAAGGCGTAATCAAGACTAACCACTTGCACCTGTGTTCTAATCCATAAAAAACACACACCTGGGTGCAATCATGACAAACCAAGTGCACCTGTGTGGGAATCTGCAAACAACAAACACCTGGGAACAATCAAGACTAACCACTTCCATCTGTGTTCGAATCTATAAACAACACACACCTGGGCACAATCAAGACTAACAACTTGCACCAGTGGGCGAATCTCCAAAAAAAAAAAAAAATACCTAGTCGCAGTCAAGACAAACCTCTTGCACCTGTGTGGAAAAGTTAGGCACAATCAAGACAAACCACTTGCACCTGTGTGCAAATCTCCAAAAAAAAAAATAAAAGGTTAGGCTCAATCAAAACAAACTACTTGCACCTGTGTTCCAATCTATAAAAAACACACACCTGGGTGCAATAATGACAAACCACGTGCACCTGTGTGGGAATCTGCAAACAACACACACCTTGGCACAATCAAGACTAACCACTTGCATCTGTGTTCGAATCTATAAACAAAACACACCTGGGCGCAATCAAGACAAACCACTTGCACCTGTGTTCGAATCTATAAACAACACACACCTGGGCACAATCATGACAAACCACGTGCACCTGTGTGGGAATCTGCAAACAACACACACCTGGGCATAATCAAGACAAACCACTTGCACCTGCTTGCGAATCTCAAAAAAAAAAAAAAAGCTACACGCAATCAAGAGAAACCACTTGCACCTGTGTTCCAATCAACAAAAAACACACAGTTGGGCGCAATCATGACAAATCACTTGCACCTGTGTGGGTATCTGCAAACACACACACACCTAGGCACAATCAAGACAAACCACTTGCTCCTGTGTGCAAATCTCCAAAAAAAAAAAAACCTAGGAACAGTCAAGACAAACCACTTGCACCTCTGTTCAAATCTATAAACAACACAAACCTGGGCGCAATCATGATAAACCACATGCAGCTGTGTGCAAATCTACAAAAAACAAAAATCTACGTGAAATCAAGACACACCACTTAAACCTGAGTGCAGATCTACAAACAACACACACCTGGGCACAATCATGACAAACCATGTGCACCTGTGTGTGAAACTCCAAAAAAAAAAAAATTAGGCACAATCAATACAATCCACTTGCACCTGTGTTCCAATAAACAATCAACATACAGCTAGGCACAATCATGAGAAACCACTTGCACCTGTGTGGGTATCTGCAAACACACACACATGGGCACATCAAGATAAACCAATTGCACCTGTGTGTGAATCTTCAAAAAAAAAAAAAAACCGAGGTGCAGTCATGACAAACCACATGCACCTGTGTGCTAATCTACAAAAAACGAAAACCTACGTGTAATCAAGACACAACACTTAAACCTGTGTGCAGATCTACAAACAACACACACCTGGGCGCAATCATGACAAACCACGTGCACCTGTGTGTGAAACTCCAAAAAAAAAAAAAAAGCTAGGCGCAATTAAGATAAACCACTTGCACCTGTGTTCCAATCAACAATCAACACACAGCTAGCCTCAATCATGACAAACCACTTGCACCTGTGTGGGTATCTGCAAACACACACACCTGGGCACATCAAGATGAACCACTTGCACCTGTTTGCGAATCTCAAAAACAAAAGCTATGCACAATCAAGAGAAACCACTTGCACCTGTGTTCCAATCAACAAAAAACACACATTTGGGTGCAATCATGACAAATCACTTGCACCTGTGTGGGTGTCTGCAGACACACACAGCTGGGCATATCAAGACAAACCAATTGCACATGTGTGCGAATCTTCAAAAAAAAACCTAGGTGCAATCAAGACAAACACGTGCACCTGTGTGCAAATCTCCAAATAAAAAAAAAAAACCTAGGCACAGTCAAGACAAACCACTTGCACCTCTGTGCAAATCTACAAAAAAAAAACTAGGCGATATCAAGACAAACCACTAGCACCTGTGTTCAAATCTATAAACAACACAATCCTGGGCGGAATCATGACAAACCAGGAGCAGCTGTGTGCAAATCTACAAAAAACAAAAACCTACATGAAATCAAGACACACCACTTAAACCTGTGTGCAGATCTACAAACAACACACACCTAGGCGCAATCATGACAAACCACGTGCACCTGTGTGTGAAACTCAAAAAAAAAATTAGGCACAATCAAGACAAACTACTTGCACTTGTGTGTGAAACTCCAAAAAAAAAACTTAGGCACAATCAAGACAAATCACTTGCACCTGTGTTGCAATCAATAATCAACACACAGCTAGGAGCATGACAAACCACTTGCACCTGTGTGGGTATCTGCAAACACACACACCTGGGCACATCAAGATAAACCAATTGCACCTGTGTGCGAATCTTCAAAAAAAAAAAAAAACCTAGGCGCAATCAAGAGAAACCACTTGCACCTCTGTGCGAATCTAAAAAACAAAAACCAATGCGCAATCAAGACAAACCACTTGCACCTGTTGGGAATATGAAAACAACACACTTGGGCACAATCAAGAGAAATCACTTGCAGCTGTGTGCAAATCTACAAACGACACACACCTGGGCGCATTCAAGATCAAAAATTGCACCTGGGTGTGAATATAAAAAAAAACCAAAATACTAGGTGCAATCAAGACAAACCACTTCCACCTGTCTTCGAATCTATAAAATACACACACCTGCGCGCAATCATGACAAACCACGTGCACCTCTGTGGGAATCTGCAAACAACACACACCTGGGCACAATCAAGACTGACAACTTCCATCTGTGTTCGAATCTATAAACAACACACACCTGGGTGCAATCAAGACAAACCACTTGCACCTGTGTGCGGATCTGCAAGCAACACACACCTGGGCGCAATCATGACAAACCACTTGCACCTGTGTGTGAAAGTCCAAAAAAAAATTAGGCACAGTTTAGACAAACCACTTGCACCTGTGTGCAAATCTCCAAAAAAAAAAAAAACCTAGGCACAGTCAAGACAAACCACTTGCACCTCTGTGGGAATCTAAAAACAAAAACCAAGGCGTAATCAAGACAAACCACTTGCACTTGTGATCCAATCCATAAAAAACACATACCTGGGTGCAATCATGACAAACTACTTGCACCTGTGTGGGAATCTGCAAACAACACACACATGGGCACAATCAAGACTAACCACTTGCATCTGTGTTCAAATCTATAAACAACACACACCTGGGCGCAATCAAGACTAAAAACTTGCACCAGTGGGCGAATCCAAAAAAAAAAAAGCTATGCACAATCAAGAGAAACCACTTGCACCTGTGTTCCAATCAACAAAAAACACACATTTGGGTGCAATCATGACAAATCACTTGCACCTGTGTGGGTGTCTGCAAACACACACACCTGGGCACATCAAGACAAACCAATTGCACCAGTGTGTGAATCATCAAAAAAAAAAAAAAACTTGGCGCAATCAAGACAAAACACGTGCACCTGTGTGCAAATCTCTAAATATAAAAAAAACCTAGGCACAGTCAAGACAAACAACTTGCACCTCTGTGCGAATCTACAAAAAAAAACTAGGCGCAATCAAGACAAACCACTTGCACCTGTGTTCAAATCTATAAACAACACAATACTGGGCGGAATCATGACAAACCAGGAGCAGCTGTGTGCAAATCTACAAAAAACAAAAACCTACATGAAATCAAGACACACCACTTAAACCTGTGTGCAGATCTACAAACAACACACACCTGGGCGCAATCATGACAAACCACGTGCACCTGTGTGTGAAACTCAAAAAAAAAAATTAGGCACAAATAAGACAAACTACTTGAACCTGTGTGTGAAACTCCAGAAAAAAAAACCTTAAGCACAATCAAGACAAACCACTTGCACCTGTGTTCCAATCAATATTCAACACACAGCTAGGCGCAATCATGACAAACCACTTGCACCTGTGTGGGTATCTGCAAACACACACACCTGGGCACATCAAGATAAACCAATTGCACCTGTGTGCGAATCTTCAAAAAAAAAAAGCCTAGGCGCAATCAAGAGAAACCACTTGCACCTGTGTGCAAATCTCAAAAAAAAAAAAAAAAAAACCTAGGCACATTCAAGAGAAACCACTTGCACCTTTGTGCGAATCTACAAAAAAAAACTAGGGGCAATCAAGACAAACCACTAGCACCTCTGTGCGAATCTAAAAAACAAAAGCAAGGCGCAATCAAGACAAACCATTTGCACCTGTTGGGAATATGAAAACAACACACACCTGGGCACAATCAAGAGAAATCACTTGCAGCTGTGTGCAAATCTACAAACAACACACACCTGGGCACATTCAAGATCAACCAATTGCGCCTGGGTGTGAATATAAAAAAAAACATAACCCTAGGGGCAATCAAGACAAACCACTTCCACCTGTTTTCGAATCTATAAAATACACACACCTGGGCGCAATCATGACAAACCACATGCACCTCTGTGGGAATCTGCAAACAACACACACCTGGGCACAATCAAGACTGACAACTTCCATCTGTGTTCGAATCTATAAACAACACACACCTGGGTGCAATCAAGACAAACCACTTGCACCTGTGTGCGGATCTGCAAGCAACACACACCTGGGCGCAATCATTACAAACCATTTGCACCTGTGTGTGAAAGCCCCCCAAAAAAATTAGGCACAATTTAGACAAACCACTTGCACCTGTGTGCAAGTCTCAAAAAAAAAAAAAAAAAAAAACCTAGGCACAGTCAAGACAAACTACTGGCACCTCTGTGGGAATCTAAAAACAAAAACTAAGGCGTAATCAAGACAAACCACTTGCACCTGTGTTCTAATCCATAAAAAACACACACCTGGGTGCAATCATGACAAACCAAGTGCACCTGTGTGGGAATCTGCAAACAACAAACACCTGGGCACAATCAAGACTAACCACTTGCATCTGTGTTCGAATCTATAAACAACACACACCTGGGCGCAATCAAGACTAACAACTTGCACCAGTGGGCGAATCTCCAAAAAAAAAAAAAAAAAAACCTAGTCGCAATCAAGACAAACCTCTTGCACCTGTGTGGGAATCTACAAAAAAAAAGTTAGGCACAATCAAGACAAACCACTTGCACCTGTGTGCGAATCTCCAAAAAAAAAAAAATAATAAAAGGTTAGGCTCAATCAAAACAAACTACTTGCACCTGTGTTCCAATCTATAAAAAACACACACCTGGGTGCAATAATGACAAACCACGTGCACCTGTGTGGGAATCTGCAAACAAAACACACCTTGGCACAATCAAGACTAACCACTTGCATCTGTGTTCGAATCTATAAACAAAACACACCTGGGCGCAATCAAGACAAACCACTTGCACCTGTGTTCGAATCTATAAACAACACACACCTGGGCACAATCATGACAAACCACGTGCACCTGTGTGGGAATCTGCAAACAACACACACCTGGGCAAAATCAAGACAAACCACTTGCACCTGCTTGCGAATCTCAAAAAAAAAAAAAAAGCTACACGCAATCAAGAGAAACCACTTGCACCTGTGTTCCAATCAACAAAAAACACACAGTTGGGCGCAATCATGACAAATCACTTGCACCTGTGTGGGTATCTGCAAACACACACACCTGGGCACATCAAGACAGACCAATTGCACTTGTGTGTGAATCTTCAAAAAAAAACCTAGGCACAATCAAGACAAACCACTTGCTCCTGTGTGCAAATCTCCAAAAAAAAAAAAAAAACCTAGGCACAGTCAAGACAAACCACTTGCACCTCTGTTCAAATCTATAAACAACACAAACCTGGGCGAAATCATGATAAACCACATGCAGCTGTGTGCAAATCTACAAAAAACAAAAATCTACGTGAAATCAAGACACACCACTTAAACCTGAGTGCAGATCTACAAACAACACACACCTGGGCACAATCATGACAAACCATGTGCACCTGTGTGTGAAACTGCAAAAAAAAAAATTAGGCACAATCATTACAAACCACTTGCACCTGTGTTCCAATAAACAATCAACATACAGCTAGGCACAATCATGAGAAACCACTTGCACCTGTGTGGGTATCTGCAAACACACACACATGGGCACATCAAGATAAACCAATTGCACTTGTGTGCGAATCTTCAAAAAAAAAAAACCGAGGTGCAATCATGACAAACCACATGCACCTGTGTGCAAATCTACAAAAAACGAAAACCTACGTGTAATCAAGACACAACACTTAAAACTGTGTGCAGATCTACAAACAACACACACCTGGGCGCAATCATGACAAACCACGTGCACCTGTGTGTGAAACTCCAAAAAAAAAAAGCTAGGTGCAATTAAGATAAACCACTTGCACCTGTGTTCCAATCAACAATCAACACACAGCTAGCCTCAATCATGACAAACCACTTGCACCTGTGTGGGTATCTGCAAACACACACACCTGGGCACATCAAGATAAACCACTTGCACCTGTTTGTGAATCTCAAAAAAAAAAAAGCTATGCACAATCAAGAGAAACCACTTGCACCTGTGTTCCAATCAACAAAAAACACACATTTGGGTGCAATCATGACAAATCACTTGCATCTGTGTGGGTGTCTGCAAACACACACAGCTGGGCACATCAAGACAAACCAATTGCACCAGTGTGCGAATCTTCAAAAAAAAACCTAGGTGCAATCAAGACAAACACGTGCACCTGTGTATAAATCTCCAAATATTTAAAAAAAAAAAACCTAGGCACAGTCAAGACAAACCACTTGCACCTCTGTGAGATTCTACAAAAAAAAAAAAAAAACTAGGCGATATCAAGACAAACCACTTGCACCTGTGTTCAAATCTATAAACAACACAATCCTGGGCGGAATCATGACAAACCAGGAGCAGCTCTGTGCAAATCTACAAAAAACAAAAACCTACATGAAATCAAGACACACCACTTAAACCTGTGTGCAGATCTACAAACAACAAACACCTGGGTGCAATCATGACAAACCACGTGCACCTGTGTGTGAAACTCAAAAAAAAATTAGGCACAATCAAGACAAACTACTTGCACTTGTGTGTGAAACTCCAAAAAAAAAAAAACTTAGGCACAATCAAGACAAATCACTTGCACCTGTGTTGCAATCAATAATCAACACACAGCTAGTCGCAATCATAACAAACCACTTGCACCTGTGTGGGTATCTGCAAACACACACACCTGGGCACATCAAGATAAACCAATTGCACCTGTGTGCGAATCTTCAAAAAAAAAAAAACCTAGGCGCAATCAAGAGAAACCACTTGCACCTCTGTGTGAATCTAAAAAACAAAAACCAATGCGCAATCAAGACAAACCACTTGCACCTGTTGGGAATATGAAAACAACACACTTGGGCACAATCAAGAGAAATCACTTGCAGCTGTGTGCAAATCTACAAACGACACACACCTGGGTGCATTCAAGATCAACCAATTGCACCTGGGTGTGAATATAAAAAAAAAACAAAATACTAGGTGCAATCAAGACAAACCACTTCCACCTGTCTTCGAATCTATAAAATACACACACCTGCGCTCAATCATGACAAACCACGTGCACCTCTGTGGGAATCTGCAAACAACACACACCTGGGCAGAATCAAGACAAACCACTAGCACATGTGTGCGAATCTCCAAAAAAAAAAAAATGAGGTGCAGTCAAGACAAACGACTTGCACCTGTTATCCAATCAACAAACAACACACAGCTGGGTGCACTCATAACAAATCATTTGCACCTGTGTGGGTATCTGCAAACACACACACCTGGACACATGAACACAAACCAATAGCACCTGATAGCGAATGTTCAAAAAAAAAAACCTAGGCTCAATCAAGACAAACCACTTGCACCTGTGTGCTAATCTACAAAAAAAAAAAAAAAAAAAAAAAAAAAAAACCTCGGCGCAATAAAGACAAACCACTTGCAACTGTGTTCGAATCTATAAAAAACACACACCTGGGCGCAATCAATACAAACCACTTGCACCTCTGTGCGAATCTACAAAAAAAAAAACCTAGGCGCAATCAAGACACACCAATTGCACCTCTGAGCGAATCTACAAAAATAAAAAACCTAGGTGCAATCAAGACAAACCACTTGCACCTATGTGTGAATCTACGAAAAACTAAAACCTAGGCGCAATCAAGAGAAACCACTTGCACCTGTGTGCAGATCTACAAACAAAACACAGCTGGGAGCAATCATGACAAACCATGTGCACCTGTGTGGGAATCTCCAAAATAAAAAAACCTAGGCGCAACCAAGACAAACCACTTGCACCTGTGTGCAAATCTCCAAAAAAAAAAAAACACCTAGGCACAGTCAAGACAAACCACTTGCACCTGTGTTCAAATCTATAAACAACACACACCTGGGCACAATCATGACAAACCACGTGCACCTGTGTGAAATCTACAAAAAAGAAAACCCTACGTAAAATCAATACACACCATTTACACCTCTGTGAAGATCTACAAACAACACACACCTGGGCGCAATCCAGAGAAACCTCTTGCACCTGTGTGTGAAACTCCAAAAAAAAAAAAAAAAAAAAAAACTTAGGCACAATCAAGACAAACCACGTGGTACCTGTGTGATAATCTCAAAAAAAAAAAAAGCTATGCGCAATCAAGACAAACCGCCTGCACCTGTGTGCGAATCTACAAAAAACAAAAACCTACGTGCAATCAAGACAAACTACTTGCACCTGTGTGCGGATCTACAAACAACACACACCTGGGCGCAATCATTACAAACCAAGTGCACCTGTGTGTGAAACTCCAAAAAAAAAAAATAGGCACAATCAAGACAAACCACTTGCACCTGTGTGTGAAACTCAAAAAAAAAAAAAACCTAGGCGAAATCAAGACAAACCACTTGCACCTGTGTTCAAATCTATAAACAACACACACCTGGGCACAATCATGACAAACCACGTGCACCTGTGTGGGAATCTCAAAAAAAAAAAAAAAAAAAAAACCTAGGCGCAATCAAGACAAACCACTTGCACCTGTGTTCGAAATATAAACAACACACACCTGGGCACAATCAAGACTGACAACTTCTATCTGTGTTCGAATCTATAAACAACACACAGCTGGGCACAGTCAAGACAGACCACTTGCACCTGTGTGCGAATCTCAAAAAAAAAAAGCTATGCGCAATCAAGACAAACCGCCTGCACCTGTGTGCGAATCTACAAAAAACAAAAACCTACGTGCAATCAAGACAAACTACTTGCACCTGTGTGCGGATCTACAAACAACACACACCTGGGCGCAATGATTACAAACCAAGTGCACCTGTGTGTGAAACTCCAAAAAAAAAAAAATAGGCACAATCAAGACAAACCACTTGCACCTGTGTGTGAAACTCAAAAAAAAAAAAAAAAAAGCCTAGGCGAAATCAAGACAAACCACTTGCACCTGTGTTCAAATCTATAAACAACACACACCTGGGCACAATCATGACAAACCACGTGCACCTGTGTGAAATCTACAAAAAACAAAACCCTACGTAAAATCAATACACACCATTTACACCTCTGTGAAGATCTACAAACAACACACACCTGGGCGCAATCCAGAGAAACCACTTGCACCTGTGTGTGAAACTCCAAAAAAAAAAAAAAAAAAAAAACTTAGGCACAATCAAGACAAACCACGTGGTACCTGTGTGATAATCTCAAAAAAAAAAAAAAGCTATGCGCAATCAAGACAAACCACTTGCACCTGTGTTCGAATCTATAAACAACACACACCTGGGCACAATCAAGACTGACAACTTCTATCTGTGTTCGAATCTATAAACAACACACAGCTGGGCACAGTGAAGACAGACCACTTGCACCTGTGTGCGAATCTCCAAATAAAAAAACCAAGGCGCAGTGAAGACAACTTGCACCTGTGTGTGAATGTACAAAAAACAAAAACCTACGTGCAATCAAGACACACTACTTGCACCCGTTGCAGATCTACAAACAACACACACCTGGGCGCAATCATGACAAACCACGTGAACCTGTGTGGGAATCTCCAAAAAAAAATCTAGGCACAATCAAGACAAACCATTTGCACCTGTGTTCCAATCAACAAACAACACACAGCTGGGCGCAATCCTGACAAATCACTTGCACCTGTGTGGATATCTGCAAACACACACACCTGGGCACATCAAGACAAACCACTAGCACCTGTGTGGGAATCTCCAAAAAAAAAACCTAGGCGCAATCAAGACAAACCACTTGCACCTGTGTGTGAAACTCCAAAAAAAAAAAAAAATTAGGCACAATCAAGACGAACAACTCGCACCTGTTTCGAATCTATAAACAACACACACTGGGTGCAATCATGACAAACCACGTGCACCTGTGTGGGAATCTGCAAACAACACACACCTGGGCACAATGAAGACTAACCACTTGCATCTGTGTTCGAATCTATAAACAACACACACCTGGGCGTAATCAAGACAAAGCACTTGCACCTGTGTGCAAATCTCCAAAAAAAAAAAAAAAAAAAAACCTAGGCGAAATCAAGACAAAACACTTGCACCTGTGTAGGAATCTACAAAAAAAAACCTAGGCGCAATCAAGAAAAACCACTTGCATCTGTGTGCGAATCTACAAACAACACACACACATGGGCGCAATCATGACAAACCGCTTGCACTTGTTGGGAATCTGAAAACAACACACACCTGGGCACAATCAAGAGAAATCACTTGCAGCTGTGTGCAAATCTACAAACAACACACACGAGGGCGCAATCAAATTCAACCAATTGCACCTGTGTGTGAATCTAAAAAAACAAAATCCTAGGTGCAATCAAGACAAACCACGTCCACCTGTGTTCGAATCAATAAACTACACACACCTGGGCGCAATCATGAAAAACCACGTGCACCTGTGTGGGAATCTGCAAACAACACACACCTGGGCACAATCAAGACAAACCACTCGCACCTGTGTGCCATCGACAAACAACACACACACATGAGTGCAATCATGACAAACCACTTGCCCCTGTGTGTGAAACTCCAAAAAAAAAAATTAGGCACAATCAAGACAAACCACTTGCACCTGTGTTCCAATCTATAAACAACACACACCTGGGTGCAATCAAGATCAACCAATTGCTCCAAAAAAAAAATTAGGCACAATCAAGAGAAACCACCTGCAGCTGTATGCAAATCTACAAAAAACACACCCCCGGTTGCAATCAAGATCAACCAATTGCACCTGTGTGTGAATCTAAAAAAACAAAATCCTAGGCGCAATCAAGACAAACCACTTGCACATGTGTTCGAGTCTATTAACAACACACACCTGGGCGCAATCATGACAAACCACGTGCACCTGTGTCTGAATCTGAAAATAAAACACACCTTGGCACAATCAAGACAAACCACTTGCACCTGTATTCCAATCAACAAACAACACACAGCAGGGCGCAATTATAAAAATCACTTGCACCTGTGTGGGTATCTGCAAACACACACCTGCGCACATCAACACAAACCAATGCACCTGTTTGCGAATCTTCAAAAAAAAAACCTAGGCTCAATCAATACAAACCACTTGCACCAGTGTGCAAATCTCCAAAAAAAAAACAAACCTAGGTCAGTCAATACAAACCACTTGCACCTCTGTGCGAATCTACAAAAAAAAAAAAAAAAAAAAAAAGGCGCAATCAAGACACACCACTTGCACCTCTGTGCAAATCTACAAAAATAAAAAACCAAGGCTCAATCAAGAAAAACCACTTGCACCTGTGTGCTAATCTCAAAAAAAAAAACCTAGTTCAGTCAATAAAAACCACTCGCACCTCTGTGCGAATCTAAAAAAAAAAAAAAAATCCGGGGCGCAATCAAGACAAACCACTTGCACCTCTGTGCGAATCTAAAAAAATAAAAAACCTAGGCGCAATAAGACAAACCACTTGCACCTGTGTGCGAATCTATGAAAAACTAAAACCGGGAGTCGGGCTGTAGTGCAGCGGGTTAAGCGCAGGTGGCACAAAGCACAAGGACCGGCATAACAATCCCGGTTCAAACCCCGGCTCCCCACCTGCAGGGGAGTCGCTTCACAGGCGGTGAAGCAGGTCTGCAGGTGTCTCTCTTTCTCTCCTCCTCTCTGTCTTCTCCTCCTCTCTCCATTTCTCTCTGTCCTATCCAACAACGACAACAACAATAACTACAACAATAAAACAACAAGGGGAACAAAAGGGAATAAATAAATATTAAAAAAAAAGAAAAACTAAAACCTAGGCGCAATCAAGACAAACCACTTGCACCTTTGTGCAGATCTACAAACAAAACACACCTGGGCACAAACAAGACAAACCACATGCAGCTGTGTGGGAATCTCCAAAAAAAAAGAAAAAACTTAGGCACAATCAATACAAACAACTTGCACCTGTGTGTGACTCTACAAAAAACAAAAATCTAGGCATAATCAATACTAACCACTTGCATCTGTGTTCAAATCTATAAACAACACACACCTGGGCGCAATCAAGACAAACCACTTGCACCTGTGTGGGAATCTACAAAAAACAAAAACCTAGGCGCAATAGAGACAAACCACTTGCACCTGTGTGCCAATCTACAAACAACACACACACACCAGGGTGCAGTCATGAGAAACCACTTAAATCTGTGTGGGAATCTGCAAACAACACACACCTGGGCACAATCAAGACTAACCACTTGCATCTGTGTTCAAATCTATAAACAACACACACCTGGGTGCAATCAAGACAGACCACTTGCACCAGTGGGCGAATCTCCAAAAAAAAAAAAAACCTAGTCGCAATCAAGACAAACACTTGCACCTGTGTGGGAATCTACAAAAAAAAAGTTAGGCACAATCAAGACAAACCACTTGCACCTGTGTTCCCATCTATAAAAAACACACACCTGGGTGCAATAATGACAAACCACTTGCACCTGTGTGGGATTCTGCAAACAACACACAATTTGGCACATGCAAGACAAAACACTTGCACCTGTGTTCGAATCTATAAACAACACACACCTGGGCGCAATCATGACAAACCATGTGCACCTGTGTGGGAATCTCAAAAAAAAAAAAAAAAACCTATGCACAATCAAGAGAAACCACTTGCACCTGTGTTCCAATCAACAAAAAACACACATTTGGGTGTAATCATGACAAATCACTTGCACCTGTGTGGGTGTCTACAAACACACACACCTGGGCACATCAAGACAAACAAATTGCACCTGTGTGCGTATCTTCAAAAAAAAAACCTAGGCGCAATCAAGACAAAACACGTGCACCTGTGTGCAAATCTCCAAAAAAAAAAAAAAAATAGGCACAGTCAAGACAAACCACTTGCACATCTGTGCGAATCTACAAACAAAAACTAGGCGCAATCAAGAAAAACCTCTTGCACCTGTGTTCAAATCTGTAAACAACACAAACCTGGGCGCAATCATGACAAACCACTAGCAGCTGTGTGCAAATCTACAAAAAACAAAAACCTACATGAAATCAAGGCACACCACTTAAACCTGTGTGCAGATCTACAAACAACACAAACCTGTGTGTGAAACTCAAAAAAAAAAAATTAGGCACAATCAATACAAACTACTTGCACCTGTGTGTGAAACTCCAAAAAAAAAAAAAAACAGGCAAAATCAAGACAAACCACTTGCACCAATGTTCCAATCAATAATCAACACACAGCTAGGTGCTATCATGACAAACCACTTGCACCTGTGTGGGTATCTGCAAACACACACTCCTGGGCACATCAAGATAAACCAATTGCACCTGTGTGCGAATCTTCAAAAAAAAAAAAAAAACCTAGGCGCAATCAAGAGAAACCACTTGCACCTGTGTGCAAATCTCCAAAAAAAAAAAAAAACCAACGCACATTCAAGAGAAACCACTTACACCTCTGTGCGAATCTACAAAAAAAAAAATCTAGGGGCAAGCAAGACAAACCACTTGCACCTCTGTGCGAATCTAAAAAACAAAAAAAAAAAACCAAGGCGCAATCAAGACAAACCACTTGCACCTGTTGGGAATATGAAAACAACACACAGCTGGACACAATCAAGAGAAATCACTTGCAGCTGTGTACAAATCTACAAACAACACACACCTGGGCGCATTCAGGATCAACCAATTGCACCTGGGTGTGAATATAAAAAAAACAAAATCCTAGGTGCAATCAAGACAAACCACTTCCACCTGTTTTCGAATCTATAAAATACACACACCTGGGCGCAATCATGACAACCCACGTGCACCTCTGTGGGAATCTGCAAACAACACACACCTGGGCACAATCAAGACTGACAACTTCCATCTGTGTTCGAATCTATAAACAACACACACCTGGGTGCAATCAAGACAAACCACTTCCACCTGTGTGCGGATCTGCAAGCAATTCATACCTGGGCACAATCATGACAAACCACTTTCACCTGTGTGTGAAAGTCCAAAAAAAAAATTAGGCACAATTTAGACAAACCACTTGCACCTGTGTGCAAATCTCCAAAAAAAAAAAAAAAAAAAAAAAAAAAACCTAGGCGCAGTCAAGAAAAACTACTTGCACCTCAGTGGGAATCTAAAAACAAAAACCAAGGCGTAATCAAGACAAACCATTTGCACCTGTATTCCAATCCATAAAAAACACACACCTGTGTGCAATCATGTCAAACTACGTGCACCTGTGTGGGATTCTGCAAACAACACACACATGTGCAAATCAAGACTAACCACTTGCATCTGTGTTCATATCTATAAACAACACACACCTGGGCGTAATCAAGACTAACAACTTGCACCAATGGGAGAATCTCAAAAAAAAAAAAAAAAACCTAGTCACAATCAAGACAAACCTCTTTCTCCTGTGTGGGAATCTACAAAAAAAAAATTAGGCACAATCAAGACAAACCACTTGCACCTGTGTGCGAATCTCCAAAAAAGAAAAAATAAAAGGTTAGGCTCAATCAAAACAAACTACTTGCACCTGTGTTCCAATCTATAAAAAACACACACCTGGGTGCAATCATGACAAACCACGTGCACCTGTGTGGGAATCTGCAAACAACACACACCTGGGCACAATCAAGACAAACCACTTGCACCTGTTTGCGAATCTAAAAAAAAAAAAAAAGCTACACGCAATCAAGAGAAACCACTTGCACCTGTGTTGCAATAAAAAAAACACACAGTTGGGCGCAATAATGACAAATCACTTGCACCTGTGTGGGTATCTGCAAACACACACACCTGGTCACATCAAGACAAACCAATTGCACCTGTGTGCGAATCTTCAAAAAAAAAACCTAGGCGCAATCGAGACAAACCACTTGCACCTGTGTTCAAATCTATAAACAACACAAACCTGGGCACAATCAAGATAAACCAATTGCACCTGTGTGAGAATCTTCAAAAAAAAAAAAAAAACCTAGGCGCAATCAAGAGGAACCACTTGCACCTGTGTGTAAATCTACAAAAAAAAAAACCAAAAACTAGGCACAGTCAAGACAAACCACTTGCACCTCTGTGCGAATCTACAAAAAAAAAAAAAACCTAGGGGCAATCAAGACAAACCACTTGCACCTCTGTGCGAATCTAAAAAAAAACCAAGGCGAAATTAAGACAAACCACTTGCTCCTGTTGGGAATATGAAAACAACACACACCTGGGCACAATCAAGAGAAATCACTTGCAGCTGTGTGCAAATGTACAAACAACACACACCTGGGTGCATTCAAGATCAACCAATTGCACCTGTGTGTGAATATAAAAAAACAAAATCCTAGGTGCAATCAAGACAAACCACTTCCACCTGTTTTCGAATCTACAAAATACACACACCTGGGCGCAATCATGACACACCACGTACACCTCTGTGGGAATCTGCAAACAACACACACCTGGGCACAATCAAGACTGACAACTTCCATCTGTGTTCGAATCTATAAACAACAAACACCTGGGCGCAATCATGACAAACTACTTGCACCTGTGTGTGAAAGTCCAAAAAAAAAATTAGGCACAATTTAGACAAACCACTTGCACCTGTGTTTGAATCTATAAACAACACACACTTGGGTGCAATCATGTCAAACCACGTGCACCTTTGTGGGAATCTGCAAACAACAAACACCTGGGTGCAATCAAGACTAACCACTTGCATCTGTGTGAGAATCTCCAAAAAAAAAAAAGCTAGGTGTAATCAAGACAAACCACTTGCACCTGTGTGCCAATCTACAAACAACAAACACACCTGAGTGCAATCATGACAAACCACATGAACCTGTGTGGGAATCTGAAAACAACACACAACTAGGCACAATCAAGACAAACCACTAGCACCTGTTTGCGAATCTCAAAAAAAAAAAAAAGCTACGCGCAATCAGGACAAACCACTTGCACCTGTATTCCAATCAACAAACAACACACAGCTGGGCGCAATCATGACAAATCACTGGCACCTGTGTGGCTATCTGCAAACACACACACCTGGGCACATCAAGATATACCAATTGCACCTGTGTGCGAATCTTAAAAAAAAAAAACCGAGGTGCAATTATGACAAACCACATGCACCTGTGTGCAAATCTACAAAAAACGAAAACCTACGTGAAATCAAGACACACCGCTTAAACCTGTGTGCAGATCTACAAACAACACACACCTGGGCGCAATCATTACAAACCACGTGCACCGTGTGTGAAACTCCAAAAAACAAAATACTTAGGCACAATCAAGACAAACCACTTGCACCTGTGTGAGAATCTCCAAAAAAAAAGCTAGGCGCAAACAAGACAAACCACGTGCACCTGTGTGCGAATCTACAAAAAACAAAAACCTACGTGCAATCAAGACAAACCACTTGCACCTGTGTGTGAAACTCAAAAAAAAAAAAAAAAACTTAGGCACAATCAAGAGAAACCACTTACAACTGTGTGCGAATCTCCAAAACAAAAAAAGCTAGGCCCAATCATGACAAACCACTTGCACCTTTGTGGGTATCTGCAAACACACACACTTTGGTCACTTCAACACAAACCAATTGCACCTGTTTGCGAATCTTCAAAAAAAAAAAAAACCAAGGCGAAATCAAGACAAACCACTTGCACCTGTGTTCGAATCTATAAACAACACACACCTGGGTACAATCATGACAAACCACGTGCACCTGTGTGGGAATCTGCAAATAACAAACACCTGGGCACAATCAAGACTAACCACTTGCATCTGTGTGGGAATCTAAAAACAACACACACCTCGGCACATGCAAGACAAACCACTAGCACCTGTGTGCGAATCTCCAAAAAAAAAAAAAAAAAAAAAAAAAACATAGGCGCAATCAAGACTAACCACTAGCACCTGTGTGGGAATCTCCAAAAAAAAAAAACCTAGGCTCAATCAATACAAACCATTTGCACCTGTGTGCAAATCTCAAAAAAAAAAACAAAACCCTAAGAACAGTCAAGAGAAACCACTTGCGCCTCTGTGCGAATCTAGAAAAAAAAAAACCTAGGCGCAATCAAGACAAACCACTTGCACCCGTGTTCAAATCTATAAACAACACACACATGGGCACAATCATGACACACCGCGTGCACCTATGTGCAAATCAACAAAAAATAAAAACCTACGTGAAATCAAGAGACACCACTTAAACCGGTGTGCAGATCTACAAACAACACACACCTGGGCGCAATCATGACAAACTATGTGCACCTGTGTGGGAATCTCAAAAAAAAAAAAAAAAAAACCTAGGCGCAATCTAGACAAACCACTTGCACCTGTGTGTGAAACTCCAAAAAAAAAAAAAAAAATCTTAGGCGCAATCAAAACAAACCACTTGTACTTGTGTGTGAAACTCCAAAAAAAAAATTAGGCACAATCAAGACTAACCACTTGCATCTATGTTCGAATCTATAAACAACACACACCTGGGCACAATCATGACAAACCACGTGCACCTGTGTGTGAAACTCCAAAAAAAAAAAAAACTTAGGCACAATCAAGACAAACCACTTGCACCTGTGTGTGAAACTCAAAAAAAAACTTAGGCACAATCAGGAGAAACCACTTGCACCTGTGTGCGAATCTCCAAAAAAAAAACAGGGCCCAATTAAGACAAACCACTTGCACCTGTGTTCCAATCAACAATCAACACACAGCTAGGCGCAATCATGACAAACCACTTGCACCTGTGTGGGTATCTGCAAACACACACACTTGGGCACTTCAACACAAACCAATTGCACCTGTTTGCCAATCTTCAAAAAAAAAAAAAAAAAAAACCTAGGCTCAATCAAGACAAACCACTTGCACCACTGTGCAAATCTCAAAAAAAAAAAAAAAAAACCTAGGCCAGTCAATACAAACCACTTGAACCTCTGTGCGAATCTACAAAAAAACAAAACAAAACAAAAAAAAAAAAACAACCAGGCGCAATCAAGACAAACCACTTGCACCTGTGTTCGAATCTATAAACAACACACACCTGGGTGCAATCATGACAAACCACGTGCACCTGTGTGGGAATCTCAAAAAAAAAAAAAAAAAAACCTAGGCGCAATCAAGACAAACCACTTGCACCTGTGTTCGAATCTATAAACAACACACACCTGGGCACAATCAAGACTGACAACTTCTATCTGTGTTCGAATCTATAAACAACACACAGCTGGGCACAGTCAAGACAGACCACTTGCACCTGTGTGCGAATCTCCAAATAAAAAAACCAAGGCGCAGTGAAGACAACTTGCACCTGTGTGTGAATGTACAAAAAACAAAAACCTACGTGCAATCAAGACACACTACTTGCACCCGTTGCAGATCTACAAACAACACACACCTGGGCGCAATCATGACAAACCACGTGAACCTGTGTGGGAATCTCCAAAAAAAAATCTAGGCACAATCAAGACAAACCATTTGCACCTGTGTTCCAATCAACAAACAACACACAGCTGGGCGCAATCCTGACAAATCACTTGCACCTGTGTGGATATCTGCAAACACACACACCTGGGCACATCAAGACAAACCACTAGCACCTGTGTGGGAATCTCCAAAAAAAAAACCTAGGCGCAATCAAGACAAACCACTTGCACCTGTGTGTGAAACTCCAAAAAAAAAAAAAATTAGGCACAATCAAGACGAACAACTCGCACCTGTTTCGAATCTATAAACAACACACACTGGGTGCAATCATGACAAACCATGTGCACCTGTGTGGGAATCTGCAAACAACACACACCTGGGCACAATGAAGACTAACCACTTGCATCTGTGTTCGAATCTATAAACAACACACACCTGGGCGCAATCAAGACAAAGCACTTGCACCTGTGTGCAAATCTCCAAAAAAAAAAAAAAAAAAAACCTAGGCGAAATCAAGACAAAACACTTGCACCTGTGTAGGAATCTACAAAAAAAAAAACCTAGGCGCAATCAAAAAAAACCACTTGCATCTGTGTGCGAATCTACAAACAACACACACACATGGGCGCAATCATGACAAACTGCTTGCACTTGTTGGGAATCTGAAAACAACACACACCTGGGCACAATCAAGAGAAATCACTTGCAGCTGTGTGCAAATCTACAAACAACACACACGAGGGCGCAATCAAATTCAACCAATTGCACCTGTGTGTGAATCTAAAAAAACAAAATCCTAGGTGCAATCAAGACAAACCACTTCCACCTGTGTTCGAATCAATAAACTACACACACCTGGTCGCAATCATGAAAAACCACGTGCACCTGTGTGGGAATCTGCAAACAACACACACCTGGGCACAATCAAGACAAACCACTCGCACCTGTGTGCCATCGACAAACAACACACACACATGAGTGCAATCATGACAAACCACTTGCCCCTGTGTGTGAAACTCCAAAAAAAAAATTAGGCACAATCAAGACAAACCACTTGCACATGTGTTCGAGTCTATTAACAACACACACCTGGGCGCAATCATGACAAACCACGTGCACCTGTGTCTGAATCTGAAAACAAAACACACCTTGGCACAATCAAGACAAACCACTTGCACCTGTATTCCAATCAACAAACAACACACAGCAGGGCGCAATTATAAAAATCACTTGCACCTGTGTGGGTATCTGCAAACACACACCTGCGCACATCAACACAAACCAATGCACCTGTTTGCGAATCTTCAAAAAAAAACCTAGGCTCAATCAATACAAACCACTTGCACCAGTGTGCAAATCTCCAAAAAAAAACAAACCTAGGCCAGTCAATACAAACCACTTGCACCTCTGTGCGAATCTACAAAAAAAAAAAAAAAAAAGGCGCAATCAAGACACACCACTTGCACCTCTGTGCAAATCTACAAAAATAAAAAACCAAGGCTCAATCAAGAAAAACCACTTGCACCTGTGTGCTAATCTCAAAAAAAAAACCTAGTTCAGTCAATAAAAACCACTCGCACCTCTGTGCGAATCTAAAAAAATAAAAAACCTAGGCGCAATAAGACAAACCACTTGCACCTGTGTGCGAATCTATGAAAAACTAAAACCGGGAGTCGGGCTGTAGTGCAGCGGGTTAAGCGCAGGTGGCACAAAGCACAAGGACCGGCATAACAATCCCGGTTCAAACCCCGGCTCCCCACCTGCAGGGGAGTCGCTTCACAGGCGGTGAAGCAGGTCTGCAGGTGTCTCTCTTTCTCTCCTCCTCTCTGTCTTCTCCTCCTCTCTCCATTTCTCTCTGTCCTATCCAACAACGACAACAACAATAACTACAACAATAAAACAACAAGGGCAACAAAAGGGAATAAATAAATAAAATAAATATTAAAAAAAAAGAAAAACTAAAACCTAGGCGCAATCAAGACAAACCACTTGCACCTTTGTGCAGATCTACAAACAAAACACACCTGGGCGCAAACAAGACAAACCACATGCAGCTGTGTGGGAATCTCCAAAAAAAAAGAAAAAACTTAGGCACAATCAATACAAACAACTTGCACCTGTGTGTGAATCTACAAAAAACAAAAATCTAGGCATAATCAATACTAACCACTTGCATCTGTGTTCAAATCTATAAACAACACACACCTGGGCGCAATCAAGACAAACCACTTGCACCTGTGTGCCAATCTACAAACAACACACACACACCAGGGTGCAGTCATGAGAAACCACTTGCATCTGTGTGGGAATCTGCAAACAACACACACCTGGGCACAATCAAGACTAACCACTTGCATCTGTGTTCAAATCTATAAACAACACACACCTGGGTGCAATCAAGACAGACCACTTGCACCAGTGGGCGAATCTCCAAAAAAAAAAAAAAACCTAGTCGCAATCAAGACAAACACTTGCACCTGTGTGGGAATCTACAAAAAAAAAGTTAGGCACAATCAAGACAAACCACTTGCACCTGTGTTCCCATCTATAAAAAACACACACCTGGGTGCAATAATGACAAACCACTTGCACCTGTGTGGGAATCTGCAAACAACACACAATTTGGCACATGCAAGACAAACCACTTGCACCTGTGTTCGAAACTATAAACAACACACACCTGGGCGCAATCATGACAAACCATGTGCACCTGTGTGGGAATCTCAAAAAAAAAACTATGCACAATCAAGAGAAACCACTTGCACCTGTGTTCCAATCAACAAAAAACACACATTTGGGTGTAATCATGACAAATCACTTGCACCTGTGTGGGTGTCTACAAACACACACACCTGGGCACATCAAGACAAACAAATTGCACCTGTGTGCGTATCTTCAAAAAAAAAACCTAGGCGCAATCAAGACAAAACACGTGCACCTGTGTGCAAATCTCCAAAAAAAAAAAAAAATAGGCACAGTCAAGACAAACCACTTGCACATCTGTGCGAATCTACAAACAAAAACTAGGCGCAATCAAGAAAAACCTCTTGCACCTGTGTTCAAATCTGTAAACAACACAAACCTGGGCGCAATCATGACAAACCACTAGCAGCTGTGTGCAAATCTACAAAAAACAAAAACCTACATGAAATCAAGGCACACCACTTAAACCTGTGTGCAGATCTACAAACAACACAAACCTGTGTGTGAAACTCAAAAAAAAAAATTAGGCACAATCAATACAAACTACTTGCACCTGTGTGTGAAACTCCAAAAAAAAAAAAAAAACAGGCAAAATCAAGACAAACCACTTGCACCAATGTTCCAATCAATAATCAACACACAGCTAGGTGCTATCATGACAAACCACTTGCACCTGTGTGGGTATCTGCAAACACACACTCCTGGGCACATCAAGATAAACCAATTGCACCTGTGTGCGAATCTTCAAAAAAAAAAAAAAAAACCTAGGCGCAATCAAGAGAAACCACTTGCACCTGTGTGCAAATCTCCAAAAAAAAAAAAAAAAAAAAAACATCGCACATTCAAGAGAAACCACTTGCACCTCTGTGCGAATCTACAAAAAAAAAATCTAGGGGCAAGCAAGACAAACCACTTGCACCTCTGTGCGAATCTAAAAAACAAAAAAAAAAACCAAGGCGCAATCAAGACAAACCACTTGCACCTGTTGGGAATATGAAAACAACACACAGCTGGACACAATCAAGAGAAATCACTTGCAGCTGTGTACAAATCTACAAACAACACACACCTGGGCGCATTCAGGATCAACCAATTGCACCTGGGTGTGAATATAAAAAAAACAAAATCCTAGGTGCAATCAAGACAAACCACTTCCACCTGTTTTCGAATCTATAAAATACACACACCTGGGCGCAATCATGACAACCCACGTGCACCTCTGTGGGAATCTGCAAACAACACACACCTGGGCACAATCAAGACTGACAACTTCCATCTGTGTTCGAATCTATAAACAACACACACCTGGGTGCAATCAAGACAAACCACTTCCACCTGTGTGCGGATCTGCAAGCAATTCATACCTGGGCACAATCATGACAAACCACTTTCACCTGTGTGTGAAAGTCCAAAAAAAAAAAATTAGGCACAATTTAGACAAACCACTTGCACCTGTGTGCAAATCTCCAAAAAAAAAAAAAAAAAAAAAAAAAACCTAGGCGCAGTCAAGAAAAACTACTTGCACCTCTGTGGGAATCTAAAAACAAAAACCAAGGCGTAATCAAGACAAACCACTTGCACCTGTATTCCAATCCATAAAAAACTCAACCTGTGTGCAATCATGTCAAACTACGTGCACCTGTGTGGGATTCTGCAAACAACACACACATGTGCAAATCAAGACTAACCACTTGCATCTGTGTTCATATCTATAAACAACACACACCTGGGCGTAATCAAGACTAACAACTTGCACCAATGGGAGAATCTCCAAAAAAAAAAAAAAACCTAGTCACAATCAAGACAAACCTCTTTCTCCTGTGTGGGAATCTACAAAAAAAAAAATTAGGCACAATCAAGACAAACCACTTGCACCTGTGTGCGAATCTCCAAAAAAGAAAAAATAAAAGGTTAGGCTCAATCAAAACAAACTACTTGCACCTGTGTTCCAATCTATAAAAAACACACACCTGGGTGCAATCATGACAAACCACGTGCACCTGTGTGGGAATCTGCAAACAACACACACCTGGGCACAATCAAGACAAACCACTTGCACCTGTTTGCGAATCTAAAAAAAAAAAAAAAGCTACACGCAATCAAGAGAAACCACTTGCACCTGTGTTGCAATAAAAAAAACACACAGTTGGGCGCAATAATGACAAATCACTTGCACCTGTGTGGGTATCTGCAAACACACACACCTGGTCACATCAAGACAAACCAATTGCACCTGTGTGCGAATCTTCAAAAAAAAAACCTAGGCGCAATCAAGACAAACCACTTGCACCTGTGTTCAAATCTATAAACAACACAAACCTGGGCGCAATCAAGATAAACCAATTGCACCTGTGTGAGAATCTTCAAAAAAAAAAAAAAACCTAGGCGCAATCAAGAGGAACCACTTGCACCTGTGTGTAAATCTACAAAAAAAAAAAACCAAAAACTAGGCACAGTCAAGACAAACCACTTGCACCTCTGTGCGAATCTACAAAAAAAAAAAAAAACCTAGGGGCAATCAAGACAAACCACTTGCACCTCTGTGCGAATCTAAAAAAAAACCAAGGCGCAATTAAGACAAACCACTTGCTCCTGTTGGGAATATGAAAACAACACACACCTGGGCACAATCAAGAGAAATCACTTGCAGCTGTGTGCAAATGTACAAACAACACACACCTGGGTGCATTCAAGATCAACCAATTGCACCTGTGTGTGAATATAAAAAAACAAAATCCTAGGTGCAATCAAGACAAACCACTTCCACCTGTTTTCGAATCTACAAAATACACACACCTGGGCGCAATCATGACACACCACGTACACCTCTGTGGGAATCTGCAAACAACACACACCTGGGCACAATCAAGACTGACAACTTCCATCTGTGTTCGAATCTATAAACAACAAACACCTGGGCGCAATCATGACAAACTACTTGCACCTGTGTGTGAAAGTCCAAAAAAAAAATTAGGCACAATTTAGACAAACCACTTGCACCTGTGTTTGAATCTATAAACAACACACACTTGGGTGCAATCATGTCAAACCACGTGCACCTTTGTGGGAATCTGCAAACAACAAACACCTGGGTGCAATCAAGACTAACCACTTGCATCTGTGTGAGAATCTCCAAAAAAAAAAAAAAAGCTAGGTGTAATCAAGACAAACCACTTGCACCTGTGTGCCAATCTACAAACAACAAACACACCTGAGTGCAATCATGACAAACCACATGAACCTGTGTGGGAATCTGAAAACAACACACAACTAGGCACAATCAAGACAAACCACTAGCACCTGTTTGCGAATCTCAAAAAAAAAAAAAAGCTACGCGCAATCAGGACAAACCACTTGCACCTGTATTCCAATCAACAAACAACACACAGCTGGGCGCAATCATGACAAATCACTGGCACCTGTGTGGGTATCTGCAAACACACACACCTGGGCACATCAAGATATACCAATTGCACCTGTGTGCGAATCTTAAAAAAAAAAAAAACCGAGGTGCAATTATGACAAACCACATGCACCTGTGTGCAAATCTACAAAAAACGAAAACCTACGTGAAATCAAGACACACCGCTTAAACCTGTGTGCAGATCTACAAACAACACACACCTGGGCGCAATCATTACAAACCACGTGCACCGTGTGTGAAACTCCAAAAAACAAAATACTTAGGCACAATCAAGACAAACCACTTGCACCTGTGTGAGAATCTCCAAAAAAAAAGCTAGGCGCAAACAAGACAAACCACGTGCACCTGTGTGCGAATCTACAAAAAACAAAAACCTACGTGCAATCAAGACAAACCACTTGCACCTGTGTGTGAAACTCAAAAAAAAAAAAAAAAAAAACTTAGGCACAATCAAGAGAAACCACTTACAACTGTGTGCGAATCTCCAAAACAAAAAAAGCTAGGCCCAATCATGACAAACCACTTGCACCTTTGTGGGTATCTGCAAACACACACACTTTGGTCACTTCAACACAAACCAATTGCACCTGTTTGCGAATCTTCAAAAAAAAAAAAAACAAGGCGAAATCAAGACAAACCACTTGCACCTGTGTTCGAATCTATAAACAACACACACCTGGGTACAATCATGACAAACCACGTGCACCTGTGTGGGAATCTGCAAATAACAAACACCTGGGCACAATCAAGACTAACCACTTGCATCTGTGTGGGAATCTAAAAACAACACACACCTCGGCACATGCAAGACAAACCACTAGCACCTGTGTGCGAATCTCCAAAAAAAAAAAAAAAAAAAAAAAACATAGGCGCAATCAAGACTAACCACTAGCACCTGTGTGGAAATCTCCAAAAAAAAAAAACCTAGGCTCAATCAATACAAACCATTTGCACCTGTGTGCAAATCTCAAAAAAAAAAAAAAAACCCTAAGAACAGTCAAGAGAAACCACTTGCGCCTCTGTGCGAATCTAGAAAAAAAAAAACCTAGGCGCAATCAAGACAAACCACTTGCACCCGTGTTCAAATCTATAAACAACACACACATGGGCACAATCATGACACACCGCGTGCACCTATGTGCAAATCAACAAAAAATAAAAACCTACGTGAAATCAAGAGACACCACTTAAACCTGTGTGCAGATCTACAAACAACACACACCTGGGCGCAATCATGACAAACTATGTGCACCTGTGTGGGAATCTCAAAAAAAAAAAAAAAAAAACCTAGGCGCAATCTAGACAAACCACTTGCACCTGTGTGTGAAACTCCAAAAAAAAAAAAAAATCTTAGGCGCAATCAAAACAAACCACTTGTACTTGTGTGTGAAACTCCAAAAAAAAAAATTAGGCACAATCAAGACTAACCACTTGCATCTATGTTCGAATCTATAAACAACACACACCTGGGCACAATCATGACAAACCACGTGCACCTGTGTGTGAAACTCCAAAAAAAAAAAAAAACTTAGGCACAATCAAGACAAACCACTTGCACCTGTGTGTGAAACTCAAAAAAAAACTTAGGCACAATCAGGAGAAACCACTTGCACCTGTGTGCGAATCTCCAAAAAAAAAACAGGGCCCAATTAAGACAAACCACTTGCACCTGTGTTCCAATCAACAATCAACACACAGCTAGGCGCAATCATGACAAACCACTTGCACCTGTGTGGGTATCTGCAAACACACACACTTGGGCACTTCAACACAAACCAATTGCACCTGTTTGCCAATCTTCAAAAAAAAAAAAAAAAAAAAACCTAGGCTCAATCAAGACAAACCACTTGCACCACTGTGCAAATCTCAAAAAAAAAAAAAAAAAAAAACCTAGGCCAGTCAATACAAACCACTTGAACCTCTGTGCGAATCTACAAAAAAACAAAACAAAACAAAAAAAAAAACAACTAGGCGCAATCAAGACAAACCACTTGCACCTGTGTTCGAATCTATAAACAACACACACCTGGGTGCAATCATGACAAACCACGTGCACCTGTGTGGGAATCTCAAAAAAAAAAAAAAAACCTAGGCGCAATCAAGACAAACCACTTGCACCTGTGTTCGAATCTATAAACAACACACACCTGGGCACAATCAAGACTGACAACTTCTATCTGTGTTCGAATCTATAAACAACACACAGCTGGGCACAGTCAAGACAGACCACTTGCACCTGTGTGCGAATCTCCAAATAAAAAAACCAAGGCGCAGTGAAGACAACTTGCACCTGTGTGTGAATGTACAAAAAACAAAAACCTACGTGCAATCAAGACACACTACTTGCACCCGTTGCAGATCTACAAACAACACACACCTGGGCGCAATCATGACAAACCACGTGAACCTGTGTGGGAATCTCCAAAAAAAAATCTAGGCACAATCAAGACAAACCATTTGCACCTGTGTTCCAATCAACAAACAACACACAGCTGGGCGCAATCCTGACAAATCACTTGCACCTGTGTGGATATCTGCAAACACACACACCTGGGCACATCAAGACAAACCACTAGCACCTGTGTGGGAATCTCCAAAAAAAAAACCTAGGCGCAATCAAGACAAACCACTTGCACCTGTGTGTGAAACTCCAAAAAAAAAAAAAAAATTAGGCACAATCAAGACGAACAACTCGCACCTGTTTCGAATCTATAAACAACACACACTGGGTGCAATCATGACAAACCACGTGCACCTGTGTGGGAATCTGCAAACAACACACACCTGGGCACAATGAAGACTAACCACTTGCATCTGTGTTCGAATCTATAAACAACACACACCTGGGCGCAATCAAGACAAAGCACTTGCACCTGTGTGCAAATCTCCAAAAAAAAAAAAAAAAAAAACCTAGGCGAAATCAAGACAAAACACTTGCACCTGTGTAGGAATCTACAAAAAAAAACCTAGGCGCAATAAAAAAAAACCACTTGCATCTGTGTGCGAATCTACAAACAACACACACACATGGGCGCAATCATGACAAACCGCTTGCACTTGTTGGGAATCTGAAAACAACACACACCTGGGCACAATCAAGAGAAATCACTTGCAGCTGTGTGCACATCTACAAACAACACACACGAGGGCGCAATCAAATTCAACCAATTGCACCTGTGTGTGAATCTAAAAAAACAAAATCCTAGGTGCAATCAAGACAAACCACTTCCACCTGTGTTCGAATCAATAAACTACACACACCTGGTCGCAATCATGAAAAACCACGTGCACCTGTGTGGGAATCTGCAAACAACACACACCTGGGCACAATCAAGACAAACCACTCGCACCTGTGTGCCATCGACAAACAACACACACACATGAGTGCAATCATGACAAACCACTTGCCCCTGTGTGTGAAACTCCAAAAAAAAAAATTAGGCACAATCAAGACAAACCACTTGCACCTGTGTTCCAATCTATAAACAACACACACCTGGGTGCAATCAAGATCAACCAATTGCTCCAAAAAAAAAATTAGGCACAATCAAGAGAAACCACCTGCAGCTGTGTGCAAATCTACAAAAAACACACCCCCGGTTGCAATCAAGATCAACCAATTGCACCTGTGTGTGAATCTAAAAAAAACAAAATCCTAGGCACAATCAAGACAAACCACTTGCACATGTGTTCGAGTCTATTAACAACACACACCTGGGTGCAATCATGACAAACCACGTGCACCTGTGTCTGAATCTGAAAACAAAACACACCTTGGCACAATCAAGACAAACCACTTGCACCTGTATTCCAATCAACAAACAACACACAGCAGGGCGCAATTATAAAAATCACTTGCACCTGTGTGGGTATCTGCAAACACACACCTGCGCACATCAACACAAACCAATGCACCTGTTTGCGAATCTTCAAAAAAAAACCTAGGCTCAATCAATACAAACCACTTGCACCAGTGTGCAAATCTCCAAAAAAAAACAAACCTAGGCCAGTCAATACAAACCACTTGCACCTCTGTGCGAATCTACAAAAAAAAAAAAAAAAAAAGGCGCAATCAAGACACACCACTTGCACCTCTGTGCAAATCTACAAAAATAAAAAACCAAGGCTCAATCAAGAAAAACCACTTGCACCTGTGTGCTAATCTCAAAAAAAAAACCTAGTTCAGTCAATAAAAACCACTCGCACCTCTGTGCGAATCTAAAAAAAAAAAAAAAAATCCGGGGCGCAATCAAGACAAACCACTTGCACCTCTGTGCGAATCTAAAAAAATAAAAAACCTAGGCGCAATAAGACAAACCACTTGCACCTGTGTGCGAATCTATGAAAAACTAAAACCGGGAGTCGGGCTGTAGTGCAGCGGGTTAAGCGCAGGTGGCACAAAGCACAAGGACCGGCATAACAATCCCGGTTCAAACCCCGGCTCCCCACCTGCAGGGGAGTCGCTTCACAGGCGGTGAAGCAGGTCTGCAGGTGTCTCTCTTTCTCTCCTCCTCTCTGTCTTCTCCTCCTCTCTCCATTTCTCTCTGTCCTATCCAACAACGACAACAACAATAACTACAACAATAAAACAACAAGGGCAACAAAAGGGAATAAATAAATAAAATAAATATTAAAAAAAAAAGAAAAACTAAAACCTAGGCGCAATCAAGACAAACCACTTGCACCTTTGTGCAGATCTACAAACAAAACACACCTGGGCGCAAACAAGACAAACCACATGCAGCTGTGTGGGAATCTCCAAAAAAAAAGAAAAAACTTAGGCACAATCAATACAAACAACTTGCACCTGTGTGTGAATCTACAAAAAACAAAAATCTAGGCATAATCAATACTAACCACTTGCATCTGTGTTCAAATCTATAAACAACACACACCTGGGCGCAATCAAGACAAACCACTTGCACCTGTGTGGGAATCTACAAAAAACAAAAACCTAGGCGCAATAGAGACAAACCACTTGCACCTGTGTGCCAATCTACAAACAACACACACACCAGGGTGCAGTCATGAGAAACCACTTGCATCTGTGTGGGAATCTGCAAACAACACACACCTGGGCACAATCAAGACTAACCACTTGCATCTGTGTTCAAATCTATAAACAACACACACCTGGGTGCAATCAAGACAGACCACTTGCACCAGTGGGCGAATCTCCAAAAAAAAAAAAAAAACCTAGTCGCAATCAAGACAAACACTTGCACCTGTGTGGGAATCTACAAAAAAAAAGTTAGGCACAATCAAGACAAACCACTTGCACCTGTGTTCCCATCTATAAAAAACACACACCTGGGTGCAATAATGACAAACCACTTGCACCTGTGTGGGAATCTGCAAACAACACACAATTTGGCACATGCAAGACAAACCACTTGCACCTGTGTTCGAAACTATAAACAACACACACCTGGGCGCAATCATGACAAACCATGTGCACCTGTGTGGGAATCTCAAAAAAAAAAAAAAAAAACCTATGCACAATCAAGAGAAACCACTTGCACCTGTGTTCCAATCAACAAAAAACACACATTTGGGTGTAATCATGACAAATCACTTGCACCTGTGTGGGTGTCTACAAACACACACACCTGGGCACATCAAGACAAACAAATTGCACCTGTGTGCGTATCTTCAAAAAAAAAACCTAGGCGCAATCAAGACAAAACACGTGCACCTGTGTGCAAATCTCCAAAAAAAAAAAAAAATAGGCACAGTCAAGACAAACCACTTGCACATCTGTGCGAATCTACAAACAAAAACTAGGCGCAATCAAGAAAAACCTCTTGCACCTGTGTTCAAATCTGTAAACAACACAAACCTGGGCGCAATCATGACAAACCACTAGCAGCTGTGTGCAAATCTACAAAAAACAAAAACCTACATGAAATCAAGGCACACCACTTAAACCTGTGTGCAGATCTACAAACAACACAAACCTGTGTGTGAAACTCAAAAAAAACAAAATTAGGCACAATCAATACAAACTACTTGCACCTGTGTGTGAAACTCCAAAAAAAAAAAAAACAGGCAAAATCAAGACAAACCACTTGCACCAATGTTCCAATCAATAATCAACACACAGCTAGGTGCTATCATGACAAACCACTTGCACCTGTGTGGGTATCTGCAAACACACACTCCTGGGCACATCAAGATAAACCAATTGCACCTGTGTGCGAATCTTCAAAAAAAAAAAAAAAACCTAGGCGCAATCAAGAGAAACCACTTGCACCTGTGTGCAAATCTCCAAAAAAAAAAAAAAAAACCAACGCACATTCAAGAGAAACCACTTGCACCTCTGTGCGAATCTACAAAAAAAAAATCTAGGGGCAAGCAAGACAAACCACTTGCACCTCTGTGCGAATCTAAAAAACAAAAAAAAAAAACCAAGGCGCAATCAAGACAAACCACTTGCACCTGTTGGGAATATGAAAACAACACACAGCTGGACACAATCAAGAGAAATCACTTGCAGCTGTGTACAAATCTACAAACAACACACACCTGGGCGCATTCAGGATCAACCAATTGCACCTGGGTGTGAATATAAAAAAAACAAAATCCTAGGTGCAATCAAGACAAACCACTTCCACCTGTTTTCGAATCTATAAAATACACACACCTGGGCGCAATCATGACAACCCACGTGCACCTCTGTGGGAATCTGCAAACAACACACACCTGGGCACAATCAAGACTGACAACTTCCATCTGTGTTCGAATCTATAAACAACACACACCTGGGTGCAATCAAGACAAACCACTTCCACCTGTGTGCGGATCTGCAAGCAATTCATACCTGGGCACAATCATGACAAACCACTTTCACCTGTGTGTGAAAGTCCAAAAAAAAAATTAGGCACAATTTAGACAAACCACTTGCACCTGTGTGCAAATCTCCAAAAAAAAAAAAAAAAAAAAAAAAAACCTAGGCGCAGTCAAGAAAAACTACTTGCACCTCTGTGGGAATCTAAAAACAAAAACCAAGGCGTAATCAAGACAAACCACTTGCACCTGTATTCCAATCCATAAAAAACACACACCTGTGTGCAATCATGTCAAACTACGTGCACCTGTGTGGGATTCTGCAAACAACACACACATGTGCAAATCAAGACTAACCACTTGCATCTGTGTTCATATCTATAAACAACACACACCTGGGCGTAATCAAGACTAACAACTTGCACCAATGGGAGAATCTCAAAAAAAAAAAAAAAAAACCTAGTCACAATCAAGACAAACCTCTTTCTCCTGTGTGGGAATCTACAAAAAAAAAATTAGGCACAATCAAGACAAACCACTTGCACCTGTGTGCGAATCTCCAAAAAAGAAAAAATAAAAGGTTAGGCTCAATCAAAACAAACTACTTGCACCTGTGTTCCAATCTATAAAAAACACACACCTGGGTGCAATCATGACAAACCACGTGCACCTGTGTGGGAATCTGCAAACAACACACACCTGGGCACAATCAAGACAAACCACTTGCACCTGTTTGCGAATCTAAAAAAAAAAAAAAAAGCTACACGCAATCAAGAGAAACCACTTGCACCTGTGTTGCAATAAAAAAACACACAGTTGGGCGCAATAATGACAAATCACTTGCACCTGTGTGGGTATCTGCAAACACACACACCTGGTCACATCAAGACAAACCAATTGCACCTGTGTGCGAATCTTCAAAAAAAAAACCTAGGCGCAATCAAGACAAACCACTTGCACCTGTGTTCAAATCTATAAACAACACAAACCTGGGCGCAATCAAGATAAACCAATTGCACCTGTGTGAGAATCTTCAAAAAAAAAAAAAAAACCTAGGCGCAATCAAGAGGAACCACTTGCACCTGTGTGTAAATCTACAAAAAAAAAAACCAAAAACTAGGCACAGTCAAGACAAACCACTTGCACCTCTGAGCGAATCTACAAAAAAAAAAAAAAAACCTAGGGGCAATCAAGACAAACCACTTGCACCTCTGTGCGAATCTAAAAAAAAACCAAGGCGCAATTAAGACAAACCACTTGCTCCTGTTGGGAATATGAAAAGAACACACACCTGGGCACAATCAAGAGAAATCACTTGCAGCTGTGTGCAAATGTACAAACAACACACACCTGGGTGCATTCAAGATCAACCAATTGCACCTGTGTGTGAATATAAAAAAAACAAAATCCTAGGTGCAATCAAGACAAACCACTTCCACCTGTTTTCGAATCTACAAAATACACACACCTGGGCGCAATCATGACACACCACGTACACCTCTGTGGGAATCTGCAAACAACACACACCTGGGCACAATCAAGACTGACAACTTCCATCTGTGTTCGAATCTATAAACAACAAACACCTGGGCGCAATCATGACAAACTACTTGCACCTATGTGTGAAAGTCCAAAAAAAAAATTAGGCACAATTTAGACAAACCACTTGCACCTGTGTTTGAATCTATAAACAACACACACTTGGGTGCAATCATGTCAAACCACGTGCACCTTTGTGGGAATCTGCAAACAACAAACACCTGGGTGCAATCAAGACTAACCACTTGCATCTGTGTGAGAATCTCCAAAAAAAAAAAAAGCTAGGTGTAATCAAGACAAACCACTTGCACCTGTGTGCCAATCTACAAACAACAAACACACCTGAGTGCAATCATGACAAACCACATGAACCTGTGTGGGAATCTGAAAACAACACACAACTAGGCACAATCAAGACAAACCACTAGCACCTGTTTGCGAATCTCAAAAAAAAAAAAAGCTACGCGCAATCAGGACAAACCACTTGCACCTGTATTCCAATCAACAAACAACACACAGCTGGGCGCAATCATGACAAATCACTGGCACCTGTGTGGGTATCTGCAAACACACACACCTGGGCACATCAAGATATACCAATTGCACCTGTGTGCGAATCTTAAAAAAAAAAAAACCGAGGTGCAATTATGACAAACCACATGCACCTGTGTGCAAATCTACAAAAAACGAAAACCTACGTGAAATCAAGACACACCGCTTAAACCTGTGTGCAGATCTACAAACAACACACACCTGGGCGCAATCATTACAAACCACGTGCACCGTGTGTGAAACTCCAAAAAACAAAATACTTAGGCACAATCAAGACAAACCACTTGCACCTGTGTGAGAATCTCCAAAAAAAAAGCTAGGCGCAAACAAGACAAACCACGTGCACCTGTGTGCGAATCTACAAAAAACAAAAACCTACGTGCAATCAAGACAAACCACTTGCACCTGTGTGTGAAACTCAAAAAAAAAAAAAAAAAACTTAGGCACAATCAAGAGAAACCACTTACAACTGTGTGCGAATCTCCAAAACAAAAAAAGCTAGGCCCAATCATGACAAACCACTTGCACCTTTGTGGGTATCTGCAAACACACACACTTTGGTCACTTCAACACAAACCAATTGCACCTGTTTGCGAATCTTCAAAAAAAAAAAAAAAACCAAGGCGAAATCAAGACAAACCACTTGCACCTGTGTTCGAATCTATAAACAACACACACCTGGGTACAATCATGACAAACCACGTGCACCTGTGTGGGAATCTGCAAATAACAAACACCTGGGCACAATCAAGACTAACCACTTGCATCTGTGTGGGAATCTAAAAACAACACACACCTCGGCACATGCAAGACAAACCACTAGCACCTGTGTGCGAATCTCCAAAAAAAAAAAAAAAAAAAAAAAAAACATAGGCGCAATCAAGACTAACCACTAGCACCTGTGTGGGAATCTCCAAAAAAAAAAAAACCTAGGCTCAATCAATACAAACCATTTGCACCTGTGTGCAAATCTCAAAAAAAAAAAAAAAAACCCTAAGAACAGTCAAGAGAAACCACTTGCGCCTCTGTGCGAATCTAGAAAAAAAAAAACCTAGGCGCAATCAAGACAAACCACTTGCACCCGTGTTCAAATCTATAAACAACACACACATGGGCACAATCATGACACACCGCGTGCACCTATGTGCAAATCAACAAAAAATAAAAACCTACGTGAAATCAAGAGACACCACTTAAACCTGTGTGCAGATCTACAAACAACACACACCTGGGCGCAATCATGACAAACTATGTGCACCTGTGTGGGAATCTCAAAAAAAAAAAAAAAAAAAACCTAGGCGCAATCTAGACAAACCACTTGCACCTGTGTGTGAAACTCCAAAAAAAAAAAAAAAATCTTAGGCGCAATCAAAACAAACCACTTGTACTTGTGTGTGAAACTCCAAAAAAAAAATTAGGCACAATCAAGACTAACCACTTGCATCTATGTTCGAATCTATAAACAACACACACCTGGGCACAATCATGACAAACCACGTGCACCTGTGTGTGAAACTCCAAAAAAAAAAAAAACTTAGGCACAATCAAGACAAACCACTTGCACCTGTGTGTGAAACTCAAAAAAAAACTTAGGCACAATCAGGAGAAACCACTTGCACCTGTGTGCGAATCTCCAAAAAAAAAACAGGGCCCAATTAAGACAAACCACTTGCACCTGTGTTCCAATCAACAATCAACACACAGCTAGGCGCAATCATGACAAACCACTTGCACCTGTGTGGGTATCTGCAAACACACACACTTGGGCACTTCAACACAAACCAATTGCACCTGTTTGCCAATCTTCAAAAAAAAAAAAAAAAAACCTAGGCTCAATCAAGACAAACCACTTGCACCACTGTGCAAATCTCAAAAAAAAAAAAAAAAACCTAGGCCAGTCAATACAAACCACTTGAACCTCTGTGCGAATCTACAAAAAAACAAAACAAAACAAAAAAAAAGCAACTAGGCGCAATCAAGACAAACCACTTGCACCTGTGTTCGAATCTATAAACAACACACACCTGGGTGCAATCATGACAAACCACGTGCACCTGTGTGGGAATCTCAAAAAAAAAAAAAAAAACCTAGGCGCAATCAAGACAAACCACTTGCACCTGTGTTCGAATCTATAAACAACACACACCTGGGCACAATCAAGACTGACAACTTCTATCTGTGTTCGAATCTATAAACAACACACAGCTGGGCACAGTCAAGACAGACCACTTGCACCTGTGTGCGAATCTCCAAATAAAAAAACCAAGGCGCAGTGAAGACAACTTGCACCTGTGTGTGAATGTACAAAAAACAAAAACCTACGTGCAATCAAGACACACTACTTGCACCCGTTGCAGATCTACAAACAACACACACCTGGGCGCAATCATGACAAACCACGTGAACCTGTGTGGGAATCTCCAAAAAAAAATCTAGGCACAATCAAGACAAACCATTTGCACCTGTGTTCCAATCAACAAACAACACACAGCTGGGCGCAATCCTGACAAATCACTTGCACCTGTGTGGATATCTGCAAACACACACACCTGGGCACATCAAGACAAACCACTAGCACCTGTGTGGGAATCTCCAAAAAAAAAACCTAGGCGCAATCAAGACAAACCACTTGCACCTGTGTGTGAAACTCCAAAAAAAAAAAAAAAAATTAGGCACAATCAAGACGAACAACTCGCACCTGTTTCGAATCTATAAACAACACACACTGGGTGCAATCATGACAAACCACGTGCACCTGTGTGGGAATCTGCAAACAACACACACCTGGGCACAATGAAGACTAACCACTTGCATCTGTGTTCGAATCTATAAACAACACACACCTGGGCGCAATCAAGACAAACACTTGCACCTGTGTGCAAATCTCCAAAAAAAAAAAAAAAAAAAAAAAACCTAGGCGAAATCAAGACAAAACACTTGCACCTGTGTAGGAATCTACAAAAAAAAACCTAGGCGCAATAAAAAAAAACCACTTGCATCTGTGTGCGAATCTACAAACAACACACACACATGGGCGCAATCATGACAAACCGCTTGCACTTGTTGGGAATCTGAAAACAACACACACCTGGGCACAATCAAGAGAAATCACTTGCAGCTGTGTGCACATCTACAAACAACACACACGAGGGCGCAATCAAATTCAACCAATTGCACCTGTGTGTGAATCTAAAAAAACAAAATCCTAGGTGCAATCAAGACAAACCACTTCCACCTGTGTTCGAATCAATAAACTACACACACCTGGTCGCAATCATGAAAAACCACGTGCACCTGTGTGGGAATCTGCAAACAACACACACCTGGGCACAATCAAGACAAACCACTCGCACCTGTGTGCCATCGACAAACAACACACACACATGAGTGCAATCATGACAAACCACTTGCCCCTGTGTGTGAAACTCCAAAAAAAAAAATTAGGCACAATCAAGACAAACCACTTGCACCTGTGTTCCAATCTATAAACAACACACACCTGGGTGCAATCAAGATCAACCAATTGCTCCAAAAAAAAAATTAGGCACAATCAAGAGAAACCACCTGCAGCTGTGTGCAAATCTACAAAAAACACACCCCCGGTTGCAATCAAGATCAACCAATTGCACCTGTGTGTGAATCTAAAAAAAACAAAATCCTAGGCACAATCAAGACAAACCACTTGCACATGTGTTCGAGTCTATTAACAACACACACCTGGGTGCAATCATGACAAACCACGTGCACCTGTGTCTGAATCTGAAAACAAAACACACCTTGGCACAATCAAGACAAACCACTTGCACCTGTATTCCAATCAACAAACAACACACAGCAGGGCGCAATTATAAAAATCACTTGCACCTGTGTGGGTATCTGCAAACACACACCTGCGCACATCAACACAAACCAATGCACCTGTTTGCGAATCTTCAAAAAAAAACCTAGGCTCAATCAATACAAACCACTTGCACCAGTGTGCAAATCTCCAAAAAAAAACAAACCTAGGCCAGTCAATACAAACCACTTGCACCTCTGTGCGAATCTACAAAAAAAAAAAAAAAAAAAGGCGCAATCAAGACACACCACTTGCACCTCTGTGCAAATCTACAAAAATAAAAAACCAAGGCTCAATCAAGAAAAACCACTTGCACCTGTGTGCTAATCTCAAAAAAAAAACCTAGTTCAGTCAATAAAAACCACTCGCACCTCTGTGCGAATCTAAAAAAAAAAAAAAAAATCCGGGGCGCAATCAAGACAAACCACTTGCACCTCTGTGCGAATCTAAAAAAATAAAAAACCTAGGCGCAATAAGACAAACCACTTGCACCTGTGTGCGAATCTATGAAAAACTAAAACCGGGAGTCGGGCTGTAGTGCAGCGGGTTAAGCGCAGGTGGCACAAAGCACAAGGACCGGCATAACAATCCCGGTTCAAACCCCGGCTCCCCACCTGCAGGGGAGTCGCTTCACAGGCGGTGAAGCAGGTCTGCAGGTGTCTCTCTTTCTCTCCTCCTCTCTGTCTTCTCCTCCTCTCTCCATTTCTCTCTGTCCTATCCAACAACGACAACAACAATAACTACAACAATAAAACAACAAGGGCAACAAAAGGGAATAAATAAATAAAATAAATATTAAAAAAAAAAGAAAAACTAAAACCTAGGCGCAATCAAGACAAACCACTTGCACCTTTGTGCAGATCTACAAACAAAACACACCTGGGCGCAAACAAGACAAACCACATGCAGCTGTGTGGGAATCTCCAAAAAAAAAGAAAAAACTTAGGCACAATCAATACAAACAACTTGCACCTGTGTGTGAATCTACAAAAAACAAAAATCTAGGCATAATCAATACTAACCACTTGCATCTGTGTTCAAATCTATAAACAACACACACCTGGGCGCAATCAAGACAAACCACTTGCACCTGTGTGGGAATCTACAAAAAACAAAAACCTAGGCGCAATAGAGACAAACCACTTGCACCTGTGTGCCAATCTACAAACAACACACACACCAGGGTGCAGTCATGAGAAACCACTTGCATCTGTGTGGGAATCTGCAAACAACACACACCTGGGCACAATCAAGACTAACCACTTGCATCTGTGTTCAAATCTATAAACAACACACACCTGGGTGCAATCAAGACAGACCACTTGCACCAGTGGGCGAATCTCCAAAAAAAAAAAAAAAACCTAGTCGCAATCAAGACAAACACTTGCACCTGTGTGGGAATCTACAAAAAAAAAGTTAGGCACAATCAAGACAAACCACTTGCACCTGTGTTCCCATCTATAAAAAACACACACCTGGGTGCAATAATGACAAACCACTTGCACCTGTGTGGGAATCTGCAAACAACACACAATTTGGCACATGCAAGACAAACCACTTGCACCTGTGTTCGAAACTATAAACAACACACACCTGGGCGCAATCATGACAAACCATGTGCACCTGTGTGGGAATCTCAAAAAAAAAAAAAAAAAAACCTATGCACAATCAAGAGAAACCACTTGCACCTGTGTTCCAATCAACAAAAAACACACATTTGGGTGTAATCATGACAAATCACTTGCACCTGTGTGGGTGTCTACAAACACACACACCTGGGCACATCAAGACAAACAAATTGCACCTGTGTGCGTATCTTCAAAAAAAAAACCTAGGCGCAATCAAGACAAAACACGTGCACCTGTGTGCAAATCTCCAAAAAAAAAAAAAATAGGCACAGTCAAGACAAACCACTTGCACATCTGTGCGAATCTACAAACAAAAACTAGGCGCAATCAAGAAAAACCTCTTGCACCTGTGTTCAAATCTGTAAACAACACAAACCTGGGCGCAATCATGACAAACCACTAGCAGCTGTGTGCAAATCTACAAAAAACAAAAACCTACATGAAATCAAGGCACACCACTTAAACCTGTGTGCAGATCTACAAACAACACAAACCTGTGTGTGAAACTCAAAAAAAAAAATTAGGCACAATCAATACAAACTACTTGCACCTGTGTGTGAAACTCCAAAAAAAAAAAAAAACAGGCAAAATCAAGACAAACCACTTGCACCAATGTTCCAATCAATAATCAACACACAGCTAGGTGCTATCATGACAAACCACTTGCACCTGTGTGGGTATCTGCAAACACACACTCCTGGGCACATCAAGATAAACCAATTGCACCTGTGTGCGAATCTTCAAAAAAAAAAAAAAAAACCTAGGCGCAATCAAGAGAAACCACTTGCACCTGTGTGCAAATCTCCAAAAAAAAAAAAAAAAAAACCAACGCACATTCAAGAGAAACCACTTGCACCTCTGTGCGAATCTACAAAAAAAAAATCTAGGGGCAAGCAAGACAAACCACTTGCACCTCTGTGCGAATCTAAAAAACAAAAAAAAAAACCAAGGCGCAATCAAGACAAACCACTTGCACCTGTTGGGAATATGAAAACAACACACAGCTGGACACAATCAAGAGAAATCACTTGCAGCTGTGTACAAATCTACAAACAACACACACCTGGGCGCATTCAGGATCAACCAATTGCACCTGGGTGTGAATATAAAAAAAACAAAATCCTAGGTGCAATCAAGACAAGCCACTTCCACCTGTTTTCGAATCTATAAAATACACACACCTGGGCGCAATCATGACAACCCACGTGCACCTCTGTGGGAATCTGCAAACAACACACACCTGGGCACAATCAAGACTGACAACTTCCATCTGTGTTCGAATCTATAAACAACACACACCTGGGTGCAATCAAGACAAACCACTTCCACCTGTGTGCGGATCTGCAAGCAATTCATACCTGGGCACAATCATGACAAACCACTTTCACCTGTGTGTGAAAGTCCAAAAAAAAAATTAGGCACAATTTAGACAAACCACTTGCACCTGTGTGCAAATCTCCAAAAAAAAAAAAAAAAAAAAAAAAAAAAAAAAACCTAGGCGCAGTCAAGAAAAACTACTTGCACCTCTGTGGGAATCTAAAAACAAAAACCAAGGCGTAATCAAGACAAACCACTTGCACCTGTATTCCAATCCATAAAAAACACACACCTGTGTGCAATCATGTCAAACTACGTGCACCTGTGTGGGATTCTGCAAACAACACACACATGTGCAAATCAAGACTAACCACTTGCATCTGTGTTCATATCTATAAACAACACACACCTGGGCGTAATCAAGACTAACAACTTGCACCAATGGGAGAATCTCAAAAAAAAAAAAAAAACCTAGTCACAATCAAGACAAACCTCTTTCTCCTGTGTGGGAATCTACAAAAAAAAAATTAGGCACAATCAAGACAAACCACTTGCACCTGTGTGCGAATCTCCAAAAAAGAAAAAATAAAAGGTTAGGCTCAATCAAAACAAACTACTTGCACCTGTGTTCCAATCTATAAAAAACACACACCTGGGTGCAATCATGACAAACCACGTGCACCTGTGTGGGAATCTGCAAACAACACACACCTGGGCACAATCAAGACAAACCACTTGCACCTGTTTGCGAATCTAAAAAAAAAAAAAAAGCTACACGCAATCAAGAGAAACCACTTGCACCTGTGTTGCAATAAAAAAAAACACACAGTTGGGCGCAATAATGACAAATCACTTGCACCTGTGTGGGTATCTGCAAACACACACACCTGGTCACATCAAGACAAACCAATTGCACCTGTGTGCGAATCTTCAAAAAAAAAAACCTAGGCGCAATCAAGACAAACCACTTGCACCTGTGTTCAAATCTATAAACAACACAAACCTGGGCGCAATCAAGATAAACCAATTGCACCTGTGTGAGAATCTTCAAAAAAAAAAAAAAAAACCTAGGCGCAATCAAGAGGAACCACTTGCACCTGTGTGTAAATCTACAAAAAAAAAAACCAAAAACTAGGCACAGTCAAGACAAACCACTTGCACCTCTGTGCGAATCTACAAAAAAAAAAAAAAAAAACCTAGGGGCAATCAAGACAAACCACTTGCACCTCTGTGCGAATCTAAAAAAAAACCAAGGCGCAATTAAGACAAACCACTTGCTCCTGTTGGGAATATGAAAACAACACACACCTGGGCACCATCAAGAGAAATCACTTGCAGCTGTGTGCAAATGTACAAACAACACACACCTGGGTGCATTCAAGATCAACCAATTGCACCTGTGTGTGAATATAAAAAAATAAAATCCTAGGTGCAATCAAGACAAACCACTTCCACCTGTTTTCGAATCTACAAAATACACACACCTGGGCGCAATCATGACACACCACGTACACCTCTGTGGGAATCTGCAAACAACACACACCTGGGCACAATCAAGACTGACAACTTCCATCTGTGTTCGAATCTATAAACAACAAACACCTGGGCGCAATCATGACAAACTACTTGCACCTGTGTGTGAAAGTCCAAAAAAAAAAATTAGGCACAATTTAGACAAACCACTTGCACCTGTGTTTGAATCTATAAACAACACACACTTGGGTGCAATCATGTCAAACCACGTGCACCTTTGTGGGAATCTGCAAACAACAAACACCTGGGTGCAATCAAGACTAACCACTTGCATCTGTGTGAGAATCTCCAAAAAAAAAAAAGCTAGGTGTAATCAAGACAAACCACTTGCACCTGTGTGCCAATCTACAAACAACAAACACACCTGAGTGCAATCATGACAAACCACATGAACCTGTGTGGGAATCTGAAAACAACACACAACTAGGCACAATCAAGACAAACCACTAGCACCTGTTTGCGAATCTCAAAAAAAAAAAAAAGCTACGCGCAATCAGGACAAACCACTTGCACCTGTATTCCAATCAACAAACAACACACAGCTGGGCGCAATCATGACAAATCACTGGCACCTGTGTGGGTATCTGCAAACACACACACCTGGGCACATCAAGATATACCAATTGCACCTGTGTGCGAATCTTAAAAAAAAAAAAAAACCGAGGTGCAATTATGACAAACCACATGCACCTGTGTGCAAATCTACAAAAAACGAAAACCTACGTGAAATCAAGACACACCGCTTAAACCTGTGTGCAGATCTACAAACAACACACACCTGGGCGCAATCATTACAAACCACGTGCACCGTGTGTGAAACTCCAAAAAACAAAATACTTAGGCACAATCAAGACAAACCACTTGCACCTGTGTGAGAATCTCCAAAAAAAAAGCTAGGCGCAAACAAGACAAACCACGTGCACCTGTGTGCGAATCTACAAAAAACAAAAACCTACGTGCAATCAAGACAAACCACTTGCACCTGTGTGTGAAACTCAAAAAAAAAAAAAAAACTTAGGCACAATCAAGAGAAACCACTTACAACTGTGTGCGAATCTCCAAAACAAAAAAAGCTAGGCCCAATCATGACAAACCACTTGCACCTTTGTGGGTATCTGCAAACACACACACTTTGGTCACTTCAACACAAACCAATTGCACCTGTTTGCGAATCTTCAAAAAAAAAAAAAACCAAGGCGAAATCAAGACAAACCACTTGCACCTGTGTTCGAATCTATAAACAACACACACCTGGGTACAATCATGACAAACCACGTGCACCTGTGTGGGAATCTGCAAATAACAAACACCTGGGCACAATCAAGACTAACCACTTGCATCTGTGTGGGAATCTAAAAACAACACACACCTCGGCACATGCAAGACAAACCACTAGCACCTGTGTGCGAATCTCCAAAAAAAAAAACATAGGCGCAATCAAGACTAACCACTAGCACCTGTGTGGGAATCTCCAAAAAAAAAAAACCTAGGCTCAATCAATACAAACCACTTGCACCTGTGTGCAAATCTCAAAAAAAAAAAAAAAAAAAAACCCTAAGAACAGTCAAGAGAAACCACTTGCGCCTCTGTGCGAATCTAGAAAAAAAAAAACCTAGGCGCAATCAAGACAAACCACTTGCACCCGTGTTCAAATCTATAAACAACACACACATGGGCGCAATCATGACACACCGCGTGCACCTATGTGCAAATCAACAAAAAATAAAAACCTACGTGAAATCAAGAGACACCACTTAAACCTGTGTGCAGATCTACAAACAACACACACCTGGGCGCAATCATGACAAACTATGTGCACCTGTGTGGGAATCTCAAAAAAAAAAAAAAACCTAGGCGCAATCTAGACAAACCACTTGCACCTGTGTGTGAAACTCCAAAAAAAAAAAAAAAAAATCTTAGGCGCAATCAAAACAAACCACTTGTACTTGTGTGTGAAACTCCAAAAAAAAAAATTAGGCACAATCAAGACTAACCACTTGCATCTATGTTCGAATCTATAAACAACACACACCTGGGCACAATCATGACAAACCACGTGCACCTGTGTGTGAAACTCCAAAAAAAAAAAAACTTAGGCACAATCAAGACAAACCACTTGCACCTGTGTGTGAAACTCAAAAAAAAACTTAGGCACAATCAGGAGAAACCACTTGCACCTGTGTGCGAATCTCCAAAAAAAAAAAACAGGGCCCAATTAAGACAAACCACTTGCACCTGTGTTCCAATCAACAATCAACACACAGCTAGGCGCAATCATGACAAACCACTTGCACCTGTGTGGGTATCTGCAAACACACACACTTGGGCACTTCAACACAAACCAATTGCACCTGTTTGCCAATCTTCAAAAAAAAAAAAAAAAAAAAAAAAACCTAGGCTCAATCAAGACAAACCACTTGCACCACTGTGCAAATCTCAAAAAAAAAAAAAAAAAAAAAAAAACCTAGGCCAGTCAATACAAACCACTTGAACCTCTGTGCGAATCTACAAAAAAAAAAAAAAAAAAAAAAAAAAAACTAGGCGCAATCAAGACAAACCACTTGCACCTGTGTTCGAATCTATAAACAACACACACCTGGGTGCAATCATGACAAACCACGTGCACCTGTGTGGGAATCTGCAAACACCAAACACCTGGGCACAGTCAAGACTAACCACTTGCATCTGTGTTCGAATCTATTAACATCACACACCTGGGCGCAATCAAGACAAACCACTTGCACCTGTGTGCGAATCTCCAAAAAAAAGAAAAAAAAACCTAGGCACAATATAGACAAAACACTTGCACCTGTGTGGGAATCTACAAAAAACTAAAACCTAGGCCCAAGACTTGCACCTGTTGGGAATCTGAAAACAACACACACCTGGGTACAATCAAGAGAAACCACTTGCAGCTGTGTGAAAATCTACAAACAACACACCCCTGGGCGCAATCAAGATCAACAAATTGCACCTGTGTATGAATCTACAAAAAACAAAATCCTAGGCGCAATCAAGACAAACCACTTCCACCTGTGTTCGAATCTATAAACAACACACACCTGGGCACAATCAAGACTGACAACTTCTATCTGTGTTCGAATCTATAAACAACACACACCTGGGCGCATTCAAGACAAACCACTTGCACCTGTGTGCGAATATACAAACAACACACCACTGGGCTCAATCATGACAAACCGCTTGCACCTGTTCGGAATCTGAAAACAAAACACACCTGTGCACAATCAAGACAAACCATTAGCACATGTGTGCGAATCTCCAAAAAAAAAAAAAAAAAACTTAGGCGCAATCAAGACAAACCACTTGCACCTGTGTTCCAACAAACAAACAACACACGGCTGGGCACACTCATAACAAAACCATCCTAAGGAAAAGAAACAGAAATGCAGGCATCACACTCCCAGACCTTAAACTATATTATAAAGCCATCATCATCAAAACAGCATGGTACTGGAACAAAAATAGGCACACAGACCAGTGGAACAGAATTGAAAGCCCAGAAGTAAATCCCAACACCTATGGGCATCTAATCTTTGATAAGGGGGCCCAAAGGATTAAATGGAAGAAGGAGGCTCTCTTCAATAAATGGTGCTGGGAAAACTGGGTTGAAACATGCAGAAGAATGAAATTGAACCACTTTATCTCACCAGAAACAAAAATCAACTCCAAATGGATCAAAGACCTAGATGTCAGACCAGAAACAATCAAATACTTCGAGGAAAACATTGATAAAACACTTTCCCATCTACACCTCAAGGACATCTTTGATGAATCAAACCCAATTGCAAGGAAGACCAAAGCAGAAACAAACCAATGGGACTACATCAAATTGAAAAGCTTCTGCACATCCAAAGAAACTATTAAACAAACAGAGAGACCCCCCACAGAATGGGAGAAGATCTTCACATGCCAGACATCAGACAAGAAACTAATCACCAAAATATATAAAGAGCTCAGCAAACTTAGCCGCAAAAAAGCAAATGACCCCATCCAAAAATGGGCAGAGGAAATGAACAAAACATTCACCACAGAGGAGATCCAAAAGGCTAACAAACATATGAAAATCTGCTCTAGGTCACTGATTGTCAGAGAAATGCAAATTAAGACAACACTAAGATACCACCTCACTCCTGTAAGAATGGCATACATCAAAAAGGACAGCAGCAACAAATGCTGGAGAGGATGTGGGGACAGAGGAACCCTTTTACATTGCTGGTGGGAATGTAAATTGGTACAGCCTCTGTGGAGAGCAGTCTGGAAAACTCTCAGAAGGCTAGACATGGACCTTCCATATGACCCAATAATTCCTCTCCTGGGGTTATACCCCAAGGACTCCATAACACCCAACCAAAAAGAGGTGTGTACTCCTATGTTCATAGCAGCACAATTCATAATAGCTAAAACCTGGAAGCAACCCAGGTGCCCAACAACAGATGAATGGCTGAGAAAGCTGTGGTATATATACACAATGGAATACTATGCAGCTATCAAGAACAATGAACCCACCTTCTCTGACCCATCTTGGACAGAGCTAGAAGGAATTATGTTAAGTGAACTAAGTCAGAAAGTTAAAGATGAGTATGGGATGATCCCACTCATCAACAGAAGCTGACTTAGAAGATCTGAAAGGGAAACTAAAAGCAGGACCTGATCAAATTGTAAGTAGGGCACCAAAGTAAAAACCCAGTGGTGAGGGGTAGACATGTAGCTTCCTGGGCCAGTGAGGGGTGGGAGTGGGCGGGAGGGATGGGTCACGGTCCTTTGGTGATGGGAATGGTGTTTATGTACACTCCTAGCAAAATGTAGACATATAAATCAGTAGTTAATTAATATGAGAGGGGGAAATCAATTGTATGTCTCAAAGGTTCTCAAAAGACAAACTGAATCTTTTTAATAGATAGGCTACATATTTGATATGCGGACTCTCTCAAAAGCCTAGACCAAGTAGATTAGAAGCTTCCAATAGCACAGCTATATACAAGATACTGGGTACTGTACAGCAAACCATAACAAAGGGACTTTTCAAAGTTAACCCAATTAACAAATAATGTGATGATAATATTAACTATTGATTGTCTTTTTGAACCCTAAGACAGCAGGAACCTCACATCTTCACTATAGAGCCCCTACTTCCCCCAGTCCTGGCACCCTTGGATAGGGCTCACTTTCCCGTATGCATCTCCCAATCCATACCAAATAATATTGCATCCGCCGATCACAACCTAACCAAAGCAACGATTGCCATCTCAACATGCTTCACCTCAGAGTGTATCCAGAGACTTCACGTGTGGAATGACAACCCTTCAGCTTCATTACTCGGGTGAGACCTTTCCTTTTATAGTACACTCTAATTTCATCTCAGGTAGTTCACTTTCTAACAAAGTCCCATAACCTAGACATACACCAGTATCTGTGAGAGAGAGCGTATGTGCACACGTATCCATAAACTACTGCAAAATATATACCTGAAAGCAGGATTACACTAGAGTTTGCAGTGAGTACCTCCCTAACACTTCCTCTCCACTATTCCAAGCTTGGGATCCATGATTGCTCAACAAATTGTTTGGCTTCATATGTTAACTCTCTTTTCAATCACCAGGTTCCAGATGCCACCAGGATGCTGGCTAGGCTTCCCTGGATTGAAGACCCCACCAATGTGTCCTGGAGCTCAGCTTCCCCAGAGACACACCCTACTAGGGAAAGAGAGAGGCAGACTGGGAGTATGGACCGACCAGTCAACGCCCATGTTCAGCGGGGAAGCAATTACAGAAGCCAGACCCTCTACCTTCTGCAACCCTCAACGACCCTGGGTCCATGCTCCCAGAGGGCTAGAGAATGGGAAGGCTATCATGGGAGAGGGTGGGTTATGGGGATTGGGTGGTGGGAATTGTGTGGAGTTGTACCCCTCCAACCTTATGCTTTTGTTCACTAATCCTTTCTTAAATAAAAAATTAAAAAAAAAAAATCTAGGCGCAATCAAGACAAACCACTTGCACCTATGTGCGAATCTACGAAAAACTAAAACCTAGGCGCAATCAAGAGAAACCACTAGCACCTGTGTGCAGATCTACAAACAATACACACCATTTAAACCTCTGTGAAGATCTATAAACAACAAACAACTGGGCGCAATCCAGACAAATCACTTGCACCTGTGTGTGAAACTCCAAAAAAAAAAAAAAACTTAGGCACAATCAAGACAAACCACTTGCACCTGTGTGAGAATCTCCAAAAAAAAAAAAAGCTAGGCGCAATCAAGACAAACCACGTGCACCTGTGTGCGAATCTACAAAAAACAAAAACCTACGTGCAATCAAGACAAACTACTTACACCTGTGTGCGGATCTACAAACAAAACACACCAGGGCGCAATCATTACAAACCAAGTGCACCTGTGTGTGAAACTCCAAAAAAAAAAAAAAATAGCCACAATCAAGACAAACCACTTGCACCTGTGTGTGAAATTCCAAAAAAAAAAAAAAAAACCTAGGCGAAATCAAGACAAACCACTTGCACCTGTGTTCAAATCTATAAACAACACACACCTGGGCAAAATCATGACAAGCCACGTGCACCTGTGTGCAAATCTACAAAAAACAAAATCCTACGTGAAATCAAGACACGACATTTAAACCTGTGTGCAGATCTACAAACAACACACACCTGGGCGCAATCATGACAAACCACGTGCACCTGTGTGGGAATCTCAAAAAAAAAAAATCTAGGCGCAATCTAGAGAAACCACTTGCACCTGTGTGTGAAACTCCAAAAAAAAAAAGTTAGGCACAACCAAGACTAACCACTTGCATCTGTATTCCAATCAACAAACAACACACAGCTGGGCGCAATCATGGCAAATCACTTGCACATGTGTGGGTATCTGCAAACACACACACCTGGGTACATCAAGATAAACCAATTTTACCTGTGTGCGAATCTTCAATAAAAAAAAAAAAAAACAAGGCTAAATCAATACAAACCACTTGCACCTGTGTGGAAATCTCCAAAAAAAAAAAAAAAAAAAACTAAGAACAGTCAAGAGAAACCACTTGCATCTCTGTGCGAATCTACAAAAAAAAAAAAAAAAAAAAACCTAGGCGCAATCAAGACAAAGATTTGACAAAATCAACACAGATTTGCACCTGTGTTCAAATCTATAAACAACACACACATGGGTGCAATCATGAGAATCCACGTGCACCTTTGTGCAAATCTACAAAAAACAATAACCTACGTGTGGCAATCTACAAAATACAAAAACCTAGGCGCAATCAAGACAAACCACTTGCACTTTGTGCGAATCTACAAACAACACACACATGGGCGCAATCATGACAAACCACTTGCACCTGTTGGGAATCTGAAAACAACACACACCTGGGCACAATCAAGAGAAACCACTTGCAGCTGTTTGCAAATCTACAACAAAACACCCCCCCCCCGGGCGCAATCAAGATCAACCAATTGCACCTGTGTGCAAATCTACAAACAACACACCCCTGGGCGCAATCAAGATCAACCAATTGCACCAGTGTGTGAATCTAAAAAAACAAAATCCTAGGCGCAGTCAAGACAAACCACTAGCACCTGTGTTCGAATCTATAAACAACACACACCTGGGAACAATCAAGACCGACAACTTCTATCCATGTTCGAATCTATAAACAACACACACCTGGGCGCAATCAAGACAAACCACTTGCACCTGTGTACCAATCTACAAACAACACAAACACACTGGGGTGCAATCATGACAAACCACTTGCATCTGTGTGGGAATCTGCAAACAACACACACCTGGGCACAATCAACACAAACCACTTGCACCTGTGTGCCAATCTACAAACAACACACACACCTGGTGCAATCATGACAAACCACTTGCACCTGTGTGGGAATCTGCAAACAACACACACCTGGGCACAATCTAGACAAACCACTTGCACCTGTGTGCGAATCTCCAAATAAAAATACCTAGGGGCAATCAAGACAACTTTCACCTGTGTGTGAATCTACAAATAACAAAAACCTAGGCGCAATCATGACAAACAACTTGCACATGTGTGGGAATCTAAAAACAACACACACCTCGGCACATGCAAGACAAACCACTAGCAACTGTGTGCGAATATCCAAAAAAATAATAAAAAAACCTAGGCGCAATCAAGACAACTTTCACCTGTGTGTGAATCTACAAATAACAAAAACTTAGGCGCAATCATGACAAACCACTTGCACCTGTGTGGGAATCTAAAAACAACACACACCTCGGCACATGCAAGACAAACCACTAGCACCTGTGTGCGAATCTCCAAAAAAAAAAATAAAAAAACCTAGGCGCAATCAAGACAAACTACTTGCACCTGTGTTCCAATCAACAAACAACACATAGGTGGCACAATCCTGACAAATCAATTTCACCTGTGTGGATATCTGCAAACACACACACCTGGGCATATCAAGACAAACCACTAGCACCTGTGTGGGAATCTCAAAAAAAAAAAAAAAACCTAGGCGCAATCAAGACAAACCGCTTGCACCTGTGTGTTAAACTCCAAAAAAAAAAAAAATTAGACACAATCAAGACGAACCACTTGCACCTGTGTTCGAATCTATAAACAACACACACCTCGGTGTAATCATGACAAACCACGTGCACCTGTGTGGGAATCTGCAAACAATAAACACCTGGGAAAAATGAAGACAAACCACTTGGACCTGTGTTTGAATCTCCAAAAAAAAAAAAAAAAAAACCTAGGCACAATCAAGACAAACCACTTGCACCTGTGTGGGAATCTACAAAAAAAAAAAAAAAAAAGCTAGGCGCAATCAAGACAAACCACTTGCACCTGTGTTCCAATCAACAAAAAAACACACAGCTGAGCGCAATCATGACAAATCACTTGCACCTGTGTGCATATCTGCAAACTCACACACCTGGTCACATCAAGATACACCAATTGCACCTGTGTGCGATCTTCCAAAAAAAAAAAAAAAATCTAGGCTCAATCAATACAAACCACTTGCACCTGTGTGCAAATCTCCAAAAAAACCCCTAAGAACAGTCAAGAGAAACCACTTGCGCCTCTTTGCGAATCTAGAAAAAAATAAAAAACCTAGGCGCAATCAAGACAAACCACTTGCACCCGTGTTCAAATCTATAAACAACACACACATGGGCGCAATCATGACAAACCACGTGCACCTGTGTGCAAATCAACAAAAAATAAAAACCTACGTGAAATCAAGACACACCACTTAAACCTGTGTGCAGATCTACAAGCAACACACACCAGGGCGCAATCATGACAAACTATGTGCACCTGTGTGGGAATCTCAAAAAAAAAAAAAAAAAAAAAAACCTAGGCGCAATCTAGACAAACCACTTGCACCTGTGTGTGAAACCAAAAAAAAAAAAAAAAATCTTAGGCGCAATCAAGACAAACCACTTGCACTTGTGTGTGAAACTCCAAAAAAAAAAAAATTAGGCACAAACAAGACTAACCACTTGCATCTATGTTCGAATCTATAAACAACACACACCTGGGCGCATTCAAGACAAACCAATTGCACCTGTGTGCGAATCTCCAAAAAAAAAAAAAAAAAAAAACCTAGGCACAATCATGACAAAACACTTGCAACTGTGTGGGAATCTACAAAAAAAAATTAGGCACAATCAAGACAAACCACTTGCACCTGTGTGTGAATCTCCAAAAAAAAAAAAAAAAAAAAAAAAGCTAGTCACAATCAACACACAGCTGGGCGCAATCATGACAAATCACTTGCACCTGTGTGCGTATCTGCAAACACACACACATGCGTACATCAAGATAAACCAATTACACCAGTGTGCGAATCTTCAAAAAAAAAATTAACTTGGCTTAATCAAGAGAAACCACTTGCACCTTGTGGAAATCTCCAAAAAAGAAAAAAAACCCTAAGAACAGTCAAGAGTAACCACTTGCACCTCTGTGCGAATCTACAAAAAAAAAAAAAAAAAACCTAGGCGCAATCAAGACAAACCACTTGCACCTGTGTTCAAATCTATAAACAACACACACATGGGCGCAATCGTGAAAAACCACGTGCACCTGTGTGAGAATCTACAAAAAAGAAAAACCTACGTGAAATCAAGACACACCACTTAAACCTGTGTGCAGATCCACAAACAACACATACCTGGGCGCAATCAAGACAAACAACATGCACCTGTGTGGGAATCTCAAAAAAAAAAAAAACCTGGCGCAATCTAGACAAACTACTTGCACCTGTGTGTGAAACTTCAAAAAAAAAGTTAAGCACAATCAAGACTAACCACTTGGATCTGTGTTGCAATCAACAAACAACACACAGCTGGGCACAATCATGACAAATCACTTGCACCTGTGTGGGTATCTGCAAACACACACACCTGGGTACATCAAGATAAACTAATTTTACCTGTGTGCGAATCTTCAAAAAAAAAAAAAAAAAAACCAGGGCACAATCAATACAAACCACTTGCACCTGTGTGCAAATCTCCAAAAAAAAAAAAAAACCTAAGAACAGTCAAGAGAAACCACTTGCATCTCTGTGCGAATCTACAAAAAAAAACCTAGGCGCAATCAAGACAGAACACTTGCACCTGTGTTCAAATCTATAAACAACACACACATGGGCGCCATCATGACAATCCACGTGCACCTTTGTGCAAATCTACAAAAAACAATAACCTACAAGTGGCAATCTACAAAATACAAAAATCTAGGCGCAATCAAGACAAACCACTTGCACTTTGTGCGAATCTACAAACAACACACACATGGGCGCAATCATGACATGCTGCTTGCACCTATTGGGAATCTGAAAACAACACACACCGGGGCACAATCAAGAGAAACCACTTGCAGCCGTGTGAAAGTCTACAAACAACACACCCCCAGGCGCAATCAAGATCAACCAATTGCACCTGTTTGTGAATCTACAAAAAACAAAATCCTAGGCGCAATCAAGACAAACCACTTGCACCTGTTTGAATCTGTAAACAACACACACCTGGGCGCAATCATGACAAACCACGTGCACCTGTGTGGGAATATGAAAACAAAACACACCTTGGCACAATCAAGACAAACCACTTGCACCTCTGTGCGAATCTAAAAAAAAAAAAAAAAAAAAAAAAAACCTAGGCGCAATCAAGACACACCACTTGCACCTGTGTGCGAATCTAAAAACAAAACACACCTGGGTGCAATCATTACAAACCAAGTGCACCTGTTTGCAAATCTACAAAATACAAAAACCTACATGCAATAAAGACAAACCACTTGCACCTGTGTGCGGATCTACAAACAACACACACCTGGGCGCAATCATTACAAACCAAGTGCACCTGTGTGTGAAACTCCCCCAAAAAAATAAATAGGCACAATCAAGACAAACCACTAGCACCTTTGTGTGTAACTCCAAAAAAAAAAAAAAAAAACCTAGGCGAAATCAAGACAAAACACTTGCACCTGTGTTCAAATCTATAAACAAGACACACCTGGGCGCAATCATGACAAGCCATGTGCACCTGTGTGCAAATATACAAAAAACAAAATCTTACGTGAGATCAAGACACAACATTTAAACCTGTGTGCAGATCTACAAGCAACACACACCTGGGCGCAATCATGACAAACCACGTGCACCTGTGTGGGAAATTAAAAAAAAAAAAAAACCTAGGCGCAATCAAGACAAACCACTTGCACCTGTGTTCGAATCAATAACAACACACACACGGGCACAATCAAGACTGACAACTCTATCTGTGTTCGAATCTATAAACCACACACACCTGGGCGCAATCAAGACCAACCAATTGCACCTGTGTGTGAATCTACAAAAAACAAAATCCTAGGCACAATCAAGACAAAACACTTGCACCTGTGTTCGAATCTATAAGGAACACACACCTGGGCAAATCATGACAAACCATGTGCACCTTTGTGGGAATCAGCAAACAACAAACACCTGGGCACAATCAAGACTGACAACTTCCATCTGTGTTCGAATCTATAAACAACACACACCTGGGCACAATCAAGACAAAACACTTGCACCTGTGTGCCAACTTAAAAATACACACACACCTGGGTGCAATCATGACAAACCAATTTCCCCTGTGTGGGAATCTGCAAACAACACACAACTGGACACAATCAAGACAAACCACTTGCACCTGTGTGCGAATCTCCAAATAAAAAAACCTAGGCGCAATGAAGACAACTTGCAACTGTGTGTGAATCTAAAAAAACAAAAACCTAGGCGTAATCATGACAAACCACTTGCACCTGTGTGGGAATCAGAAAACAACACACACCTGGGCACAAGCAAGACAAACCACTAGCACCTGTGTGCGAATCTCCAAAAAAAAAAAAAAAAAAAGAAATCCTAGCCGCAATCAAGACAAACCACTTGCACCTGTGGTCCAATCAACAAACAACACACAGCTGGGCGGAATCATCACAAATCACTTGCACCTGTGTGGGTATCTGGAAACACACACAGTTGGGCACATCAAGACTAACCAATGCACCTGTGTCCGAATCTTCAAAAAAAAATACCTAGGCGCAATCAAGACAAACCACTTGCACCTGTGTGCAAATCTCCAAAAAAAAATAACCTATGCACAGTCAAGACAAACCACTTGCACCTCTGTTTGAATCTACAAAAAAAAAAAAAACCTAGGCGCAATCAAGACACACCACTTCCACCTTAGTGTGAATCTACAAAAAAAAATAAAAGAAAAGAAAACCTAGGCGCAATCAAGACAAACCATTTGCACCTGTGCTCAAATCTATAAACAACACACACCTGGGCGCAAAAATGACAAACCACGTGCACCTGTGTGCAAATCTACAAAAAACAAAAACATATGGGCAATCAAGACACACCACTTGCACTTGTGTGCGGATCTACAAACAACAAACACCTGGGCACAATCATGACAAACCACGTGCACCTGTGTGGGAATCTCAAAAAAAAAAAAAAAAACTAGGCGCAATCAAGACAAACCACTTGCACCTGTGTTCAAATCTATAAACAACACACACATGGGCGCAATCATGAAAAACCACGTGCACCTGTGTGAGAATCTACAAAAAAGAAAAACCTACGTGAAATCAAGACACACCACTTAAACCTGTGTGCAGATCCACAAACAACACATACCTGGGCGCAATCAAGACAAACAACATGCACCTGTGTGGGAATCTCAAAAAAAAAAAAAAACCAAAAACCTGGCGCAATCTAGACAAACTACTTGCACCTGTGTGTGAAACTCCAAAAAAAAAAGTTAGGCACAATCAAGACTAACCACTTGAATCTGTGTTGCAATCAACAAACAACAGACAGCTGGGCGCAATCATGACAAATCACTTGCACCTGTGTGGGTATCTGCAAACACACACACCTGGGTACATCAAGATAAAATAATTTTACCTGTTTGTGAATCTTCAAAAAAAAAACCTAGGCTCAATCAATACAAACCACTTGCACCTGTGTGCAAATCTCCAAAAAAAAAAAAAACCTAAGAACAGTCAAGAGAAACCACTTGCATCTCTGTGCGAATCTACAAAAAAAAAAAACCTAGGCGCAATCAAGACAGAACACTTGCACCTGTGTTCAAATCTATAAACAACACACACATGGGCGCAATCATGACAATCCACGTGCACATTTGTGCAAATCTACAAAAAACAATAACCTACATGTGGCAATCTACAAAATACAAAAACCTAGGCGCAATCAAGACAAACCACTTGCTCTTTGTGCGAATCTACAAACAACACACACATGGGCGCAATCATGACAAACTGCTTGCACCTGTTGGGAATCTGAAAACAACACACACCAGGGCACAATCAAGAGAAACCACTTGCAGCTGTGTGCAAATCTACAAACAACACACCCCCGGGCGCAATCAAGATCAACCAATTGCATCTATTTGTGAATCTACAAAAAACAAAATCCTAGGCGCAATCAAGACAAACCACTTGCACCTGTGTTTGAATCTGTAAACAACACACACCTGGGCGCAATCATGACAAACCACGTGCACCTGTGTGGGAATCTGAAAACAAAACACACCTTGGCACAATCAAGACAAACCACTTGCACCTGTGTGCGAATCTCAAAAAAAAAAAAAAAAAACTTAGGCGCAATCAAGACAAACCACTTGCACCTGTGTTACAATCAACAAACAACACACAGCTGGGCGCAATCATAACAAATCACTTGCACCTGTGTGGGTATCAGAAAACACACACAAATGGGCACATCAACACAAACCAATTGCACCTGTTTGCCAATCTTCAAAAAAAAAAAAACCTAGGCTCAATCAAGACAAACCACTTGCACGAGTGTGCAAATCTCAAAAAAAAAAAAACTAGGCCAGTCAATACAAACCACTTGAACCTCTGTGCGAATCTACAAACAAAAAAAAAAAAAAAAAAAAAAAAAAAACTAGGCGCAATCAAGACACACCACATGCACCTCTGTGCAAATGTACAAAAATAAAAAATCTAGGCGCAATCAAGAAAAACCACTTACACCTGTGTGCGAATCTACGAAAAACTAAAACCTAGGCGCAATCAAGACAAACCACCTGCACCTGTGTGCGGATCTACAAAAAACAAAAACCTACGTGCAATCACAACAAACCACTTGCACCTGTGTGCGGATCTACAAACAACACACACCTGGGTGCAATCATTACAAACCAAGTGCACCTGTGTGAAACTCCAAAAAAAAAATAGGCACAATCAAGAAAAACCACTTGCACCTGAGTGTGAAACTCCAAAAAAAAAAAAAAAAAAAACCTAGGCGAAATCAAGACAAACCACTTGCAACTGTGTTCGAATCTATAAAAAACACACACCTGGGCGCAATCAATACAAACCACTTGCACCTCTGTGCGAATCTACAAAAAAAAAAAAAAAAAATACCTAGGCACAATGAAGACACACCAATTGCACCTCTGTGCAAATCTACAAAAATAAAAAATCTAGGCGCAATCAAGACAAACCACTTGCACCTATGTGCGAATCTACGAAAAACTAAAACGTAGGCGCAGTCAAGAGAAACCACTTGCACCTGTGTGCAGATCTACAAACAATACACACCATTTAAACCTCTGTGAAGATCTATAAACAACACACACCTAGGCGCAATCCAGACAAACCACTTGCACCTGTGTGTGAAACCCCCAAAAAAAAAAAAAACTTAGGCACAATCAAGACAAACCACTTGCACCTGTGTGAGAATCTCCAAAAAAAAAAAAAAAAACCAGGCGCAATCAAGACAAACCACGTGCACCTGTGTGCGAATCTACAAAAAACAAAAACCTACGTGCAATCAAGACAAACTACTTGCACCTGTGTGCGGATCTACAAACAAAACACACCTGGGCGCAATAATTACAAACCAAGTGCACCTGTGTGTGAAACTCCAAAAAAAAAAAAAAATAGCCACAATCAAGACAAACCACTTGCACCTGTGTGTGAAATTCCAAAAAAAAAAAAAAAAACCTAGGCGAAATCAAGACAAACCTCTTGCACCTTTGTTCAAATCTATAAACAACACACACCTGGGCGCAATCATGACAAGCCACGTGCACCTGTGTGCAAATCTACAAAAACCAAAATCCTACGTGAAATCAAGACACAACATTTAAACCTGTGTGCAGATCTACAAACAACACACACCTGGGAGCAATCATGACAAACCACGTGCACCTGTGTGGGAATCTCAAAAAAAAAAAAATCTAGGCGCAATCTAGACAAACCACTTGCACCTGTGTGAGAAACTCCAAAAAAAAAAGTTAGGCACAATCAAGACTAACCACTTGCATCTGTATTCCAATCAACAAACAACACACAGCTGGGCGCAATCATGACAAATCACTTGCACCTGTGTGGGTATCTGGGTACATCAAGATAAACCAATTTTACCTGAGTGCGAATCTTCAATAAAAAAAAAAAAAACAGGGCTCAATCAAGACAAACCACTTGCACCTGTGTGGAAATCTCCAAAAAAAAAAAAAAAACTAAGAACAGTCAAGAGAAACCACTTGCATCTCTGTGCGAATCTACAAAAAAAAAAAAAAAAAAAAAAAAACCTAGGCGCAATCAAGACAAACCACTTGCACCTGTGTTCAAATCTATAAACAACACACACATGGGTGCAATCATGAGAATCCACGTGCACCTTTGTGCAAATCTACAAAAAACAATAACCTACGTGTGGCAATCTACAAAATACAAAAACCTAGGCGCAATCAAGACAAACCACTTGCACTTTGTGCGAATCTACAAACAACACACACATGGGCGCAATCATGACAAACCGCTTGCACCTGTTGGGAATCTGAAAACAACACACACCTGGGCACAATCAAGAGAAACCACTTGCAGCTGTGTGCAAATCTACAACAAAACACACCCCCGGGCGCAATCAAGATCAACCAATTGCACCTGTGTGCAGTTCTACAAACAACACACCCCTGGGCGCAATCAAGATCAACCAATTGTACCAGTGTGTGAATCTAAAAAAAAAAAAAATCATAGGCGCAATCAAGACAAACCACTAGCACCTGTGTTCGAATCTATAAACAACACACACCTGGGCACAATCAAGACTGACAACTTCTATCCGTGTTCGAATCTATAAACAACACACACCTGGGCGAAATCAAGACAAACCACTTGCACCTGTGTGCCAATCTACAAACAACACAAACACACTGGGGTGCAATCATGACAAACCACTTGCATCTGTGTGGGAATCTGCAAACAACACACACCTGGGCACAATCAACACAAACCACTTGCACCTGTGTGCCAATCTACAAACAACACACACACCTGGTGCAATCATGAAAAACCACTTGCACCTGTGTAGGAATATGCAAACAACACACACCTGGGCACAATCTAGACAAACCACTTGCACCTGTGTGTGAATCTCCAAATAAAAATACCTAGGGGCAATCAAGACAACTTTCACCTGTGTGTGAATCTACAAATAACAAAAACCTAGGCGCAATCATGACAAACAACTTGCACCTGTGTGGGAATCTAAAAACAACACACACCTCGGCACATGCAAGACAAACCACTAGCACCTGTGTGCGAATCTCCAAAAAAAAATAAAAAAACCTAGGCGCAATCAAGACAACTTTCACCTGTGTGTGAATCTACAAATAACAAAAACCTAGGCGCAATCATGACAAACCACTTGCACCTGTGTGGGAATCTAAAAACAACACACACCTCTGCACATGCAAGACAAACCACAAGCACCTGTGTGCGAATCTCCAAAAAAATAAATTTAAAAACCTAGGCGCAATCAAGACAAACCACTTGCACCTGTGTTCCAATCAACAAACAACACATAGGTGGCACAATCCTGACAAATCAATTTCACCTGTGTGGATATCTGCAAACAAACACACCTGGGCATATCAAGACAAACCACTAGCACCTGTGTGGGAATCTCAAAAAAAAAAAAAAAAACCTAGGCGCAATCAAGACAAACCACTTGCACTTGTGGTCCAATCAACAAACAACACACAGCTGGCCGCAATCATCACAAATCACTTGCACCTGTGTGGGTATCTACAAACACACACACCTGGGCACATCAAGACTAACCAATTGCACCTGTGTGCGAATCTTCAAAAAGAAAAAATACCTAGGCGCAATCAAGACAAACCACTTAAACCTGTGTGCAAATCTCCAAAAAATAAAATAACCTATGCACGGTCAAGACAAACCACTTGCACCTCTGGGTGAATATACAAAAAAAAAAACCTAGGCGCAATCAAGACACACCACTTGCACCTTTGTGCGAGTCTACAAAAGAAAAAAAAGAAAACCTAGGCGGAATCAAGACTAACCACATGCACCTGTGTTCAAATCTATAAACAACACACACCTGGGCGCAATCATGACACACCACGTGCACCTGTGTGGGAATCTCCTAAAATCAAAAACCTAGGCGCAATCAAGACAAACCATTGCACCTGTCTGTGAAACTCCAAAAAATAAAGTTAGGCACAATCAAGACTAACCACTTGCATCTGTATTCCAATCAACAAACAACACACAGCTGGGCACAATCATGACAAATCACTTGCACCTGTGTGGGTATCTGGGTACATCAAGATAAACCAATTTTACCTGTGTGCGAATCTTCAATAAAAAAAAAAAAACCAGGGCTCAATCAATACAAACCACTTGCACCTGTGTGGAAATCTCAAAAAAAAAAAAAAAAAAAAAAAAAAAAACTAAGAACAGTCAAGAGAAACCACTTGCATCTCTGTGCGAATCTACAAAAAAAAAAAAAAAAACCTAGGCGCAATCAAGACAAACCACTTGCACCTGTGTTCAAATCTATAAACAACACACACATGGGTGCAATCATGAGAATCCACGTGCACCTTTGTGCAAATCTACAAAAAATAATAACCTCCGTGTGGCAATCTACAAAATACAAAAACCTAGGCGCAATCAAGACAAACCACTTGCACTTTGTGCGAATCTACAAACAACACACACATGGGTGCAATCATGACAAACTGCTTGCACCTGTTGGGAATCTGAAAACAACACACACCTGGGCACAATCAAGAGAAACCACTTGCAGCTGTGTGCAAATCTACAACAAAACACACCCCCGGGCACAATCAAGATCAACCAATTGCACCTGTGTGCAAATCTACAAACAACACACCCCTGGGCGCAATCAAGATCAACCAATTGCACCAGTGTGTGAATCTAAAAAAAAAAAAATCATAGGCGCAATCAAGACAAACCACTAGCACCTGTGTTCGAATCTATAAACAACACACACCTGGGCACAATCAAGACTGACAACTTCTATCCGTGTTCAAATCTATAAACAACACACACCTGGGCGAAATCAAGACAAACCACTTGCACCTGTGTGCCAATCTACAAACAACACAAACACACTGGGGTGCAATCATGACAAACCACTTGCATCTGTGTGGGAATCTGCAAACAACACACACCTGGGCACAATCAACACAAACCACTTGCACCTGTGTGCCAATCTACAAACAACACACACACCTGGTGCAATCATGAAAAACCACTGGCACCTGTGTAGGAATCTGCAAACAACACACACCTGGGCACAATCTAGACAAACCACTTGCACCTGTGTGTGAATCTCCAAATAAAAATACCTAGGCGCAATCAAGACAACTTTCACCTGTGTGTGAATATACAAATAACAAAAACCTAGGCGCAATCATGACAAACAACTTGCACCTGTGTGGGAATCTAAAAACAACACACACCTCGGCACATGCAAGACAAACCACTAGCACCTGTGTGCGAATCTCCAAAAAAAAATAAAAAAACCTAGGCGCAATCAAGACAACTTTCACCTGTGTGTGAATCTACAAATAGCAAAAACCTAGGCGCAATCATGACAAACCACTTGCACCTGTGTGGGAATCTAAAAACAACACACACCTCTGCACATGCAAGACAAACCACAAGCACCTGTGTGCGAATCTCCAAAAAAATAAATTTAAAAACCTAGGCGCAATCAAGACAAACCACTTGCACCTGTGTTCCAATCAACAAACAACACATAGGTGGCACAATCCTGACAAATCAATTTCACCTGTGTGGATATCTGCAAACAAACACACCTGGGCATATCAAGACAAACCACTAGCACCTGTGTGGGAATCTCAAAAAAAAAAAAAAAACCTAGGCGCAATCAAGACAAACCACTTGCACTTGTGGTCCAATCAACAAACAACACACAGCTGGCCGCAATCATCACAAATCACTTGCACCTGTGTGGGTATCTACAAACACACACACCTGGGCACATCAAGACTAACCAATTGCACCTGTGTGCGAATCTTCAAAAAAAAAAATACCTAGGCGCAATCAAGACAAACCACTTAAACCTGTGTGCAAATCTCCAAAAAATAAAATAACCTATGCACGGTCAAGACAAACCACTTGCACCTCTGGGTGAATATACAAAAAAAAAAAACCTAGGCGCAATCAAGACACACCACTTGCACCTTTGTGCGAGTCTACAAAAGAAAAAAAAGAAAACCTAGGCGGAATCAAGACTAACCACATGCACCTGTGTTCAAATCTATAAACAACACACACCTGGGCGCAATCATGACACACCACGTGCACCTGTGTGGGAATCTCCTAAAATCAAAAACCTAGGCGCAATCAAGACAAACCATTGCACCTGTCTGTGAAACTCCAAAAAATAAAGTTAGGCACAATCAAGACTAACCACTTGCATCTGTATTCCAATCAACAAACAACACACAGCTGGGCACAATCATGACAAATCACTTGCACCTGTGTGGGTATCTGGGTACATCAAGATAAACCAATTTTACCTGTGTGCGAATCTTCAATAAAAAAAAAAAACCAGGGCTCAATCAATACAAACCACTTGCACCTGTGTGGAAATCTCAAAAAAAAAAAAAAAAAAAAAACTAAGAACAGTCAAGAGAAACCACTTGCATCTCTGTGCGAATCTACAAAAAAAAAAAAAAAAACCTAGGCGCAATCAAGACAAACCACTTGCACCTGTGTTCAAATCTATAAACAACACACACATGGGTGCAATCATGAGAATCCACGTGCACCTTTGTGCAAATCTACAAAAAATAATAACCTCCGTGTGGCAATCTACAAAATACAAAAACCTAGGCGCAATCAAGACAAACCACTTGCACTTTGTGCGAATCTACAAACAACACACACATGGGTGCAATCATGACAAACTGCTTGCACCTGTTGGGAATCTGAAAACAACACACACCTGGGCACAATCAAGAGAAACCACTTGCAGCTGTGTGCAAATCTACAACAAAACACACCCCCGGGCACAATCAAGATCAACCAATTGCACCTGTGTGCAAATCTACAAACAACACACCCCTGGGCGCAATCAAGATCAACCAATTGCACCAGTGTGTGAATCTAAAAAAAAAAAAATCATAGGCGCAATCAAGACAAACCACTAGCACCTGTGTTCGAATCTATAAACAACACACACCTGGGCACAATCAAGACTGACAACTTCTATCCGTGTTCAAATCTATAAACAACACACACCTGGGCGAAATCAAGACAAACCACTTGCACCTGTGTGCCAATCTACAAACAACACAAACACACTGGGGTGCAATCATGACAAACCACTTGCATCTGTGTGGGAATCTGCAAACAACACACACCTGGGCACAATCAACACAAACCACTTGCACCTGTGTGCCAATCTACAAACAACACACACACCTGGTGCAATCATGAAAAACCACTGGCACCTGTGTAGGAATCTGCAAACAACACACACCTGGGCACAATCTAGACAAACCACTTGCACCTGTGTGTGAATCTCCAAATAAAAATACCTAGGCGCAATCAAGACAACTTTCACCTGTGTGTGAATATACAAATAACAAAAACCTAGGCGCAATCATGACAAACAACTTGCACCTGTGTGGGAATCTAAAAACAACACACACCTCGGCACATGCAAGACAAACCACTAGCACCTGTGTGCGAATCTCCAAAAAAAAATAAAAAAACCTAGGCGCAATCAAGACAACTTTCACCTGTGTGTGAATCTACAAATAGCAAAAACCTAGGCGCAATCATGACAAACCACTTGCACCTGTGTGGGAATCTAAAAACAACACACACCTCTGCACATGCAAGACAAACCACAAGCACCTGTGTGCGAATCTCCAAAAAAATAAATTTAAAAACCTAGGCGCAATCAAGACAAACCACTTGCACCTGTGTTCCAATCAACAAACAACACATAGGTGGCACAATCCTGACAAATCAATTTCACCTGTGTGGATATCTGCAAACAAACACACCTGGGCATATCAAGACAAACCACTAGCACCTGTGTGGGAATCTCAAAAAAAAAAAAAACCTAGGCGCAATCAAGACAAACCGCTTGCACCTGTGTGTTAAACTCCAAAAAAAAAAAAAAATTAGACACAATCAAGACGAACCACTTGCACCTGTGTTCGAATCTATAAACAACACACACCTGGGTGTAATCATGACAAACCACGTGCACCTGTGTGGGAATCTGCAAACAATAAACACCTGCGCAAAATGAAGACAAACCACTTGCACCTGTGTTTGAATCTCCAAAAAAAAAAAAAAAAAAAAACCTAGGCGCAATCAAGACAAACCACTTGCACCTGTGTGGGAATCTACAAAAAAAAAAAAAAAAAAAAGCTAGGTGCAATCAAGACAAACCACTTGCACCTGTGTTCCAATCAACAAAAAAACACACAGCTGGGCGCAATCATGACAAATCACTTGCACCTGTGTGCATATCTGCAAACTCACAAACCTGGTCATATCAAGATACACCAATTGCACCTGTGTGCGAATCTTCCAAAAAAAAAAAAAACCTAGGCTCAATCAATACAAACCACTTGCACCTGTGTGCAAATCTCCAAAAAAACCCCTAAGAACAGTCAAGAGAAACCACTTGCGCCTCTGTGCGAATCTAGAAAAAAAAAAACCTAGGCGCAATCAAGACAAACCACTTGCACCCGTGTTCAAATCTATAAACAACACACACATGGGCGCAATCATGACAAACCACGTGCACCTGTGTGCAAATCAACAAAAAATAAAAACCTACGTGAAATCAAGACACACCACTTAAACCTGTGTGCAGATCTACCAGCAACACACACCGGGCGCAATCATGACAAATTATGTGCACCTGTGTGGGAATCAAAAAAAACAAAAAAACCTAGGCGCAATCTAGACAAACCATTTGCACCTGTGTGTGAAACCAAAAAAAAAAAAATTATAGGCGCAATCAAGACAAACCACTTGCACTTGTGTGTGAAACTCCAAAAAAAAAAATTAGGCACAAACAAGACTAACCACTTGCATCTATGTTCGAATCTATAAACAACACACACCTGGGCGCATTCAAGACAAACCACTTGCACCTGTGTGCGAATCTCCAAAAAAAAAAAAAAAAAAAACCTAGGCACAATCATGACAAAACACTTGCAACTGTGTGGGAATCTACAAAAAAAAAATTAGGCACAATCAAGACAAACCACTTGCACCTGTGTGCGAATCTCCAAAAAAAAAAAAAAAAAAGCTAGTCACAATCAAGACAAACCAATTGCACCTGTGTTCCAATCAACAAACAACAGACAGCTGGGCGCAATCATGACAAATCACTTGCACCTGTGTGCGTATCTGCAAACACACACACATGGGTACATCAAGATAAACCAATTACCCGTGTGTGCGAATCTTCAAAAAAAAAAATAAACTTGGCTCAATCAAGAGAAACCACTTGCACCTTGTGGAAATCTCCAAAAAAAAAAAAACCCTAAGAACAGTCAAGAGTAACCACTTGCACCCCTGTGCGAATCTACAAAAAAAAAAAAAAAACCTAGGCGCAATCAAGACAAACCACTTGCACCTGTGTTCAAATCTATAAACAACACACACATGGGCGCAATCATGAAAAACCACGTGCACCTGTGTGAGAATCTACAAAAAAGAAAAACCTACGTGAAATCAAGACACACCACTTAAACCTGTGTGCAGATCCACAAACAACACATACCTGGGTGCAATGAAGATAAACAACATGCACCTGTGTGGGAATCTCAAAAAAAAAAAAAAAACCTGGCGCAATCTAGACAAACTACTTGCACCTGTGTGTGAACTCCAAAAAAAAAGTTAGGCACAATCAAGACTAACCACTTGCATCTGTGTTGCAATCAACAAACAACACACAGCTGGGCGCAATCATGACAAATCACTTGCACCTGTGTGGGTATCTGCAAACACACACACCTGGGTACATCAAGATAAACTAATTTTACCTGTGTGCGAATCTTCAAAAAAAAAAAAAAAAACCAGGGCTCAATCAATACAAACCACTTGCACCTGTGTGCAAATCTCCAAAAAAAAAAAAAAACAACCTAAAAACAGTCAAGAGAAACCACTTGCATCTCTGTGCGAATCTACAAAAAAAAAACCTAGGCACAATCAAGACAGAACACTTGCACCTGTGTACAAATCTATAAACAACACACACATGGGCGCAATCATGACAATCGACGTGCACCTTTGTGCAAATCTACAAAAAACAATAACTTACAAGTGGAAATCTACAAAATACAAAAACCTAGGCGCAATCAAGACAAACCACTTGCACTTTGTGCGAATCTACAAACAACACACACATGGGCGCAATCATGACAAACTGCTTGCACCTGTTGGGAATCTGAAAACAACACACACTGGGGCAAAATCAAGAGAAACCACTTGCAGCTGTGTGCAAATCTACAAGAAAACACACCCCCGGGCGCAATCAAGATCAACCAATTGCAACTGTGTGTGAATCTACAAAAAACAAAATCCTAGGCGCAATCAAGACAAACCACTTGCACCTGTGTTTGAATCTGTAAACAACACACACCTGGGCGCAATCATGACAAACCACGTGCACCTGTGTGGGAATCTGAAAACAAAACACACCTTGGCACAATCAAGACAAACCACTTGCACCTGTGTGCAAATATCAAAAAAAATAAAAAAAAAAACTTGGGCGCAATCAAGACAAACCACTTGCACCTGTGTTACAATCAACAAACAACACACAGCTGGGCGCAATCATAACAAATCACTTGCACCTGTGTGGGTATCAGAAAAAACACACAAATGGGCACATCAACACAAACCAATTGCACCTGTTTGCCAATCTTCAAAAAAAAAAAAAAAACCTAGGCTCAATCAAGACAAACCACTTGCACCACTGTGCAAATCTCAAAAAAAAAAAAAAAAAAAAAAAACCTAGGACAGTCAATACAAACCACTTGAACCTCTGTGCGAATCTACAAAAAAAAAAAAAAACTAGGCCCAATCAAGACACAACACATGCACCTCTGTGCAAATCTACAAAAATAAAAAACCTAGGCGCAATCAAGACAAACCACTTACACCTGTGTGCGAATCTACGAAAAACTAAAACCTAGGCGCAATCAAGACAAACCACCTGCACCTGTGTGCGGATCTACAAAAAACAAAAACCTACGTGCAATCACAACAAACCACTTGCACCTGTGTTCGAATCTATAAACAACACCACCTTGGGCTCAATCAAGACAAACCACTTGGACCTGTGTGCGAATCTCAAAAAAAAAAAAAAAAAAAAACCTAGGCGTAATCAAGACAAAACACTTGAACCTGTGTAGGAATCTACAAATAAAAAACCTAGGCAAAATCAAGAAAAACCACTTGCACCAGTGTGCGAATCTACAAACAACACACACCTGGGAGCAATCATGACAAACCACATGCACCTGTGTGGGAATCTGAAAGCAACCCACACCTGGGCACAATGAAGACAAACCACTAGCACCTGTGTGCGAATCTCCAAAAAAAAAAACTTAGGCGCAATCAAGACAAACCACTTGCACCTGTGTTCCAATCAGCAAACAACACACAGATGGGCGCAATCAGAACAAATCACTTGCACCTGTGTGGGTATCTGCAAACACACACACTTGGGCACTTCAACACACACCAATTGCACCTGTTTGCGAATCTTCAAAAAAAAAAAAACCAAGCTCAATCAAGACAAACCACTTGCACCTGTGTGCAAATCTCAAAAAAAAAAAAAAAAAAAAAAACCTAGGCCAGTCAATACAAACCACTTGCACCTCTGTGCGAATCTAAAAAAAAAAAAAAAAAAAAAAAAACCTAGGCGCAATCAAGACACACCACTTACACCTGTGTACGAATCTAAAAACAAAACACACCTGGGTGCAATCATGACAAACCGCGTGCACCTGTTTGCGAATCTACAAAATACAAAAACCTACATGCAATAAAGACAAACCACTTGCACCTGTGTGCGGATCTACAAAAAACACACACCTGGGCGCAATCATTACAAACCAAGTGCACCTGTGTGTGAAACTCCAAAAAAAAATAATAAATAGGCACAATCAAGACAAACCACTTGCACCTGTGTGTGAAACTCCAAAAAAAAAAAAAAAAAACCTAGGCGAAGTCAAGACAAAACACTTGCACCTATGTGCAAATCTATAAACAACACACACCTGGGCGCAATCATTACAAACCAAGTGCACCTGTGTGTGAAACTCCAAAAAAAAAAATAAATAGGCACAATCAAGACAAACAACTTGCACCTGTGTGTGAAACTCCAAAAAAAAAAAAACCTAGGTGAAATCAAGACAAAACACTTGCACCTGTGTGCAAATCTATAAACAACACACACCTGGGCGCAATCATGACAAGCCACGTGCACCTGTGTGCAAATATACAAAAAACAAAATCCTACGTGAAATCAAGACACAACATTTAAACCTGTGTGCAGATCTAAAAGCAACACACACCTGGGCGCAATCATGACAAACCACGTGCACCTGTGTGGGAAACTCAAAAAAAAAAAAAAAAACCTAGGCGCAATCAAGACAAACCACTTGCACCTGTGTGTGAAACTCCAAAAAAAAAAAATCTTAGGCGCAATCAAGACAAACCACTTGCACTTGTGTGTGAAACTCCAAAAAAAAAAAAAAATTAGGCACAAACAAGACTAACCACTTGCATCTTTGTTCGAATCTATAAACAACACACACCTGGGCACAATCAAGATCAACCAATTGCAGCTGTGTGTGAATCTACAAAAAACAAAATCCTTGGCGCAATCAAGACAAACCACTTGCACCTGTGTGCGAATCTACAAACAACACACACCTGGGCATTATCAAGACAAACCACTAGGACCTGTTTGCGAATCTCAAAAAAAAAAAAAAGAAATCCTAGCCGCAATCAAGACAAACCACTTGCACCTGTGGTCCAATCAACAAACAATACACAGCTGGGCGCAATCATCACAAATCACTTGCACCTGTGTGGGTATCTGGAAACAACACAGCTGGGCACATCAAGACTAAGCAATGCACCTGTGTCCGAATCTTCAAAAAAAAAAAAATACCTAGGCGCAATCAAGACAAACCACTTGCACCTGTGTGCAAATCTCCAATAAAAATAACCTATGCACAGTCAAGACAAACCAATTGCACCTGTGTGTGAATCTACAAAAAAAAAAACCTAGGCAGAATCAAGACACACCACTTGCAACTTAGTGCGAATCTACAAAAAAAAAAAAAAAAAAAAAAAAAAAGAAAACCTAGGCGCAATCAAGACAAACCATTTGCACCTGTGCTCAAATCTATAAACAACACACACCTGGGCGCAAAAATGACAAAACACATGCACCTGTGTGCAAATCTACAAAAAACAAAAACCTATGGGCAATCAAGACACACCACTTGCACCTGTGTGCAGATCTACAAACAACAAACACCTGGGCACAATCATGACAAACCACGTGCACCTGTGTGGGAATCTCAAAAAAAAAAAAAAAAAAAACTAGGCACAATCAAGACAAACCACTTGCACCTGTGGTCCAATCAACAAACAACACACAACTGGCCGCAATCATCACAAATCACTTGCACCTGTGTGGGTATCTGCAAACACACACACCTGGGCACATCAAGACTAACCAATTGCACCTGTGTGAGAATCGTCAAAAAAAAATACCTAGGCACAATCAAGACAAACCACTTAAACCTGTGTGCAAATCTCCAAAAAAAAATAATAATAACCTATGCACAGTCAAGACAAACCACTTGCACCTCTGTGTGAATATACAAAAAAAAAAAAAAAACTAGGCGCAATCAAGACACACCACTTGCACCTTTGTGCGTATCTACAAAAAAAAAAAAAAAGAAAACCCAGGTGGAATCAAGACTAACCACTTGCACCTGTGTTCAAATCTATAAACAACACACACCTGGGCGCAATCATGACAAACCACGTGCACCTGTGTGGGAATCTCCTAAAATCAAAAACCTAGGCGCAATCAAGACAAACCACTTGCACCTGTGTGTGAAACTCCAAAAAAAAAAAAAAAAATTAAGCACAATCAAGACAAACCCCTTACACCTGTGTGCGAATATACAGAAAACAAAAAATTAGGCGAATTCAAGACAAACCACTTGCAAGTGTCAGTGAATATACAAAAAACAAAATCCTAGGAGCAATCAAGACAAACCACTTGGACCTGTGTTTGAATATATAAGGAACACACACCTGGGCGCAATCATGAAAAACCACGTGCACCTTTGTGGGAATCAGCAAACAACACACACCTGGGCACAATCAAGACTGACAACTTCCATCTGTGTTCGAATATATAAAAAACACACACCTGGGCGCAATCAAGACAAACCACTTGAACCTCTGTGCCAATCTAAAAAAACACACACACACATAGGTGCAATCATGACAAACCACATGGACCTGTGTGGGAATCTGCAAAAAACACACAACTGGGCACAATCAAGACAAACCACTTGCACCTGTGTGCGAATCTCCAAATAAAAAAACGTAGGCGCAATGAAAACAACTTGCAACTGTGTGTGAATCTACAAAAAACAAAAACCTAGGCGCAATCATAACAAACCAGTTGCACCTGTGTGGGAATTTGAAAACAACACACACCTGGGCACAATCAAGACAAACCACTAGCACCTGTGTGCGAATCTCCAAAAAAAAAAAAAAAAAACCTAGGCTCAATCAAGACAAGCCACGTGCACCTGTGTGCAAATCTACATAAAAAAAACCTAAGTGAAATAAAGACACACCGTTTAAACCTGGGTGCAGATCTAAAAACAACACACACCTGGGAGCAATCATGACACACCACGCGCACCTGTGTGGGAATCTCCTAAAATAAAAAACCTAGGCGCAATCAAGACAAACCATTGCACCTGTCTGTGAAACTCCAAAAAAAAAATTAAGCACAATCAAGACAAACCACTTACACCTGTGTGCGAATCTACAAAAAACAAAAAAATAGGTGTAATCAAGACAAACCACTTGCACCTGTCTGTGATTCTACAAAAAACAAAATCCTAGGCACAATCAAGACAAAACACTTGCACCTGTGTTCGAATCTATAAGGAACACACACCTGGGCGAATCATGACAAACCATGTGCACCTTTGTGGGAATCAGCAAACAACACACACACCTGGGCACTATCAAGACTGACAACTTCCATCTGTGTTCGAATCTATAAACAACACACACCTGGGCACAATCAAGACAAACCACTTGCACCTGGGTGCCAACTTAAAAATACACACACACCTGGGTGCAATCATGACAAACCAATTTCCCCTGTGTGGGAATCTGCAAACAACACACAACTGGACACAATCAAGACAAACCACTTGCACCTGTGTTCGAATTTCCAAATAAAAAATCCTAGGCGCAATGAAGACAACTTGCAACTGTGTGTGAATCTACAAAAAACAAAAACCTAGGCGTAATCATGACAAACCACTTGCACCTGTGTGGGAATCTGAAAACAACACACACATGGGCACAAGCAAGACAAAGCACTAGCACCTGTGTGTGAATTTCCAAAAAAAAAAAAAAGATATCCTAGCCGCAATCAAGAAAAACCATTTGCACCTGTGGTCCAATCAACAAACAAAACACAGCTGGGCGCAATCATCACAAATCACTTGCACCTGTGTGGGTATCTGGAAACACACACACCTGCGCACATCAAGACTAACCAATGCACCTGTGTCGAATCTTCAAAAAAAAAAATACCTAGGCGCAATCAAGACAAACCACTTGCACCTGTGTGCAAATCTCCAAAAAAAATAACCTATGCACAGTCAAGACAAACCACTTGCACCTCTGTGTAAATCTAAAAAAAAAAAAATCCTAGGCGCAATCAAGACAGACCACTTGCACCTTAGTGCGAATCTACAAAAAAAAAAAAAAAGAAAAGAAAACCTAGGCGCAGTCAAGACAAACCACTTGCACCTGTGCTCAAATCTATAAACAACACACACCTGGGAGCAAAAATGACAAACCACGTGCACCTGTGTGCAAATCTACAAAAAAAAAAAAAAAACCTATGGGCAATCAAGACACACCACTTGCACCTGTGTGTGGATCTACAAACAAAAAACACCTGGGCACAATCATGACAAACCACGTGCACCTGTGTGGGAATCTCAAAAAAAAAAAAAAAACTAGGCACAATCAAGACAAACCACTTGCACCTGTGGTCCAATCAACAAACAACACACAGCTGGCCGCAATCATCACAAATCACTTGCACCTGTGTGGGTATCTACAAACACACACACCTGGGCACATCAAGACTAACCAATTGCACCTGTGTGCGAATCTTCAAAAAAAAAAATACCTAGGCGCAATCAAGACAAACCACTTAAACCTGTGTGCAAATCTCCAAAAAAAAAAATAACCTATGCAGAGTCAAGACAAACCACTTGCACCTCTGTGTGAATAGACAAAAAAAAAAACACCTAGGCGCAATCAAGACACACCACTTGCACCTTTGTGCGTATCTACAAAAGAAAAAAAAGAAAACCTAGGCGGAATCAAGACTAACCACATGCACCTGTGTTCAAATCTATAAACAACACACACCTGGGCGCAATCATGACAAACCACGTGCACCTGTGTGGGAATCTCCTAAAATCAAAAACCTAGGCGCAATCAGGACAAACCCCTTAATCCTGTGTGCGAATCTACAGAAAACAAAAAATTAGGCATAATCAAGACAAACCACTTGCACCTGTCTGTGAATCTACAAAAAACAAAATCCTAGGCGCAATCAAGACAAAACACTTGCACCTGTGTTCGAATCTATAAGGAACATACACCTGGGCGAATCATGACAAACCATGTGCACCTTTGTGGGAATCAGCAAACAACACACACACCTGGGCACTATCAAGACTGACAACTTCCATCTGTGTTCGAATCTATAAACAACACACACCTGGGCACAATCAAGACAAACCACTTGCACCTGTGTGCCAACTTAAAAATACACACACACCTGGGTGCAATCATGACAAACCAATTTCCCCTGTGTGGGAATCTGCAAACAACACACAACTGGGCACAATCAAGACAAACCACTTGCACCTGTGTGCGAATCTCCAAATAAAAAAACCTAGGCGCAATGAAGACAACTTGCAACTGTGTGTGAATCTACAAAAAACAAAAAACCTAGGCGTAATCATGACAAACCACTTGCACCTGTGTGGGAATCTGAAAACAACACACACCTGGGCACAAGCAAGACAAAGCACTAGCACCTGTGTGTGAATCTCCAAAAAAAAAAAGATATCCTAGCCGCAATCAAGACAAACCATTTGCACCTGTGGTCCAATCAACTAACAAAACACAGCTGGGCGCAATCATCACAAATCACTTGCACCTGTGTGCGTATCTGGAAAAACACACACCTGCGCACATCAAGACTAACCAATGCACCTGTGTCGAATCTTCAAAAAAAAAAAAATACCTAGGCGCAATCAAGACAAACGACTTGCACCTGTGTGCGAATTTCCAAATAAAAAAACCTAGGCGCAATGAAGACAACTTGCAACTGTGTGTGAATCTACGAAAAACAAAAACCTAGGCGCAATCATGACAAACCACTTGCACCTGTGTGCGAATCTCCAAAAAAAAAAAAAACTAGGCTCAATCAAGACAAAACACTTGCACCTGTGTTCATATCTATAAACAACACACACCTGGGCGCAAAAATGACAAACCACGTGCACCTGTGTGCAAATCTACAAAAAACAAAAACCTATGGGCAATCAAGACACACCACTTGCACCTGTGTGTGGATCTACAAAAAAAAAAAAAAATCCTAGGTGCAATGAAGACACACCACTTGCAACTTAGTGCGAATCTACAAAAAAAAAAAAAAAAGAAAAGAAAACCTAGGCGCAGTCAAGACAAACCACTTGCACCTGTGCTCAAATCTATAAACAACACACACCTGGGAGCAAAAATGACAAACCACGTGCACCTGTGTGCAAATCTACAAAAAACAAAAACCTATGGGCAATCAAGACACACCACTTGCACCTGTGTGTGGATCTACAAACAAAAAACACCTGGGCACAATCATGACAAACCAGGTGCACCTGTGTGGGAATCTCAAAAAAAAAAAAAAAACTACGTACAATCAAGACAAACCACTTGCACCTGTGGTCCAATCAACAAACAACACACAGCTGGCCGCAATCATCACAAATCACTTGCACCTGTGTGGGTATCTACAAACACACACAACTGGGCACATCAAGACTAACCAATTGCACCTGTGTGCGAATCTTCAAAAAAAAAATACCTAGGCGCAATCAAGACAAACCACTTAAACCTGTGTGCAAATCTCCAAAAAAAAAATAACCTATGCACAGTCAAGACAAACCACTTGCACCTTTGTGTGAATATACAAAAAAAAAAAAAAACCTAGGCGCAATCAAGACACACCACTTGCACCTTTGTGCGTATCTACAAAAGAAAAAAAAGAAAACCTAGGCGGAATCAAGACTAACCACATGCACCTGTGTTCAAATCTATAAACAACACACACCTGGGCGCAATCATGACAAACCACGTGCACCTGTGTGGGAATCTCCTAAAATCAAAAACCTAGGCGCAATCAAGACAAACCACTTGCACCTGTGTGTGAAACTCCAAAAAAAAAAAAAAAAAAATAAGCACAATCAGGACAAACCCCTTAAACCTGTGTGCGAATCTACAGAAAACAAAAAATTAGGCGTACTCAAGACAAACCACTTGCACCTGTCTGTGAATATACAAAAAACAAAATCCTAGGCGCAATCCAGACAAACCACTTGGACCTGTGTTTGAACCTATAAGGAACAAACACCTGGGCGCAATCATGAAAAACCACGTGCACCTTTGTGGGAATCAGCAAACAACACACACACCTGGGCACTATCAAGACTGACAACTTCCATCTGTGTTCGAATCTATAAACAACACACACCTGGGCGCAATCAAGACAAACCACTTGCACCTGTGTGCCAATCTAAAAAAACACACACACCTGGGTGCAATCATGACAAACCGCATGCACCTGTGTGGGAATCTGCAAAAAACACACAACTGGGCACAATCAAGACAAACCACTTGCACCTGTGTGCGAATTTCCAAATAAAAAAACCTAGGCGCAATGAAGACAACTTGCAACTGTGTGTGAATCTACGAAAAACAAAAACCTAGGCGCAATCATGACAAACCACTTGCACCTGTGTGCGAATCTCCAAAAAAAAAAAAAAAAAAAACTAGGCTCTATCAAGACAAACCACTTGCTCCTGTTTTCATATCTATAAACAACACACACCTGGGCGCAATCATGACAAGCCACGTGCAACTGTGTGCAAATCTACATAAAAAAAAACTAAGTGAAATCAAGACACACCGTTTAAACCTGTGTGCAGATCTACAAAAAACACACACCTGGGTGCAATCATGACACACCACGTGCACCTGTGTGGGAATCTCAAAAAAAAAGCCTAGGAGCAATCAAGACAAACCACTTGCACCTGAGTGAGAATCTCCAAAAAAAAAAAAGCTAGGCGCAATCAAGACAAACATCCTGCACATGTGTTCCAATCAACAAACAACACACAGCTGGGCGTAATCATGACAAATATCTTGCACCTGTGTGGGTATCAGCAAACACACACACCTGGGCACATCAACACAAACCAATTGCACCTGTTTGCGAATCTTCAAAAAAAAATTTAAAAAACCTAGGCTCCATCAAGACAAACCACTTGCACCTGTGTGGAAATCTCCAAAAAAAAAAAAAACCTAGGCACAGTCAAGACAAGCCACTTGCACCTCTGTGCGAATCTACAAAAAAAAACAAAAAACCTAGGAGCAATCAAGACACAACATTTGCACCTCTGTGTGAATCTACAAAAAAAAAAAAAAAAAAAAAAAAAAAAACCTAGGCGCAATCAAGACAAACTACTGGCACCTCTGTGCGAATCTACAAAAAAAAAAAAAAAAAAAAAAAACCTAGGCGCAATCAAGACAAACCACTTGCACCTGTGTTCATATCTATAAACAACACACACCTGGGTGCAATCATGACAAGCCACGTGCACCTGTGTGCAAATCTACATAAAAAAACCTAAGTGAAATAAAGACACACCGTTTAAACCTGTGTGCAGATCTACAAACAACACACACCTGGGAGCAATCATGACACACCACGTGCACCTGTGTGGGAATCTCCTAAAATCAAAAACCTAGGCGCAATCAAGACAAACCATTGCACCTGTCTGTGTAACTCCAAAAAAAAAATTAAGCACAATCAAGACAAACCACTTACACCTGTGTGCGAATCTACAAAAAACAAAAAATTAGGCGTAATCAAGACAAACCACTTGCACCTGTCTGTGAATCTACAAAAAACAAAATCCTAGGCGCAATCAAGACAAAACACTTGCACCTGTGTTCGAATCTATAAGGAACACACACCTGGGCGAATCATGACAAACCATGTGCACCTTTGTGGGAATCAGCAAACAACACACACACCTGGGCACTATCAAGACTGACAACTTCCATCTGTGTTCGAATCTATAAACAACACACACCTGGGCAAAATCAAGACAAACCACTTGCACCTGGGTGCCAATCTAAAAAAACACACACACCTGGGTGCAATCATGACAAACCGCATGCACCTGTGTGAGAATCTGCAAAAAACACACAACTGGGCACAATCAAGACAAACCACTTGCACCTGTGTGAGAATTTCCAAATAAAAAAACCTAGGCGCAATGAAGACAACTTGCAACTGTGTGTGAATCTACGAAAAACAAAAACCTAGGCGCAATCATGACAAACCACTTGCACCTGTGTGGGAATCTCCAAAAAAAAAAAAAAAAAAAAAAAAACTAGGCTCAATCAAGACAAACCACTTGTACCTGTGTTCATATCTATAAACAACACACACCTGGGCACAATCATGACAAGCCACGTGCACCTGTGTGCAAATCTACATAAAAAAAAACCTAAGTGAAATAAAGACACACCGTTTAAACCTGTGTGCAGATCTACAAACAACACACACCTGGGAGCAATCATGACACACCACGTGCACCTGTGTGGGAATCTCCTAAAATCAAAAACCTAGGCGCAATCAAGACAAACCATTGCACCTGTCTGTGAAACTCCAAAAAAAAAAAAAATTAAGCATAATCAAGACAAACCACTTACACCTGTGTGCGAATCTACAAAAAACAAAAAAATAGGTGTTATCAAGACAAACCAGTTGCACCTGTCTGTGAATCTACAAAAAACAAAATCCTAGGCGCAATCAAGACAAAACACTTGCACCTGTGTTCGAATCTATAAGGAACACACACCTGGGCGAATCATGATAAACCATGTGCACCTTTGTGGGAATCAGCAAACAACACACACACCTGGGCACTATCAAGACTGACAACTTCCATCTGTGTTCGAATCTATAAACAACACACACCTGGGCACAATCAAGACAAACCACTTGCACCTGTGTGCCAACTTAAAAATACACACACACCTGGGTGCAATCATGACAAACCAATTTCCCCTGTGTGGGAATCTGCAAACAACACACAACTGGACACAATCAAGACAAACCACTTGCACCTGTGTGCGAATCTCCAAATAAAAAAACCTAGGCGCAATGAAGACAACTTGCAACTGTGTGTGAATCTACAAAAAACAAAAACCTAGGCGTAATCATGACAAACCAGTTGCACCTGTGTGGGAATCTGAAAACAACACACACCTGGGCACACGCAAGATAAAGCACTAGCACCTGTGTGTGAATCTCCAAAAAAAAAAAGATATCCTAGCCGCAATCAAGACAAAACATTTGCACCTGTGGTCCAATCAACAAACAAAACACAGCTGGGCGCAATCATCACAAATCACTTGCACCTGTGTGGGTATCTGGAAACACACACACCTGCGCACATCAAGACTAACCAATGCACCTGTGTCGAATCTTCAAAAAAAAAAAAATACCTAGGCGCAATCAAGACAAACCACTTGCACCTGTGTGCAAATCTCAAAAAAAAATAACCTATGCACAGTCAAGACAAACCACTTGCACCTCTGTGTGAATCTACAAAAAAAAAAAAAAATCCTAGGTGCAATCAAGACACACCACTTGCACCTTAGTGCGAATCTACAAAAAAAAAAAAAAAAGAAAAGAAAACCTAGGCGCAGTCAAGACAAACCACTTGCACCTGTGCTCAAATCTATAAACAACACACACCTGGGCGCAAAAATGACAAACCACGTGCACCTGTGTGCAAATCTACAAAAAACAAAAACCTATGGGCAATCAAGACACACCACTTGCACCTGTGTGTGGATCTACAAACAAAAAACACCTGGGCACAATCATGACAAACCACGTGCACCTGTGTGGGAATCTCAAAAAAAAAAAAAAAAACTACGTACAATCAAGACAAACCACTTGCACCTGTGGTCCAATCAACAAACAACACACAGCTGGCCGCAATCATCACAAATCACTTGCACCTGTGTGGGTATCTACAAACACACACAACTGGGCACATCAAGACTAACCAATTGCACCTGTGTGCGAATCTTCAAAAAAAAAAATACCTAGGCGCAATCAAGACAAACCACTTAAACCTGTGTGCAAATCTCCAAAAAAAAAAAAATAACCTATGCACAGTCAAGACAAACCACTTGCACCTTTGTGTGAATATACAAAAAAAAAAAAAACCTAGGCGCAATCAAGACACACCACTTGCACCTTTGTGCGTATCTACAAAAGAAAAAAAAGAAAACCTAGGCGGAATCAAGACTAACCACATGCACCTGTGTTCAAATCTATAAACAACACACACCTGGGCGCAATCATGACAAACCACGTGCACCTGTGTGGGAATCTCCTAAAATCAAAAACCTAGGCGCAATCAAGACAAACCACTTGCACCTGTGTGTGAAACTCCAAAAAAAAAAAAAAAATTAAGCACAATCAGGACAAACCCCTTAAACCTGTGTGCGAATCTACAGAAAACAAAAAATTAGGCGTACTCAAGACAAACCACTTGCACCTGTCTGTGAATATACAAAAAACAAAATCCTAGGCGCAATCCAGACAAACCACTTGGACCTGTGTTTGAACCTATAAGGAACAAACACCTGGGCGCAATCATGAAAAACCACGTGCACCTTTATGGGAAACAGCAAACAACACACACACCTGGGCACTATCAAGACTGACAACTTCCATCTGTGTTCGAATCTATAAACAACACACACCTGGGCGCAATCAAGACAAACCACTTGCACCTGTAGGCCAATCTAAAAAAACACACACACCTGGGTGCAATCATGACAAACCGCATGCACCTGTGTGGGAGTCTGCAAAAAACACACAACTGGGCACAATCAAGACAAACCACTTGCACCTGTGTGCGAATTTCCAAATAAAAAAACCTAGGCGCAATGAAGACAACTTGCAACTGTGTGTGAATCTACGAAAAACAAAAACCTAGGCGCAATCATGACAAACCACTTGCACCTGTGTGCGAATCTCCAAAAAAAAAAAAAAAAAAAAACTAAGCTCTATCAAGACAAACCACTTGCACCTGTGTTCATATCTATAAACAACACACACCTGGGCGCAATCATGACAAGCCACGTGCACCTGTGTGCAAATCTACATAAAAAAAACCTAAGTGAAATCAAGACACACCGTTTAAACCTGTGTGCAGATCTACAAAAAACACACACCTGGGTGCAATCATGACACACCACGTGCACCTGTGTGGGAATCTCAAAAAAAAAAAGCCTAGGAGCAATCAAGACAAACCACTTGCACCTGTGAGAATCTCCAAAAAAAAAAAAGCTAGGCGCAATCAAGACAAACATCCTGCACATGTGTTCCAATCAACAAACAACACACAGCTGGGCGTAATCATGACAAATATCTTGCACCTGTGTGGGTATCAGCAAACACACACACCTGGGCACATCAACACAAACCAATTGCACCTGTTTGCGAATCTTCAAAAAAAAAATTAAAAAACCTAGGCTCCATCAAGACAAACCACTTGCACCTGTGTGCAAATCTCCAAAAAAAAAAAAAAAAACCTAGGCACAGTCAAGACAAACCACTTGCACCTCTGTGCGAATCTACAAAAAAAAAAACAAAAAACCTAGGAGCAATCAAGACACACCACTTGCACCTCTGTGTGAATCTACAAAAAAAAAAAAAAAAAAAAAACCTAGGCGCAATCAAGACAAACTACTGGCACCTCTGTGCGAATCTACAAAAAAAAAAAAAAAAAACCTAGGCGCAATCAAGACAAACCACTTGCACCTGTGTTCAAATCTATAAACAACACAACCTGGGCGCGATCATGACAAGCCACGTGCACCTGTGTGTAAATCTACATAAAACAAAATCCTACGTGAAATCAAGACACACCATTTAAACCTGTGTACAGATCTACAAACAACACACACCTGGGTGCATTCATGACAAATCACTTGGACCTGTGTGGGTATCTGCAAACACACACAACTGGGCACATCAACACAAACCATTTGCACCTGTGTGAGAATCTTCAAAAAAAAAAACTAGGCTCAATCAAGACAGACCACTTGCACCTGTGTACAAGTCTCCAAAAAAAAAAACATAGGCACAGTCAATACAAACCACTTGCACCTAGTGCGAATCTACAAAAAAAAAAAACAAAAAAACCTAGGCGCAATCAAGACACACCACTGGCACCTCTGTGCGAATCTACAAAAAAAAAAAAAAAAAAAACTAGTAGCAATCAAGACAAACCACTTGCACCTGTGCTCAAATCTATAAACAACACACACCTGGGCGCAAAAATGACAAACCACGTGCACCTGTGTGCAAATCTACAAAAAACAAAAACCTATGGGCAATCAAGACACACCACTTGCACCTGTGTGTGGAACTACAAATAACAAACACCTGGGGACAATCATGACAAACCACGTGCACCTGTGTGGGAATCTAAAAAAAAAAAAAAACTAGGCACAATCAAGACAAACCAATTGCACCTGTGGTCCAATCAACAAACAACACACAGCTGGCCGCAATCATCACAAATCAATTGCACCTGTGTGGGTATCTACAAACACACACACCTGGGCACATCAAGACTAACCAATTGCACCTGTGTGCGAATCTTCAAAAAAAAAATACCTAGGCGCAATCAAGACAAACCACTTAAACCTGTGTGCAAATCTCCAAAAAAAAAAATAACCTATGCACAGTCAAGACAAACCACTTGCACCTCTGTGTGAATATACAAAAAAAAAAAAAAAAAACCTAGGCGCAATCAAGACAAACCACTTGCACCTGTGCTCAAATCTATAAACAACACACACCTGGGCGCAATCATGACAAACCACGTGCACCTGTGTGGGAATCTCCTAAAATCAAAAACCTAGGCGCAATCAAGACAAACCACTAGCACCTGTGTGTGAAACTCCAAAAAAAAAAAAATTAAGCACAATCAGGACAAACCCCTTAAACCTGTGTGCGAATCTACAGAAAACAAAAAATTAGGCATAATCAAGACAAACCACTTGCACCTGTCTGTGAATCTACAAAAAACAAAATCCTAGGCGCAATCCAGACAAACCACTTGGACCTGTGTTTGAATCTATAAGGAACACACACCTGGGCGCAATCATGAAAAACCATGTGCACCTTTATGGGAATCAGCAAACAACACACACACCTGGGCACTATCAAGACTGACAACTTTCATCTGTGTTCGAATCTATAAACAACACACACCTAGGCGCAATCAAGACAAACCACTTGCACCTGTGTGCCAATCTAAAAAAACGCACACACCAAGGTGCAAACATGACAAACCGCATGCACCTGTGTGGGAATCTGCAAAAAACACACAACTGAGCACAATCAAGACAAACCACTTGCACCTGTGTGCGAATTTCCAAATAAAAAAACCTAGGCGCAAAGAAGACAACTTGCAACTGTGTGTGAATCTACAAAAAACAAAAACCTAGGCGCAATCATGACAAACCACTTGCACCTGTGTGGGTATCTGAAAACAACACACACCTGGGCACAATCAAGACAAACCACTAGCACCTGTGTGCGAATCTCCAAAAAAAAAAAAAACCCTAGGCTCATTCAAGACAAACCACTTGCACCTGTGTTCAAATCTATAAACAACACACACCTGGGCGCAATCATGACAAGCCACGTGCACCTGTGTGCAAATCTACATAAAAAAACCTAAGTGAAATCAAGACACACCGTTTAAACCTGTGTGCAGATCTACAAACAACACACATGGGTGCAATCATGACACACCACGTGCACCTGTGTGGGACTCTCAAAAAATAAAGCCTAGGCGCAATCAAGACAAACCACTTGCACCTGTGTGGAAGTCTCCAAAAAAAAAAACAAACCTAGGCACAGTCAAGACAAACCACTTGCACCTCTGTGCGAATCTACAAAAAAAAAAAAAAAAACCTAGGAGCAATCAAGACACACCACTTGCACCTCTGTGCGAATCTACAAAAAAAAAAAAAAAAAAAAATACCTAGGCGCAATCAAGACAAACTACTGGCACCTCTGTGCAAATCTACAAAAAAAAAGAAAAAAAAACCTAGGCGCAATCAAGACAAACCACTTGCACCTGTGTTCAAATCTATAAACAACACACACCTGGGTGCGATCATGACAAGCCACGTGCACCTGTGTGCAAATCTACATAAAACAAAAACCTACGTAAAATCAAGACACACCATTTAAACCTGTGTGCAGATCTACAAACAACACACACCTGGGTGCATTCATGACAAATCACTTGGACCTGTGTGGGTATCTGCAAACACACACACCTGGGCACATCAACACAAACCATTTGCACCTGTGGGAGAATCTTCAAAAAAAAATCTAGGCTCAATCAAGACAAACCACTTGCACCTGTGTGCAAGTCTCCAAAAAAAAAAAAAAAAAAAAAAAAACATAGGCACAGTCAATACAAACCGCTTGCACCTCTGTGCAAATCTACAAACAAAAAAAAACCTAGCCGCAATCAAGACACACCACCGGCACCTCTGTGCGAATCTCCAAAAAAAAAAAAAAAAAACTAGGCTCTATCAAGACAAACCACTTGCACCTGTGTTCATATCTATAAACAACACACACCTGGGCGCAATCATGACAAGCCACGTGCACCTGCGTGCAAATCTACATAAAAAAAACCTAAGTGAAATCAAGACACACCGTTTAAACCTGTGTGCAGATCTACAAAAAACACACACCTGGGTGCAATCATGACACACCACGTGCACCTGTGTGGGAATCTCAAAAAAAAAAAGCCTAGGAGCAATCAAGACAAACCACTTGCACCTGTGTGAGAATCTCCAAAAAAAAAAAAAGCTAGGCGCAATCAAGACAAACATCCTGCACATGTGTTCCAATCAACAAACAACACACAGCTGGGCGTAATCATGACAAATATCTTGCACCTGTGTGGGTATCAGCAAACACACACACCTGGGCACATCAACACAAACCAATTGCACCTGTTTGCGAATCTTCAAAAAAAAATAAAAAAACCTAGGCTCCATCAAGACAAACCACTTGCACCTGTGTGGAAATCTCCAAAAAAAAAAAAAAAAACCTAGGCACAGTCAAGACAAACCACTTGCACCTCTGTGCGAATCTACAAAAAAAAAACAAAAAACCTAGGAGCAATCAAGACACACCACTTGCACCTCTGTGTGAATCTACAAAAAAAAAAAAAAAAAAACTAGGCGCAATCAAGACAAACTACTGGCACCTCTGTGCGAATCTACAAAAAAAAAAAAAAACCTAGGCGCAATCAAGACAAACCACTTGCACCTGTGTTCAAATCTATAAACAACACAACCTGGGCGCGATCATGACAAGCCACGTGCACCTGTGTGTAAATCTACATAAAACAAAATCCTACGTGAAATCAAGACACACCATTTAAACCTGTGTACAGATCTACAAACAACACACACCTGGGTGCATTCATGACAAATCACTTGGACCTGTGTGGGTATCTGCAAACACACACAACTGGGCACATCAACACAAACCATTTGCACCTGTGTGAGAATCTTCAAAAAAAAAAACTAGGCTCAATCAAGACAGACCACTTGCACCTGTGTGCAAGTCTCCAAAAAAAAAAAACATAGGCACAGTCAATACAAACCACTTGCACCTAGTGCGAATCTACAAAAAAAAAAAACAAAAAAACCTAGGCGCAATCAAGACACACCACTGGCACCTCTGTGCGAATCTACAAAAAAAAAAAAAAAAAAAAACTAGTAGCAATCAAGACAAACCACTTGCACCTGTGCTCAAATCTATAAACAACACACACCTGGGCGCAAAAATGACAAACCACGTGCACCTGTGTGCAAATCTACAAAAAACAAAAACCTATGGGCAATCAAGACACACCACTTGCACCTGTGTGTGGAACTACAAATAACAAACACCTGGGGACAATCATGACAAACCACGTGCACCTGTGTGGGAATCTAAAAAAAAAAAAAAACTAGGCACAATCAAGACAAACCACTTGCACCTGTGGTCCAATCAACAAACAACACACAGCTGGCCGCAATCATCACAAATCACTTGCACCTGTGTGGGTATCTACAAACACACACACCTGCGCACATCAAGACTAACCAATGCACCTGTGTCGAATCTTCAAAAAAAAAAAAAACCTAGGCGCAATCAAGACAAACCACTTGCACCTGTGTGAAAATCTCCAAAAAAAATAACCTATGCACAGCCAAGACAAACCACTTGCACCTCTGTGTGAATCTACAAAAAAAAAAAAAATCCTAGGTGCAATCAAGACACACCACTTGCACCTTAGTGCGAATCTACAAAAAAAAAAAAGAAAAGAAAACCTAGGCGCAGTCAAGACAAACCACTTGCACCTGTGCTCAAATCTATAAACAACACACACCTCGGCGCAAAAATGACAAACCACGTGCACCTGTGTGCAAATCTACAAAAAACAAAAACCTATGGGCAATCAAGACACACCACTTGCACCTGTGTGTGGATCTACAAACAAAAAACACCTGGGCACAATCATGACAAACCACGTGCACCTGTGTGGGAATCTCAAAAAAAAAAAACTACGTACAATCAAGACAAACCACTTGCACCTGTGGTCCAATCAACAAACAACACACAGCTGGCCGCAATCATCACAAATCACTTGCACCTGTGTGGGTATCTACAAACACACACAACTGGGCACATCAAGACTAACCAATTGCACCTGTGTGCGAATCTTCAAAAAAAAAATACCTAGGCGCAATCAAGACAAACCACTTAAACCTGTGTGCAAATCTCCAAAAAAAAAAAAATAACCTATGCACAGTCAAGACAAACCACTTGCACCTTTGTGTGAATATACAAAAAAAAAAAAAAAAACCTAGGCGCAATCAAGACACACCACTTGCACCTTTGTGCGAGTCTACAAAAGAAAAAAAAGAAAACCTAGGCGGAATCAAGACTAACCACATGCACCTGTGTTCAAATCTATAAACAACACACACCTGGGCGCAATCATGACAAACCACGTGCACCTGTGTGGGAATCTCCTAAAATCAAAAACCTAGGCGCAATCAAGACAAACCACTTGCACCTGTGTGTGAAACTCCAAAAAAAAAAAAAAAATTAAGCACAATCAGGACAAACCCCTTAAACCTGTGTGCGAATCTACAGAAAACAAAAAATTAGGCGTAATCAAGACAAACCACTTGCACCTGTCTGTGAATATACAAAAAACAAAATCCTAGGCGCAATCCAGACAAACCACTTGGACCTGTGTTTGAACCTATAAGGAACAAACACCTGGGCGCAATCATGAAAAACCACGTGCACCTTTATGGGAATCAGCAAACAACACACACACCTGGGCACTATCAAGACTGACAACTTCCATCTGTGTTCGAATCTATAAACAACACACACCTGGGCGCAATCAAGACAAACCACTTGCACCTGTAGGCCAATCTAAAAAAACACACACACCTGGGTGCAATCATGACAAACCGCATGCACCTGTGTGGGAGTCTGCAAAAAACACACAACTGGGCACAATCAAGACAAACCACTTGCACCTGTGTGCGAATTTCCAAATAAAAAAACCTAGGCGCAATGAAGACAACTTGCAACTGTGTGTGAATCTACGAAAAACAAAAACCTAGGCGCAATCATGACAAACAACTTGCACCTGTGTGCGAATCTCCAAAAAAAAAAAAAAAAAAAAAAAAAAAACTAGGCTCTATCAAGACAAACCACTTGCACCTGTGTTCATATCTATAAACAACACACACCTGGGCGCAATCATGACAAGCCACGTGCACCTGTGTGCAAATCTACATAAAAAAACCTAAGTGAAATAAAGACACACCGTTTAAACCTGTGTGCAGATCTACAAAAAACACACACCTGGGTGCGATCATGACACACCACGTGCACCTGTGTGGGAATCTCAAAAAAAAAAAGCCTAGGAGCAATCAAGACAAACCACTTGCACCTGTGTGAGAATCTCCAAAAAAAAAAAAGCTAGGCGCAATCAAGACAAACATCCTGCACATGTGTTCCAATCAACAAACAACACACAGCTGGGCGTAATCATGACAAATATCTTGCACCTGTGTGGGTATCAGCAAACACACACACCTGGGCACATCAACACAAACCAATTGCACCTGTTTGCGAATCTTCAAAAAAAAATAAAAAAACCTAGGCTCCATCAAGACAAACCACTTGCACCTGTGTGGAAATCTCCAAAAAAAAAAAAAAAAAAACCTAGGCACAGTCAAGACAAACCACTTGCACCTCTGTGCGAATCTACAAAAAAAAAAACAAAAAACCTAGGAGCAATCAAGACACACCACTTGCACCTCTGTGTGAATCTACAAAAAAAAAAAAAAAAAAAAACTAGGCGCAATCAAGACAAACTACTGGAACCTCTGAGAGAATCTACAAAAAAAAAAAAAAAAAAAACCTAGGCGCAATCAAGACAAACCACTTGCACCTGTGTTCAAATCTATAAACAACACAACCTGGGCGCGATCATGACAAGCCACGTGCACCTGTGTGTAAATCTACATAAAACAAAATCCTACAGGAAATCAAGACACACCATTTAAACCTGTGTACAGATCTACAAACAACACACACCTGGGTGCATTCATGACAAATCACTTGGACCTGTGTGGGTATCTGCAAACACACACAACTGGGCACATCAACAAAAACCATTTGCACCTGTGTGAGAATCTTCAAAAAAAAAACTAGGCTCAATCAAGACAAACCACTTGCACCTGTGTGCAAGTCTCCAAAAAAAAAAAAACATAGGCACAGTCAATACAAACCACTTGCACCTAGTGCGAATCTACAAAAAAAAAACAAAAAAACCTAGGCGCAATCAAGACACACCACTGGCACCTCTGTGCGAATCTACAAAAAAAAAAAAAAAAAAAACTAGTTGCAATCAAGACAAACCACTTGCACCTGTGCTCAAATCTATAAACAACACACACCTGGGCGCAAAAATGACAAACCACGTGCACCTGTGTGCAAATCTACAAAAAACAAAAACCTATGGGCAATCAAGACACACCACTTGCACCTGTGTGTGGAACTACAAATAACAAACACCTGGGGACAATCATGACAAACCACGTGCACCTGTGTGGGAATCTAAAAAAAAAAAAAAAACTAGGCACAATCAAGACAAACCAATTGCACCTGTGGTCCAATCAACAAACAACACACAGCTGGCCGCAATCATCACAAATCACTTGCACCTGTGTGGGTATCTACAAACACACACACCTGGGCACATCAAGACTAACCAATTGCACCTGTGTGCGAATCTTCAAAAAAAAAATACCTAGGCGCTATCAAGACAAACCACTTAAACCTGTGTGCAAATCTCCAAAAAAAAAAATAACCTATGCACAGTCAAGACAAACCACTTGCACCTCTGTGTGAATATACAAAAAAAAAAAAAAAAAAAACCTAGGCGCAATCAAGACAAACCACTTGCACCTGTGCTCAAATCTATAAACAACACACACCTGGGCGCAATCATGACAAACCACGTGCACCTGTGTGGGAATCTCCTAAAATCAAAAACCTAGGCGCAATCAAGACAAACCACTAGCACCTGTGTGTGAAACTCCAAAAAAAAAAAAATTAAGCACAATCAGGACAAACCCCTTAAACCTGTGTGCGAATCTACAGAAAACAAAAAATTAGGCATAATCAAGACAAACCACTTGCACCTGTCTGTGAATCTACAAAAAACAAAATCCTAGGCGCAATCCAGACAAACCACTTGGACCTGTGTTTGAATCTATAAGGAACACACACCTGGGCGCAATCATGAAAAACCATGTGCACCTTTATGGGAATCAGCAAACAACACACACACCTGGGCACTATCAAGACTGACAACTTTCATCTGTGTTCGAATCTATAAACAACACACACCTAGGCGCAATCAAGACAAACCACTTGCACCTGTGTGCCAATCTAAAAAAACGCACACACCAAGGTGCAAACATGACAAACCGCATGCACCTGTGTGGGAATCTGCAAAAAACACACAACTGAGCACAATCAAGACAAACCACTTGCACCTGTAGGCCAATCTAAAAAAACACACACACCTGGGTGCAATCATGACAAACCGCATGCACCTGTGTGGGAGTCTGCAAAAAACACACAACTGGGCACAATCAAGACAAACCACTTGCACCTGTGTGCGAATTTCCAAATAAAAAAACCTAGGCGCAATGAAGACAACTTGCAACTGTGTGTGAATCTACGAAAAACAAAAACCTAGGCGCAATCATGACAAACCACTTGCACCTGTGTGCGAATCTCCAAAAAAAAAAAAAAAAAAAAAAAACTAGGCTCTATCAAGACAAACCACTTGCACCTGTGTTCATATCTATAAACAACACACACCTGGGCGCAATCATGACAAGCCACGTGCACCTGTGTGCAAATCTACATAAAAAAAACCTAAGTGAAATAAAGACACACCGTTTAAACCTGTGTGCAGATCTACAAAAAACACACACCTGGGTGCGATCATGACACACCACGTGCACCTGTGTGGGAATCTCAAAAAAAAAAGCCTAGGAGCAATCAAGACAAACCACTTGCACCTGTGTGAGAATCTCCAAAAAAAAAAAAGCTAGGCGCAATCAAGACAAACATCCTGCACATGTGTTCCAATCAACAAACAACACACAGCTGGGCGTAATCATGACAAATATCTTGCACCTGTGTGGGTATCAGCAAACACACACACCTGGGCACATCAACACAAACCAATTGCACCTGTTTGCGAATCTTCAAAAAAAAATAAAAAAACCTAGGCTCCATCAAGACAAACCACTTGCACCTGTGTGGAAATCTCCAAAAAAAAAAAAAAAAAAACCTAGGCACAGTCAAGACAAACCACTTGCACCTCTGTGCGAATCTACAAAAAAAAAAACAAAAAACCTAGGAGCAATCAAGACACACCACTTGCACCTCTGTGTGAATCTACAAAAAAAAAAAAAAAAAAACTAGGCGCAATCAAGACAAACTACTGGAACCTCTGAGAGAATCTACAAAAAAAAAAAAAAAAAAAAAACCTAGGCGCAATCAAGACAAACCACTTGCACCTGTGTTCAAATCTATAAACAACACAACCTGGGCGCGATCATGACAAGCCACGTGCACCTGTGTGTAAATCTACATAAAACAAAATCCTACGGGAAATCAAGACACACCATTTAAACCTGTGTACAGATCTACAAACAACACACACCTGGGTGCATTCATGACAAATCACTTGGACCTGTGTGGGTATCTGCAAACACACACAACTGGGCACATCAACAAAAACCATTTGCACCTGTGTGAGAATCTTCAAAAAAAAAACTAGGCTCAATCAAGACAAACCACTTGCACCTGTGTGCAAGTCTCCAAAAAAAAAAAAAACATAGGCACAGTCAATACAAACCACTTGCACCTAGTGCGAATCTACAAAAAAAAAACAAAAAAACCTAGGCGCAATCAAGACACACCACTGGCACCTCTGTGCGAATCTACAAAAAAAAAAAAAAAAAAAACTAGTTGCAATCAAGACAAACCACTTGCACCTGTGCTCAAATCTATAAACAACACACACCTGGGCGCAAAAATGACAAACCACGTGCACCTGTGTGCAAATCTACAAAAAACAAAAACCTATGGGCAATCAAGACACACCACTTGCACCTGTGTGTGGAACTACAAATAACAAACACCTGGGGACAATCATGACAAACCACGTGCACCTGTGTGGGAATCTAAAAAAAAAAAAAAAACTAGGCACAATCAAGACAAACCAATTGCACCTGTGGTCCAATCAACAAACAACACACAGCTGGCCGCAATCATCACAAATCACTTGCACCTGTGTGGGTATCTACAAACACACACACCTGGGCACATCAAGACTAACCAATTGCACCTGTGTGCGAATCTTCAAAAAAAAAATACCTAGGCGCTATCAAGACAAACCACTTAAACCTGTGTGCAAATCTCCAAAAAAAAAAATAACCTATGCACAGTCAAGACAAACCACTTGCACCTCTGTGTGAATATACAAAAAAAAAAAAAAAAAAAAACCTAGGCGCAATCAAGACAAACCACTTGCACCTGTGCTCAAATCTATAAACAACACACACCTGGGCGCAATCATGACAAACCACGTGCACCTGTGTGGGAATCTCCTAAAATCAAAAACCTAGGCGCAATCAAGACAAACCACTAGCACCTGTGTGTGAAACTCCAAAAAAAAAAAAATTAAGCACAATCAGGACAAACCCCTTAAACCTGTGTGCGAATCTACAGAAAACAAAAAATTAGGCATAATCAAGACAAACCACTTGCACCTGTCTGTGAATCTACAAAAAACAAAATCCTAGGCGCAATCCAGACAAACCACTTGGACCTGTGTTTGAATCTATAAGGAACACACACCTGGGCGCAATCATGAAAAACCATGTGCACCTTTATGGGAATCAGCAAACAACACACACACCTGGGCACTATCAAGACTGACAACTTTCATCTGTGTTCGAATCTATAAACAACACACACCTAGGCGCAATCAAGACAAACCACTTGCACCTGTGTGCCAATCTAAAAAAACGCACACACCAAGGTGCAAACATGACAAACCGCATGCACCTGTGTGGGAATCTGCAAAAAACACACAACTGAGCACAATCAAGACAAACCACTTGCACCTGTAGGCCAATCTAAAAAAACACACACACCTGGGTGCAATCATGACAAACCGCATGCACCTGTGTGGGAGTCTGCAAAAAACACACAACTGGGCACAATCAAGACAAACCACTTGCACCTGTGTGCGAATTTCCAAATAAAAAAACCTAGGCGCAATGAAGACAACTTGCAACTGTGTGTGAATCTACGAAAAACAAAAACCTAGGCGCAATCATGACAAACCACTTGCACCTGTGTGCGAATCTCCAAAAAAAAAAAAAAAAAAAAAAAACTAGGCTCTATCAAGACAAACCACTTGCACCTGTGTTCATATCTATAAACAACACACACCTGGGCGCAATCATGACAAGCCACGTGCACCTGTGTGCAAATCTACATAAAAAAAACCTAAGTGAAATAAAGACACACCGTTTAAACCTGTGTGCAGATCTACAAAAAACACACACCTGGGTGCGATCATGACACACCACGTGCACCTGTGTGGGAATCTCAAAAAAAAAAGGCTAGGAGCAATCAAGACAAACCACTTGCACCTGTGTGAGAATCTCCAAAAAAAAAAAAGCTAGGCGCAATCAAGACAAACATCCTGCACATGTGTTCCAATCAACAAACAACACACAGCTGGGCGTAATCATGACAAATATCTTGCACCTGTGTGGGTATCAGCAAACACACACACCTGGGCACATCAACACAAACCAATTGCACCTGTTTGCGAATCTTCAAAAAAAAATAAAAAAACCTAGGCTCCATCAAGACAAACCACTTGCACCTGTGTGGAAATCTCCAAAAAAAAAAAAAAAAAAACCTAGGCACAGTCAAGACAAACCACTTGCACCTCTGTGCGAATCTACAAAAAAAAAAAACAAAAAACCTAGGAGCAATCAAGACACACCACTTGCACCTCTGTGTGAATCTACAAAAAAAAAAAAAAAAAAAACTAGGCGCAATCAAGACAAACTACTGGAACCTCTGAGAGAATCTACAAAAAAAAAAAAAAAAAAAAAACCTAGGCGCAATCAAGACAAACCACTTGCACCTGTGTTCAAATCTATAAACAACACAACCTGGGCGCGATCATGACAAGCCACGTGCACCTGTGTGTAAATCTACATAAAACAAAATCCTACGGGAAATCAAGACACACCATTTAAACCTGTGTACAGATCTACAAACAACACACACCTGGGTGCATTCATGACAAATCACTTGGACCTGTGTGGGTATCTGCAAACACACACAACTGGGCACATCAACAAAAACCATTTGCACCTGTGTGAGAATCTTCAAAAAAAAAACTAGGCTCAATCAAGACAAACCACTTGCACCTGTGTGCAAGTCTCCAAAAAAAAAAAAACATAGGCACAGTCAATACAAACCACTTGCACCTAGTGCGAATCTACAAAAAAAAAAACAAAAAAACCTAGGCGCAATCAAGACACACCACTGGCACCTCTGTGCGAATCTACAAAAAAAAAAAAAAAAAACTAGTTGCAATCAAGACAAACCACTTGCACCTGTGCTCAAATCTATAAACAACACACACCTGGGCGCAAAAATGACAAACCACGTGCACCTGTGTGCAAATCTACAAAAAACAAAAACCTATGGGCAATCAAGACACACCACTTGCACCTGTGTGTGGAACTACAAATAACAAACACCTGGGGACAATCATGACAAACCACGTGCACCTGTGTGGGAATCTAAAAAAAAAAAAAAAAACTAGGCACAATCAAGACAAACCAATTGCACCTGTGGTCCAATCAACAAACAACACACAGCTGGCCGCAATCATCACAAATCACTTGCACCTGTGTGGGTATCTACAAACACACACACCTGGGCACATCAAGACTAACCAATTGCACCTGTGTGCGAATCTTCAAAAAAAAAATACCTAGGCGCTATCAAGACAAACCACTTAAACCTGTGTGCAAATCTCCAAAAAAAAAAATAACCTATGCACAGTCAAGACAAACCACTTGCACCTCTGTGTGAATATACAAAAAAAAAAAAAAAAAACCTAGGCGCAATCAAGACAAACCACTTGCACCTGTGCTCAAATCTATAAACAACACACACCTGGGCGCAATCATGACAAACCACGTGCACCTGTGTGGGAATCTCCTAAAATCAAAAACCTAGGCGCAATCAAGACAAACCACTAGCACCTGTGTGTGAAACTCCAAAAAAAAAAAAATTAAGCACAATCAGGACAAACCCCTTAAACCTGTGTGCGAATCTACAGAAAACAAAAAATTAGGCATAATCAAGACAAACCACTTGCACCTGTCTGTGAATCTACAAAAAACAAAATCCTAGGCGCAATCCAGACAAACCACTTGGACCTGTGTTTGAATCTATAAGGAACACACACCTGGGCGCAATCATGAAAAACCATGTGCACCTTTATGGGAATCAGCAAACAACACACACACCTGGGCACTATCAAGACTGACAACTTTCATCTGTGTTCGAATCTATAAACAACACACACCTAGGCGCAATCAAGACAAACCACTTGCACCTGTGTGCCAATCTAAAAAAACGCACACACCAAGGTGCAAACATGACAAACCGCATGCACCTGTGTGGGAATCTGCAAAAAACACACAACTGAGCACAATCAAGACAAACCACTTGCACCTGTGTGCGAATTTCCAAATAAAAAAACCTAGGCGCAAAGAAGACAACTTGCAACTGTGTGTGAATCTACAAAAAACAAAAACCTAGGCGCAATCATGACAAACCACTTGCACCTGTGTGGGTATCTGAAAACAACACACACCTGGGCACAATCAAGACAAACCACTAGCACCTGTGTGCGAATCTCCAAAAAAAAAAAAAACCCTAGGCTCATTCAAGACAAACCACTTGCACCTGTGTTCAAATCTATAAACAACACACACCTGGGCGCAATCATGACAAGCCACGTGCACCTGTGTGCAAATCTACATAAAAAAACCTAAGTGAAATCAAGACACACCGTTTAAACCTGTGTGCAGATCTACAAACAACACACATGGGTGCAATCATGACACACCACGTGCACCTGTGTGGGACTCTCAAAAAATAAAGCCTAGGCGCAATCAAGACAAACCACTTGCACCTGTGTGGAAGTCTCCAAAAAAAAAAAACAAACCTAGGCACAGTCAAGACAAACAACTTGCACCTCTGTGCGAATCTACAAAAAAAAAAAAAAAAAAACCTAGGAGCAATCAAGACACACCACTTGCACCTCTGTGCGAATCTACAAAAAAAAATACCTAGGCACAATCAAGACAAACTACTGGCACCTCTGTGCAAATCTACAAAAAAAAAGAAAAAAAAACCTAGGCGCAATCAAGACAAACCACTTGCACCTGTGTTCAAATCTATAAACAACACACACCTGGGTGCGATCATGACAAGCCACGTGCACCTGTGTGCAAATCTACATAAAACAAAAACCTACGTAAAATCTAGACACACCATTTAAACCTGTGTGCAGATCTACAAACAACACACACCTGGGTGCATTCATGACAAATCACTTGGACCTGTGTGGGTATCTGCAAACACACACACCTGGGCACATCAACACAAACCATTTGCACCTGTGGGAGAATCTTCAAAAAAAAATCTAGGCTCAATCAAGACAAACCACTTGCACCTGTGTGCAAGTCTCCAAAAAAAAAAAAAAAACATAGGCACAGTCAATACAAACCGCTTGCACCTCTGTGCAAATCTACAAAAAAAAAAAAAACCTAGCCGCAATCAAGACACACCACCGGCACCTCTGTGCGAATCTCCAAAAAAAAAAAAAAAAACTAGGCTCTATCAAGACAAACCACTTGCACCTGTGTTCATATCTATAAACAACACACACCTGGGCGCAATCATGACAAGCCACGTGCACCTGTGTGCAAATCTACATAAAAAAACCTAAGTGAAATCAAGACACACCGTTTAAACCTGTGTGCAGATCTACAAAAAACACACACCTGGGTGCAATCATGACACACCACGTGCACCTGTGTGGGAATCTCAAAAAAAAAAAGCCTAGGAGCAATCAAGACAAACCACTTGCACCTGTGTGAGAATCTCCAAAAAAAAAAAAAGCTAGGCGCAATCAAGACAAACATCCTGCACATGTGTTCCAATCAACAAACAACACACAGCTGGGCGTAATCATGACAAATATCTTGCACCTGTGTGGGTATCAGCAAACACACACACCTGGGCACATCAACACAAACCAATTGCACCTGTTTGCGAATCTTCAAAAAAAAATAAAAAAACCTAGGCTCCATCAAGACAAACCACTTGCACCTGTGTGGAAATCTCCAAAAAAAAAAAAAAAACCTAGGCACAGTCAAGACAAACCACTTGCACCTCTGTGCGAATCTACAAAAAAAAAACAAAAAACCTAGGAGCAATCAAGACACACCACTTGCACCTCTGTGTGAATCTACAAAAAAAAAACAAAAAAAAAAACTAGGCGCAATCAAGACAAACTACTGGCACCTCTGTGCGAATCTACAAAAAAAAAAAAAAAACCTAGGCGCAATCAAGACAAACCACTTGCACCTGTGTTCAAATCTATAAACAACACAACCTGGGCGCGATCATGACAAGCCACGTGCACCTGTGTGTAAATCTACATAAAACAAAATCCTACGAGAAATCAAGACACACCATTTAAACCTGTGTACAGATCTACAAACAACACACACCTGGGTGCATTCATGACAAATCACTTGGACCTGTGTGGGTATCTGCAAACACACACAACTGGGCACATCAACACAAACCATTTGCACCTGTGTGAGAATCTTCAAAAAAAAAAACTAGGCTCAATCAAGACAAACCACTTGCACCTGTGTGCAAGTCTCCAAAAAAAAAAAACATAGGCACAGTCAATACAAACCACTTGCACCTAGTGCGAATCTACAAAAAAAAAACAAAAAAACCTAGGCGCAATCAAGACACACCACTGGCACCTCTGTGCGAATCTACAAAAAAAAAAAAAAAAAAAAACTAGTAGCAATCAAGACAAACCACTTGCACCTGTGCTCAAATCTATAAACAACACACACCTGGGCACAAAAATGACAAACCACGTGCACCTGTGTGCAAATCTACAAAAAACAAAAACCTATGGGCAATCAAGACACACCACTTGCACCTGTGTGTGGAACTACAAATAACAAACACCTGGGGACAATCATGACAAACCACGTGCACCTGTGTGGGAATCTAAAAAAAAAAAAAAACTAGGCACAATCAAGACAAACCAATTGCACCTGTGGTCCAATCAACAAACAACACACAGCTGGCCGCAATCATCACAAATCACTTGCACCTGTGTGGGTATCTACAAACACACACACCTGGGCACATCAAGACTAACCAATTGCACCTGTGTGCGAATCTTCAAAAAAAAAATACCTAGGCGCAATCAAGACAAACCACTTAAACCTGTGTGCAAATCTCCAAAAAAAAAAATAACCTATGCACAGTCAAGACAAACCACTTGCACCTCTGTGTGAATATACAAAAAAAAAAAAAAAAAACCTAGGCGCAATCAAGACAAACCACTTGCACCTGTGCTCAAATCTATAAACAACACACACCTGGGCGCAATCATGACAAACCACGTGCACCTGTGTGGGAATCTCCTAAAATCAAAAACCTAGGCGCAATCAAGACAAACCACTAGCACCTGTGTGTGAAACTCCAAAAAAAAAAAAATTAAGCACAATCAGGACAAACCCCTTAAACCTGTGTGCGAATCTACAGAAAACAAAAAATTAGGCATAATCAAGACAAACCACTTGCACCTGTCTGTGAATCTACAAAAAACAAAATCCTAGGCGCAATCCAGACAAACCACTTGGACCTGTGTTTGAATCTATAAGGAACACACACCTGGGCGCAATCATGAAAAACCATGTGCACCTTTATGGGAATCAGCAAACAACACACACACCTGGGCACTATCAAGACTGACAACTTTCATCTGTGTTCGAATCTATAAACAACACACACCTAGGCGCAATCAAGACAAACCACTTGCACCTGTGTGCCAATCTAAAAAAACGCACACACCAAGGTGCAAACATGACAAACCGCATGCACCTGTGTGGGAATCTGCAAAAAACACACAACTGAGCACAATCAAGACAAACCACTTGCACCTGTGTGCGAATTTCCAAATAAAAAAACCTAGGCGCAAAGAAGACAACTTGCAACTGTGTGTGAATCTACAAAAAACAAAAACCTAGGCGCAATCATGACAAACCACTTGCACCTGTGTGGGTATCTGAAAACAACACACACCTGAGCACAATCAAGACAAACCACTAGCACCTGTGTGCGAATCTCCAAAAAAAAAAAAAAACCCTAGGCTCATTCAAGACAAACCACTTGCACCTGTGTTCAAATCTATAAACAACACACACCTGGGCGCAATCATGACAAGCCACGTGCACCTGTGTGCAAATCTACATAAAAAAACCTAAGTGAAATCAAGACACACCGTTTAAACCTGTGTGCAGATCTACAAACAACACACATGGGTGCAATCATGACACACCACGTGCACCTGTGTGGGACTCTCAAAAAATAAAGCCTAGGCGCAATCAAGACAAACCACTTGCACCTGTGTGGAAGTCTCCAAAAAAAAAAACAAACCTAGGCACAGTCAAGACAAACCACTTGCACCTCTGTGCGAATCTACAAAAAAAAAAAAAAAAACCTAGGAGCAATCAAGACACACCACTTGCACCTCTGTGCGAATCTACAAAAAAAAAAAAAAAAAATACCTAGGCGCAATCAAGACAAACTACTGGCACCTCTGTGCAAATCTACAAAAAAAAAGAAAAAAAAACCTAGGCGCAATCAAGACAAACCACTTGCACCTGTGTTCAAATCTATAAACAACACACACCTGGGTGCGATCATGACAAGCCACGTGCACCTGTGTGCAAATCTACATAAAACAAAAACCTACGTAAAATCAAGACACACCATTTAAACCTGTGTGCAGATCTACAAACAACACACACCTGGGTGCATTCATGACAAATCACTTGGACCTGTGTGGGTATCTGCAAACACACACACCTGGGCACATCAACACAAACCATTTGCACCTGTGGGAGAATCTTCAAAAAAAAATCTAGGCTCAATCAAGACAAACCACTTGCACCTGTGTGCAAGTCTCCAAAAAAAAAAAAAAAAAACATAGGCACAGTCAATACAAACCGCTTGCACCTCTGTGCAAATCTACAAAAAAAAAAAAAACCTAGCCGCAATCAAGACACACCACCGGCACCTCTGTGCGAATCTCCAAAAAAAAAAAAAAAAACTAGGCTCTATCAAGACAAACCACTTGCACCTGTGTTCATATCTATAAACAACACACACCTGGGCGCAATCATGACAAGCCACGTGCACCTGTGTGCAAATCTACATAAAAAAAAACCTAAGTGAAATCAAGACACACCGTTTAAACCTGTGTGCAGATCTACAAAAAACACACACCTGGGTGCAATCATGACACACCACGTGCACCTGTGTGGGAATCTCAAAAAAAAAAAAGCCTAGGAGCAATCAAGACAAACCACTTGCACCTGTGTGAGAATCTCCAAAAAAAAAAAAAAAGCTAGGCGCAATCAAGACAAACATCCTGCACATGTGTTCCAATCAACAAACAACACACAGCTGGGCGTAATCATGACAAATATCTTGCACCTGTGTGGGTATCAGCAAACACACACACCTGGGCACATCAACACAAACCAATTGCACCTGTTTGCGAATCTTCAAAAAAAAATAAAAAAACCTAGGCTCCATCAAGACAAACCACTTGCACCTGTGTGGAAATCTCCAAAAAAAAAAAAAAAACCTAGGCACAGTCAAGACAAACCACTTGCACCTCTGTGCGAATCTACAAAAAAAAAAACAAAAAACCTAGGAGCAATCAAGACACACCACTTGCACCTCTGTGTGAATCTACAAAAAAAAAAAAAAAAAAACTAGGCGCAATCAAGACAAACTACTGGCACCTCTGTGCGAATCTACAAAAAAAAAAAAAAAAACCTAGGCGCAATCAAGACAAACCACTTGCACCTGTGTTCAAATCTATAAACAACACAACCTGGGCGCGATCATGACAAGCCACGTGCACCTGTGTGTAAATCTACATAAAACAAAATCCTACGTGAAATCAAGACACACCATTTAAACCTGTGTACAGATCTACAAACAACACACACCTGGGTGCATTCATGACAAATCACTTGGACCTGTGTGGGTATCTGCAAACACACACAACTGGGCACATCAACACAAACCATTTGCACCTGTGTGAGAATCTTCAAAAAAAAAAACTAGGCTCAATCAAGACAAACCACTTGCACCTGTGTGCAAGTCTCCAAAAAAAAAAAACATAGGCACAGTCAATACAAACCACTTGCACCTAGTGCGAATCTACAAAAAAAAAACAAAAAAACCTAGGCGCAATCAAGACACACCACTGGCACCTCTGTGCGAATCTACAAAAAAAAAAAAAAAAAACTAGTAGCAATCAAGACAAACCACTTGCACCTGTGCTCAAATCTATAAACAACACACACCTGGGCGCAAAAATGACAAACCACGTGCACCTGTGTGCAAATCTACAAAAAACAAAAACCTATGGGCAATCAAGACACACCACTTGCACCTGTGTGTGGAACTACAAATAACAAACACCTGGGGACAATCATGACAAACCACGTGCACCTGTGTGGGAATCTAAAAAAAAAAAAAAACTAGGCACAATCAAGAAAAACCAATTGCACCTGTGGTCCAATCAACAAACAACACACAGCTGGCCGCAATCATCACAAATCACTTGCACCTGTGTGGGTATCTACAAACACACACACCTGGGCACATCAAGACTAACCAATTGCACCTGTGTGCGAATCTTCAAAAAAAAAATACCTAGGCGCAATCAAGACAAACCACTTAAACCTGTGTGCAAATCTCCAAAAAAAAAAATAACCTATGCACAGTCAAGACAAACCACTTGCACCTCTGTGTGAATATACAAAAAAAAAAAAAAAAAACCTAGGCGCAATCAAGACAAACCACTTGCACCTGTGCTCAAATCTATAAACAACACACACCTGGGCGCAATCATGACAAACCACGTGCACCTGTGTGGGAATCTCCTAAAATCAAAAACCTAGGCGCAATCAAGACAAACCACTAGCACCTGTGTGTGAAACTCCAAAAAAAAAAAATTAAGCACAATCAGGACAAACCCCTTAAACCTGTGTGCGAATCTACAGAAAACAAAAAATTAGGCATAATCAAGACAAACCACTTGCACCTGTCTGTGAATCTACAAAAAACAAAATCCTAGGCGCAATCCAGACAAACCACTTGGACCTGTGTTTGAATCTATAAGGAACACACACCTGGGCGCAATCATGAAAAACCATGTGCACCTTTATGGGAATCAGCAAACAACACACACACCTGGGCACTATCAAGACTGACAACTTTCATCTGTGTTCGAATCTATAAACAACACACACCTAGGCGCAATCAAGACAAACCACTTGCACCTGTGTGCCAATCTAAAAAAACGCACACACCAAGGTGCAAACATGACAAACCGCATGCACCTGTGTGGGAATCTGCAAAAAACACACAACTGAGCACAATCAAGACAAACCACTTGCACCTGTGTGCGAATTTCCAAAAAAAAAAACCTAGGCGCAAAGAAGACAACTTGCAACTGTGTGTGAATCTACAAAAAACAAAAACCTAGGCGCAATCATGACAAACCACTTGCACCTGTGTGGGTATCTGAAAACAACACACACCTGGGCACAATCAAGACAAACCACTAGCACCTGTGTGCGAATCTCCAAAAAAAAAAAAAACCCTAGGCTCATTCAAGACAAACCACTTGCACCTGTGTTCAAATCTATAAACAACACACACCTGGGCGCAATCATGACAAGCCACGTGCACCTGTGTGCAAATCTACATAAAAAAACCTAAGTGAAATCAAGACACACCGTTTAAACCTGTGTGCAGATCTACAAACAACACACATGGGTGCAATCATGACACACCACGTGCACCTGTGTGGGACTCTCAAAAAATAAAGCCTAGGCGCAATCAAGACAAACCACTTGCACCTGTGTGGAAGTCTCCAAAAAAAAAAACAAACCTAGGCACAGTCAAGACAAACCACTTGCACCTCTGTGCGAATCTACAAAAAAAAAAAAAAAAAAACCTAGGAGCAATCAAGACACACCACTTGCACCTCTGTGCGAATCTACAAAAAAAAAAAAAAAAAAAAATACCTAGGCGCAATCAAGACAAACTACTGGCACCTCTGTGCAAATCTACAAAAAAAAAGAAAAAAAAACCTAGGCGCAATCAAGACAAACCACTTGCACCTGTGTTCAAATCTATAAACAACAAACACCTGGGTGCGATCATGACAAGCCACGTGCACCTGTGTGCAAATCTACATAAAACAAAAACCTACATAAAATCAAGACACACCATTTAAACCTGTGTGCAGATCTACAAACAACACACACCTGGGTGCATTCATGACAAATCACTTGGACCTGTGTGGGTATCTGCAAACACACACACCTGGGCACATCAACACAAACCATTTGCACCTGTGGGAGAATCTTCAAAAAAAAATCTAGGCTCAATCAAGACAAACCACTTGCACCTGTGTGCAAGTCTCCAAAAAAAAAAAAAAAAAACATAGGCACAGTCAATACAAACCGCTTGCACCTCTGTGCAAATCTACAAAAAAAAAAAAACCTAGCCGCAATCAAGACACACCACCGGCACCTCTGTGCGAATCTCCAAAAAAAAAAAAAAAAACTAGGCTCTATCAAGACAAACCACTTGCACCTGTGTTCATATCTATAAACAACACACACCTGGGCGCAATCATGACAAGCCACGTGCACCTGTGTGCAAATCTACATAAAAAAAACCTAAGTGAAATCAAGACACACCGTTTAAACCTGTGTGCAGATCTACAAAAAACACACACCTGGGTGCAATCATGACACACCACGTGCACCTGTGTGGGAATCTCAAAAAAAAAAAGCCTAGGAGCAATCAAGACAAACCACTTGCACCTGTGTGAGAATCTCCAAAAAAAAAAAAAAGCTAGGCGCAATCAAGACAAACATCCTGCACATGTGTTCCAATCAACAAACAACACACAGCTGGGCGTAATCATGACAAATATCTTGCACCTGTGTGGGTATCAGCAAACACACACACCTGGGCACATCAACACAAACCAATTGCACCTGTTTGCGAATCTTCAAAAAAAAATAAAAAAACCTAGGCTCCATCAAGACAAACCACTTGCACCTGTGTGGAAATCTCCAAAAAAAAAAAAAAAAACCTAGGCACAGTCAAGACAAACCACTTGCACCTCTGTGCGAATCTACAAAAAAAAAACAAAAAACCTAGGAGCAATCAAGACACACCACTTGCACCTCTGTGTGAATCTACAAAAAAAAAAAAAAAAAAAACTAGGCGCAATCAAGACAAACTACTGGCACCTCTGTGCGAATCTACAAAAAAAAAAAAAAACCTAGGCGCAATCAAGACAAACCACTTGCACCTGTGTTCAAATCTATAAACAACACAACCTGGGCGCGATCATGACAAGCCACGTGCACCTGTGTGTAAATCTACATAAAACAAAATCCTACGTGAAATCAAGACACACCATTTAAACCTGTGTACAGATCTACAAACAACACACACCTGGGTGCATTCATGACAAATCACTTGGACCTGTGTGGGTATCTGCAAACACACACAACTGGGCACATCAACACAAACCATTTGCACCTGTGTGAGAATCTTCAAAAAAAAAAACTAGGCTCAATCAAGACAGACCACTTGCACCTGTGTGCAAGTCTCCAAAAAAAAAAAACATAGGCACAGTCAATACAAACCACTTGCACCTAGTGCGAATCTACAAAAAAAAAAAACAAAAAAACCTAGGCGCAATCAAGACACACCACTGGCACCTCTGTGCGAATCTACAAAAAAAAAAAAAAAAAAAACTAGTAGCAATCAAGACAAACCACTTGCACCTGTGCTCAAATCTATAAACAACACACACCTGGGCGCAAAAATGACAAACCACGTGCACCTGTGTGCAAATCTACAAAAAACAAAAACCTATGGGCAATCAAGACACACCACTTGCACCTGTGTGTGGAACTACAAATAACAAACACCTGGGGACAATCATGACAAACCACGTGCACCTGTGTGGGAATCTAAAAAAAAAAAAAAACTAGGCACAATCAAGACAAACCAATTGCACCTGTGGTCCAATCAACAAACAACACACAGCTGGCCGCAATCATCACAAATCACTTGCACCTGTGTGGGTATCTACAAACACACACACCTGGGCACATCAAGACTAACCAATTGCACCTGTGTGCGAATCTTCAAAAAAAAAATACCTAGGCGCAATCAAGACAAACCACTTAAACCTGTGTGCAAATCTCCAAAAAAAAAAATAACCTATGCACAGTCAAGACAAACCACTTGCACCTCTGTGTGAATATACAAAAAAAAAAAAAAAAAACCTAGGCGCAATCAAGACAAACCACTTGCACCTGTGCTCAAATCTATAAACAACACACACCTGGGCGCAATCATGACAAACCACGTGCACCTGTGTGGGAATCTCCTAAAATCAAAAACCTAGGCGCAATCAAGACAAACCACTAGCACCTGTGTGTGAAACTCCAAAAAAAAAAAAAAATTAAGCACAATCAGGACAAACCCCTTAAACCTGTGTGCGAATCTACAGAAAACAAAAAATTAGGCATAATCAAGACAAACCACTTGCACCTGTCTGTGAATCTACAAAAAACAAAATCCTAGGCGCAATCCAGACAAACCACTTGGACCTGTGTTTGAATCTATAAGGAACACACACCTGGGCGCAATCATGAAAAACCATGTGCACCTTTATGGGAATCAGCAAACAACACACACACCTGGGCACTATCAAGACTGACAACTTTCATCTGTGTTCGAATCTATAAACAACACACACCTAGGCGCAATCAAGACAAACCACTTGCACCTGTGTGCCAATCTAAAAAAACGCACACACCAAGGTGCAAACATGACAAACCGCATGCACCTGTGTGGGAATCTGCAAAAAACACACAACTGAGCACAATCAAGACAAACCACTTGCACCTGTGTGCGAATTTCCAAATAAAAAAACCTAGGCGCAAAGAAGACAACTTGCAACTGTGTGTGAATCTACAAAAAACAAAAACCTAGGCGCAATCATGACAAACCACTTGCACCTGTGTGGGTATCTGAAAACAACACACACCTGGGCACAATCAAGACAAACCACTAGCACCTGTGTGCGAATCTCCAAAAAAAAAAAAAAACCCTAGGCTCATTCAAGACAAACCACTTGCACCTGCGTTCAAATCTATAAACAACACACACCTGGGCGCAATCATGACAAGCCACGTGCACCTGTGTGCAAATCTACATAAAAAAACCTAAGTGAAATCAAGACACACCGTTTAAACCTGTGTGCAGATCTACAAACAACACACATGGGTGCAATCATGACACACCACGTGCACCTGTGTGGGACTCTCAAAAAATAAAGCCTAGGCGCAATCAAGACAAACCACTTGCACCTGTGTGGAAGTCTCCAAAAAAAAAAACAAACCTAGGCACAGTCAAGACAAACCACTTGCACCTCTGTGCGAATCTACAAAAAAAAAAAAAAAAAACCTAGGAGCAATCAAGACACACCACTTGCACCTCTGTGCGAATCTACAAAAAAAAAAAAAAAAAAAACCTAGGCGCAATCAAGACAAACTACTGGCACCTCTGTGCAAATCTACAAAAAAAAAAGAAAAAAAAACCTAGGCGCAATCAAGACAAACCACTTGCACCTGTGTTCAAATCTATAAACAACACACACCTGGGTGCGATCATGACAAGCCACGTGCACCTGTGTGCAAATCTACATAAAACAAAAACCTACGTAAAATCAAGACACACCATTTAAACCTGTGTGCAGATCTACAAACAACACACACCTGGGTGCATTCATGACAAATCACTTGGACCTGTGTGGGTATCTGCAAACACACACACCTGGGCACATCAACACAAACCATTTGCACCTGTGGGAGAATCTTCAAAAAAAAATCTAGGCTCAATCAAGACAAACCACTTGCACCTGTGTGCAAGTCTCCAAAAAAAAAAAAAAAAAACATAGGCACAGTCAATACAAACCGCTTGCACCTCTGTGCAAATCTACAAAAAAAAAAAAACCTAGCCGCAATCAAGACACACCACCGGCACCTCTGTGCGAATCTCCAAAAAAAAAAAAAAAAACTAGGCTCTATCAAGACAAACCACTTGCACCTGTGTTCATATCTATAAACAACACACACCTGGGCGCAATCATGACAAGCCACGTGCACCTGTGTGCAAATCTACATAAAAAAAACCTAAGTGAAATCAAGACACACCGTTTAAACCTGTGTGCAGATCTACAAAAAACACACACCTGGGTGCAATCATGACACACCACGTGCACCTGTGTGGGAATCTCAAAAAAAAAAAGCCTAGGAGCAATCAAGACAAACCACTTGCACCTGTGTGAGAATCTCCAAAAAAAAAAAAAGCTAGGCGCAATCAAGACAAACATCCTGCACATGTGTTCCAATCAACAAACAACACACAGCTGGGCGTAATCATGACAAATATCTTGCACCTGTGTGGGTATCAGCAAACACACACACCTGGGCACATCAACACAAACCAATTGCACCTGTTTGCGAATCTTCAAAAAAAAATAAAAAAACCTAGGCTCCATCAAGACAAACCACTTGCACCTGTGTGGAAATCTCCAAAAAAAAAAAAAAAACCTAGGCACAGTCAAGACAAACCACTTGCACCTCTGTGCGAATCTACAAAAAAAAAACAAAAAACCTAGGAGCAATCAAGACACACCACTTGCACCTCTGTGTGAATCTACAAAAAAAAAAAAAAAAAAACTAGGCGCAATCAAGACAAACTACTGGCACCTCTGTGCGAATCTACAAAAAAAAAAAAAAAAACCTAGGCGCAATCAAGACAAACCACTTGCACCTGTGTTCAAATCTATAAACAACACAACCTGGGCGCGATCATGACAAGCCACGTGCACCTGTGTGTAAATCTACATAAAACAAAATCCTACGTGAAATCAAGACACACCATTTAAACCTGTGTACAGATCTACAAACAACACACACCTGGGTGCATTCATGACAAATCACTTGGACCTGTGTGGGTATCTGCAAACACACACAACTGGGCACATCAACACAAACCATTTGCACCTGTGTGAGAATCTTCAAAAAAAAAAACTAGGCTCAATCAAGACAAACCACTTGCACCTGTGTGCAAGTCTCCAAAAAAAAAAAAACATAGGCACAGTCAATACAAACCACTTGCACCTAGTGCGAATCTACAAAAAAAAAACAAAAAAACCTAGGCGCAATCAAGACACACCACTGGCACCTCTGTGCGAATCTACAAAAAAAAAAAAAAAAAAAACTAGTTGCAATCAAGACAAACCACTTGCACCTGTGCTCAAATCTATAAACAACACACACCTGGGCGCAAAAATGACAAACCACGTGCACCTGTGTGCAAATCTACAAAAAACAAAAACCTATGGGCAATCAAGACACACCACTTGCACCTGTGTGTGGAACTACAAATAACAAACACCTGGGGACAATCATGACAAACCACGTGCACCTGTGTGGGAATCTAAAAAAAAAAAAAACTAGGCACAATCAAGACAAACCAATTGCACCTGTGGTCCAATCAACAAACAACACACAGCTGGCCGCAATCATCACAAATCACTTGCACCTGTGTGGGTATCTACAAACACACACACCTGGGCACATCAAGACTAACCAATTGCACCTGTGTGCGAATCTTCAAAAAAAAAAATACCTAGGCGCAATCAAGACAAACCACTTAAACCTGTGTGCAAATCTCCAAAAAAAAAAATAACCTATGCACAGTCAAGACAAACCACTTGCACCTCTGTGTGAATATACAAAAAAAAAAAAAAAAAACCTAGGCGCAATCAAGACAAACCACTTGCACCTGTGCTCAAATCTATAAACAACACACACCTGGGCGCAATCATGACAAACCACGTGCACCTGTGTGGGAATCTCCTAAAATCAAAAACCTAGGCGCAATCAAGACAAACCACTAGCACCTGTGTGTGAAACTCCAAAAAAAAAAAATTAAGCACAATCAGGACAAACCCCTTAAACCTGTGTGCGAATCTACAGAAAACAAAAAATTAGGCATAATCAAGACAAACCACTTGCACCTGTCTGTGAATCTACAAAAAACAAAATCCTAGGCGCAATCCAGACAAACCACTTGGACCTGTGTTTGAATCTATAAGGAACACACACCTGGGCGCAATCATGAAAAACCATGTGCACCTTTATGGGAATCAGCAAACAACACACACACCTGGGCACTATCAAGACTGACAACTTTCATCTGTGTTCGAATCTATAAACAACACACACCTAGGCGCAATCAAGACAAACCACTTGCACCTGTGTGCCAATCTAAAAAAACGCACACACCAAGGTGCAAACATGACAAACCGCATGCACCTGTGTGGGAATCTGCAAAAAACACACAACTGAGCACAATCAAGACAAACCACTTGCACCTGTGTGCGAATTTCCAAATAAAAAAACCTAGGCGCAAAGAAGACAACTTGCAACTGTGTGTGAATCTACAAAAAACAAAAACCTAGGCGCAATCATGACAAACCACTTGCACCTGTGTGGGTATCTGAAAACAACACACACCTGAGCACAATCAAGACAAACCACTAGCACCTGTGTGCGAATCTCCAAAAAAAAAAAAAACCCTAGGCTCATTCAAGACAAACCACTTGCACCTGTGTTCAAATCTATAAACAACACACACCTGGGCGCAATCATGACAAGCCACGTGCACCTGTGTGCAAATCTACATAAAAAAACCTAAGTGAAATCAAGACACACCGTTTAAACCTGTGTGCAGATCTACAAACAACACACATGGGTGCAATCATGACACACCACGTGCACCTGTGTGGGACTCTCAAAAAATAAAGCCTAGGCGCAATCAAGACAAACCACTTGCACCTGTGTGGAAGTCTCCAAAAAAAAAAACAAACCTAGGCACAGTCAAGACAAACCACTTGCACCTCTGTGCGAATCTACAAAAAAAAAAAAAAAAAACCTAGGAGCAATCAAGACACACCACTTGCACCTCTGTGCGAATCTACAAAAAAAAAAAAAAAAAAAATACCTAGGCGCAATCAAGACAAACTACTGGCACCTCTGTGCAAATCTACAAAAAAAAAAAAAAAAAACCTAGGCGCAATCAAGACAAACCACTTGCACCTGTGTTCAAATCTATAAACAACACACACCTGGGTGCGATCATGACAAGCCACGTGCACCTGTGTGCAAATCTACATAAAACAAAAACCTACGTAAAATCAAGACACACCATTTAAACCTGTGTGCAGATCTACAAACAACACACACCTGGGTGCATTCATGACAAATCACTTGGACCTGTGTGGGTATCTGCAAACACACACACCTGGGCACATCAACACAAACCATTTGCACCTGTGGGAGAATCTTCAAAAAAAAATCTAGGCTCAATCAAGACAAACCACTTGCACCTGTGTGCAAGTCTCCAAAAAAAAAAAAAAAAAACATAGGCACAGTCAATACAAACCGCTTGCACCTCTGTGCAAATCTACAAAAAAAAAAAAACCTAGCCGCAATCAAGACACACCACCGGCACCTCTGTGCGAATCTCCAAAAAAAAAAAAAAAAACTAGGCTCTATCAAGACAAACCACTTGCACCTGTGTTCATATCTATAAACAACACACACCTGGGCGCAATCATGACAAGCCACGTGCACCTGTGTGCAAATCTACATAAAAAAAACCTAAGTGAAATCAAGACACACCGTTTAAACCTGTGTGCAGATCTACAAAAAACACACACCTGGGTGCAATCATGACACACCACGTGCACCTGTGTGGGAATCTCAAAAAAAAAAAGCCTAGGAGCAATCAAGACAAACCACTTGCACCTGTGTGAGAATCTCCAAAAAAAAAAAAAGCTAGGCGCAATCAAGACAAACATCCTGCACATGTGTTCCAATCAACAAACAACACACAGCTGGGCGTAATCATGACAAATATCTTGCACCTGTGTGGGTATCAGCAAACACACACACCTGGGCACATCAACACAAACCAATTGCACCTGTTTGCGAATCTTCAAAAAAAAATAAAAAAACCTAGGCTCCATCAAGACAAACCACTTGCACCTGTGTGGAAATCTCCAAAAAAAAAAAAAAAACCTAGGCACAGTCAAGACAAACCACTTGCACCTCTGTGCGAATCTACAAAAAAAAAACAAAAAACCTAGGAGCAATCAAGACACACCACTTGCACCTCTGTGTGAATCTACAAAAAAAAAAAAAAAAAAACTAGGCGCAATCAAGACAAACTACTGGCACCTCTGTGCGAATCTACAAAAAAAAAAAAAAACCTAGGCGCAATCAAGACAAACCACTTGCACCTGTGTTCAAATCTATAAACAACACAACCTGGGCGCGATCATGACAAGCCACGTGCACCTGTGTGTAAATCTACATAAAACAAAATCCTACGTGAAATCAAGACACACCATTTAAACCTGTGTACAGATCTACAAACAACACACACCTGGGTGCATTCATGACAAATCACTTGGACCTGTGTGGGTATCTGCAAACACACACAACTGGGCACATCAACACAAACCATTTGCACCTGTGTGAGAATCTTCAAAAAAAAAAACTAGGCTCAATCAAGACAGACCACTTGCACCTGTGTGCAAGTCTCCAAAAAAAAAAAACATAGGCACAGTCAATACAAACCACTTGCACCTAGTGCGAATCTACAAAAAAAAAAAAAACAAAAAAACCTAGGCGCAATCAAGACACACCACTGGCACCTCTGTGCGAATCTACAAAAAAAAAAAAAAAAAAAACTAGTAGCAATCAAGACAAACCACTTGCACCTGTGCTCAAATCTATAAACAACACACACCTGGGCGCAAAAATGACAAACCACGTGCACCTGTGTGCAAATCTACAAAAAACAAAAACCTATGGGCAATCAAGACACACCACTTGCACCTGTGTGTGGAACTACAAATAACAAACACCTGGGGACAATCATGACAAACCACGTGCACCTGTGTGGGAATCTAAAAAAAAAAAAAAACTAGGCACAATCAAGACAAACCAATTGCACCTGTGGTCCAATCAACAAACAACACACAGCTGGCCGCAATCATCACAAATCACTTGCACCTGTGTGGGTATCTACAAACACACACACCTGGGCACATCAAGACTAACCAATTGCACCTGTGTGCGAATCTTCAAAAAAAAAATACCTAGGCGCAATCAAGACAAACCACTTAAAACTGTGTGCAAATCTCCAAAAAAAAAAATAACCTATGCACAGTCAAGACAAACCACTTGCACCTCTGTGTGAATATACAAAAAAAAAAAAAAAAAACCTAGGCGCAATCAAGACAAACCACTTGCACCTGTGCTCAAATCTATAAACAACACACACCTGGGCGCAATCATGACAAACCACGTGCACCTGTGTGGGAATCTCCTAAAATCAAAAACCTAGGCGCAATCAAGACAAACCACTAGCACCTGTGTGTGAAACTCCAAAAAAAAAAAAATTAAGCACAATCAGGACAAACCCCTTAAACCTGTGTGCGAATCTACAGAAAACAAAAAATTAGGCATAATCAAGACAAACCACTTGCACCTGTCTGTGAATCTACAAAAAACAAAATCCTAGGCGCAATCCAGACAAACCACTTGGACCTGTGTTTGAATCTATAAGGAACACACACCTGGGCGCAATCATGAAAAACCATGTGCACCTTTATGGGAATCAGCAAACAACACACACACCTGGGCACTATCAAGACTGACAACTTTCATCTGTGTTCGAATCTATAAACAACACACACCTAGGCGCAATCAAGACAAACCACTTGCACCTGTGTGCCAATCTAAAAAAACGCACACACCAAGGTGCAAACATGACAAACCGCATGCACCTGTGTGGGAATCTGCAAAAAACACACAACTGAGCACAATCAAGACAAACCACTTGCACCTGTGTGCGAATTTCCAAATAAAAAAACCTAGGCGCAAAGAAGACAACTTGCAACTGTGTGTGAATCTACAAAAAACAAAAACCTAGGCGCAATCATGACAAACCACTTGCACCTGTGTGGGTATCTGAAAACAACACACACCTGGGCACAATCAAGACAAACCACTAGCACCTGTGTGCGAATCTCCAAAAAAAAAAAAAACCCTAGGCTCATTCAAGACAAACCACTTGCACCTGTGTTCAAATCTATAAACAACACACACCTGGGCGCAATCATGACAAGCCACGTGCACCTGTGTGCAAATCTACATAAAAAAACCTAAGTGAAATCAAGACACACCGTTTAAACCTGTGTGCAGATCTACAAACAACACACATGGGTGCAATCATGACACACCACGTGCACCTGTGTGGGACTCTCAAAAAATAAAGCCTAGGCGCAATCAAGACAAACCACTTGCACCTGTGTGGAAGTCTCCAAAAAAAAAAACAAACCTAGGCACAGTCAAGACAAACCACTTGCACCTCTGTGCGAATCTACAAAAAAAAAAAAAAAAACCTAGGAGCAATCAAGACACACCACTTGCACCTCTGTGCGAATCTACAAAAAAAAAAAAAAAAAAATACCTAGGCGCAATCAAGACAAACTACTGGCACCTCTGTGCAAATCTACAAAAAAAAAGAAAAAAAAACCTAGGCGCAATCAAGACAAACCACTTGCACCTGTGTTCAAATCTATAAACAACACACACCTGGGTGCGATCATGACAAGCCACGTGCACCTGTGTGCAAATCTACATAAAACAAAAACCTACGTAAAATCAAGACACACCATTTAAACCTGTGTGCAGATCTACAAACAACACACACCTGGGTGCATTCATGACAAATCACTTGGACCTGTGTGGGTATCTGCAAACACACACACCTGGGCACATCAACACAAACCATTTGCACCTGTGGGAGAATCTTCAAAAAAAAATCTAGGCTCAATCAAGACAAACCACTTGCACCTGTGTGCAAGTCTCCAAAAAAAAAAAAAAAAAACATAGGCACAGTCAATACAAACCGCTTGCACCTCTGTGCAAATCTACAAAAAAAAAAAAACCTAGCCGCAATCAAGACACACCACCGGCACCTCTGTGCGAATCTCCAAAAAAAAAAAAAAAAACTAGGCTCTATCAAGACAAACCACTTGCACCTGTGTTCATATCTATAAACAACACACACCTGGGCGCAATCATGACAAGCCACGTGCACCTGTGTGCAAATCTACATAAAAAAAACCTAAGTGAAATCAAGACACACCGTTTAAACCTGTGTGCAGATCTACAAAAAACACACACCTGGGTGCAATCATGACACACCACGTGCACCTGTGTGGGAATCTCAAAAAAAAAGCCTATGAGCAATCAAGACAAACCACTTGCACCTGTGTGAGAATCTCCAAAAAAAAAAAAAGCTAGGCGCAATCAAGACAAACATCCTGCACATGTGTTCCAATCAACAAACAACACACAGCTGGGCGTAATCATGACAAATATCTTGCACCTGTGTGGGTATCAGCAAACACACACACCTGGGCACATCAACACAAACCAATTGCACCTGTTTGCGAATCTTCAAAAAAAAATAAAAAAACCTAGGCTCCATCAAGACAAACCACTTGCACCTGTGTGGAAATCTCCAAAAAAAAAAAAAAAAAAACCTAGGCACAGTCAAGACAAACCACTTGCACCTCTGTGCGAATCTACAAAAAAAAAAACAAAAAACCTAGGAGCAATCAAGACACACCACTTGCACCTCTGTGTGAATCTACAAAAAAAAAAAAAAAAAAAACTAGGCGCAATCAAGACAAACTACTGGCACCTCTGTGCGAATCTACAAAAAAAAAAAAAAAAAAAACCTAGGCGCAATCAAGACAAACCACTTGCACCTGTGTTCAAATCTATAAACAACACAACCTGGGCGCGATCATGACAAGCCACGTGCACCTGTGTGTAAATCTACATAAAACAAAATCCTACGTGAAATCAAGACACACCATTTAAACCTGTGTACAGATCTACAAACAACACACACCTGGGTGCATTCATGACAAATCACTTGGACCTGTGTGGGTATCTGCAAACACACACAACTGGGCACATCAACACAAACCATTTGCACCTGTGTGAGAATCTTCAAAAAAAAAAAACTAGGCTCAATCAAGACAAACCACTTGCACCTGTGTGCAAGTCTCCAAAAAAAAAAAAACATAGGCACAGTCAATACAAACCACTTGCACCTAGTGCGAATCTACAAAAAAAAAAACAAAAAAACCTAGGCGCAATCAAGACACACCACTGGCACCTCTGTGCGAATCTACAAAAAAAAAAAAAAAAACTAGTTGCAATCAAGACAAACCACTTGCACCTGTGCTCAAATCTATAAACAACACACACCTGGGCGCAAAAATGACAAACCACGTGCACCTGTGTGCAAATCTACAAAAAACAAAAACCTATGGGCAATCAAGACACACCACTTGCACCTGTGTGTGGAACTACAAACAACAAACACCTGGGGACAATCATGACAAACCACGTGCACCTGTGTGGGAATCTAAAAAAAAAAAAAAACTAGGCACAATCAAGACAAACCACTTGCACCTGTGGTCCAATCAACAAACAACACACAGCTGGCCGCAATCATCACAAATCACTTGCACCTGTGTGGGTATCTACAAACACACACACCTGGGCACATCAAGACTAACCAATTGCACCTGTGTGCGAATCTTCAAAAAAAAAATACCTAGGCGCAATCAAGACAAACCACTTAAACCTGTGTGCAAATCTCCAAAAAAAAAATAACCTATGCACAGTCAAGACAAACCACTTGCACCTCTGTGTGACTATACAAAAAAAAAAAAAAAAAAAAAAAACCTAGGCGCAATCAAGACAAACCACTTGCACCTGTGCTCAAATCTATAAACAACACACACCTGGGCGCAATCATGACAAACCACGTGCACCCGTGTGGGAATCTCCTAAAATCAAAAACCTAGGCGCAATCAAGACAAACCACTAGCACCTGTGTGTGAAACTCCAAAAAAAAAAAAATTAAGCACAATCAGGACAAACCCCTTAAACCTGTGTGCGAATCTACAGAAAACAAAAAATTAGGCATAATCAAGACAAACCACTTGCACCTGTCTGTGAATCTACAAAAAACAAAATCCTAGGCGCAATCCAGACAAACCACTTGGACCTGTGTTTGAATCTATAAGGAACACACACCTGGGCGCAATCATGAAAAACCATGTGCACCTTTATGGGAATCAGCAAACAACACACACACCTGGGCACTATCAAGACTGACAACTTTCATCTGTGTTCGAATCTATAAACAACACACACCTAGGCGCAATCAAGACAAACCACTTGCACCTGTGTGCCAATCTAAAAAAAACGCACACACCAAGGTGCAAACATGACAAACCGCATGCACCTGTGGGGGAATCTGCAAAAAACACACAACTGAGCACAATCAAGACAAACCACTTGCACCTGTGTGCGAATTTCCAAATAAAAAAACCTAGGCGCAAAGAAGACAACTTGCAACTGTGTGTGAATCTACAAAAAACAAAAACCTAGGCGCAATCATGACAAACCACTTGCACCTGTGTGGGTATCTGAAAACAACACACACCTGGGCACAATCAAGACAAACCACTAGCACCTGTGTGCGAATCTCCAAAAAAAAAAAAAAAAAACCCTAGGCTCATTCAAGACAAACCACTTGCACCTGTGTTCAAATCTATAAACAACACACACCTGGGCGCAATCATGACAAGCCACGTGCACCTGTGTGCAAATCTACATAAAAAAACCTAAGTGAAATCAAGACACACCGTTTAAACCTGTGTGCAGATCTACAAACAACACACATGGGTGCAATCATGACACACCACGTGCACCTGTGTGGGACTCTCAAAAAATAAAGCCTAGGAGCAATCAAGACAAACCACTTGCACCTCTGTGCGAATCTACAAAAAAAAAAAAAAAAAAAATACCTAGGCGCAATCAAGACAAACTACTGGCACCTCTGTGCAAATCTACAAAAAAAAAGAAAAAAAAACCTAGGCGCAATCAAGACAAACCACTTGCACCTGTGTTCAAATCTATAAACAACACACACCTGGGTGCGATCATGACAAGCCACGTGCACCTGTGTGCAAATCTACATAAAACAAAAACCTACGTAAAATCAAGACACACCATTTAAACCTGTGTGCAGATCTACAAACAACACACACCTGGGTGCATTCATGACAAATCACTTGGACCTGTGTGGGTATCTGCAAACACACACACCTGGGCACATCAACACAAACCATTTGCACCTGTGGGAGAATCTTCCAAAAAAAATCTAGGCTCAATCAAGACAAACCACTTGCACCTGTGTGCAAGTCTCCAAAAAAAAAAAAAAAAAAAAAAAAAAACATAGGCACAGTCAATACAAACCGCTTGCACCTCTGTGCAAATCTACAAACAAAAAAAAACCTAGCCGCAATCAAGACACACCACCGGCACCTCTGTGCGAATCTACAAAAAAAAAAAAAAAAAAACCTAGTTGCAATCAAGACAAACCACTTGCACCTGTGTGCGAATCTCCAAAAAACAAAAAAAAAAAAAGGTAGGCGCAATCAAGACAAACCTCCTGCACCAGTGTTCCAATCAACAAAAAACACACAGCTGGGCGCAATCATGACAAATCACTTGCACCTGTGTGGGTATCTGCAAACACACACACCTGGGCACATCAAGATAAACCAATTGCACCTCTGTCGAATCTTCAAAAAAAAAAAAAATTAGACACAATCAAGACAAACCACTTGCACCTGTGTTCCAATCAACAAACAACACACAGCTGGGCACAATCATAACAAATGACTTGCACCTCTGTGTGTATCTGCAAACACACACACCTGGGCACATCAACACAAACCAATTGCACCTGTTTGCGAATCTTCAAAAAAAAACCTAGGCTCAATCTAGACAAACCACTTGCACCTGTGTGCAAATCTCCAAAAAGAACCAACCTAGGCCAGTCAATACAAACCCCTTGCACCTCTGTGCGAATCAACAAAAAAAAAAAAAAAAAAAAACCTAGGCGGAATCAAAACTAACCACTTGCACCTGTGTTCAAATCTATAAACAACACACACCTGGGCGCAATCATGACAAACCATGTGCACCTGTGTGGGAATCTCCTGAAATCAAAAACCTAGGCGCAATCAAGACAAACCATTGCACCTGTGTGTGAAACTCCAAAAAAAAAAAATTAAGCACAATCAAGACAAACCACTTACACCTGTGTGTGAATCTACAAAAAACAAAAAATTAGGCGTAATCAAGACAAACCACTTGCACCTGTCTGTGAATCTACAAAAAACAAAATCCTAGGCGCAATCAAGACAAAACACTTGCACCTGTGTTTCAATCTATAAGGAACACACACCTGGGCGCAATCATGACAAACCATGTGCACCTTTGTGGGAATCAGCAAACAACACACACCTGGGCACAATCAAGACTGACAACTTCCATCTGTGTTCGAATCTATAAACAACACAAACCTGGGCACAATCAAGACAAACCACTTGCACCTGTGTGCCAACCTAAAAAAACACACACACCTGGGTGCAATCATGACAAACCAATTTCCCCTGTGTGGGAATCTGCAAACAACACACAACTGGGCACAATCAAGACAAACCACTTGCACCTGTGTGCGAATCTCTAAATAAAAAAACCTAGGCACAATGAAGACAACTTGCAAATGTGTGTGAATCTACAAAAAACAAAAACCTAGGCGCAATCATGACAAACCACTTGCACCTGTGTGGGAATCTGAAAGCAACACACCTGGGCACAAGCAAGACAAACCACTAGCACCTGTGTGCGAATCTCCAAAAAAAAAAAAAAAAAAACCCTAGGCACAATCAAGACAAACCTCCTGCACTTGAGTTCCAATCAACAAACAACACACTGCTGGGCGTAATAATGACAAATAACTTGCACCTGTGTGGGTATCTGCAAACACACACACCTCGGCACATCAACAGAAACCAATTGCACCTGTGTGAGAATCTTCAAAAAAAAATCTAGGCTCAATCAAGACAAACCACTTGAACCTGTGTGCAAGTCTCCAAAAAAAAAAAAAAAAAAAACATAGGCACAGTCAATACAAACCACTTGCACCTCTGTGTAATCAGCAAAAAAAAAAAAAAATACCTAGGCACAATCAAGACACACCACTGGCACCTCTGTGCGAATCTACAAAAAAAAAAAACCTACTTGCAATCAAGACAAACCACTTGCACCTGTGTGCGAATCTCCAAAAAAAAAAAAAAAGGTAGGCGCAATCAAGACAAACCTCCTGCACAAGTGTTCCAATCAACAAAAAAAACACAGCTGGGCGCAATCATGACAAATCACTTGCACCTGTGTGGGTATCTGCAAACATACACACCTGGGCACATCAAGATAAACCAATTGCACCTCTGTGCGAATCTTCAAAAAAAAAAAAACCTAGGCGCAATCAAGACAAACCACTCGCACCTGTGTGGGATATCTGAAAACAACACACACCTGGGCACAATCAAGACAAACCACAAGCACCTGTGTGCGAATCTCCAAAAAAAAAAAAAAAAAAAAAAACTTAGACACAATCAAGACAAACCACTTGCACCTGTGTTCCAATCAACAAACAACACACAGCTGGGCGCAATAATAACAAATGACTTGCACCTCTTTGTGTATCTGCAAACACACACACCTGGGCACATCAACACAAACCAATTGCACCTGTTTGCGAATCTTCAAAAAAAAACCTAGGCTCAATCTAGACAAACCACTTGCACCTGTGTGCAAATCTCCAAAAAGAACCAACCTAGGCCAGTCAATACAAACCACTTGCACCTCGGTGCGAATCTACAAAAAAAAAAAAAAAAAAAAAAACCAAGCGCACTCAGACAAACCACTTGCACCTCTGTGCGACTCTACAAAAAAAAAAAAAAAAAAAAAAAAACTAGGCGGAATCAAAACTAACCACTTGTACCTGTGTTCAAATCTATAAACAACACAAACCTGGGCGCAATCATGACAAACCACGTGCACCCGTGTGGGAATCTCCTAAAATCAAAAACCTAGGCGCAATCAAGACAAACCACTAGCACCTGTGTGTGAAACTCCAAAAAAAAAAAAAATTAAGCACAATCAGGACAAACCCCTTAAACCTGTGTGCGAATCTACAGAAAACAAAAAATTAGGCATAATCAAGACAAACCACTTGCACCTGTCTGTGAATCTACAAAAAACAAAATCCTAGGCGCAATCCAGACAAACCACTTGGACCTGTGTTTGAATCTATAAGGAACACACACCTGGGCGCAATCATGAAAAACCATGTGCACCTTTATGGGAATCAGCAAACAACACACACACCTGGGCACTATCAAGACTGACAACTTTCATCTGTGTTCGAATCTATAAACAACACACACCTAGGCGCAATCAAGACAAACCACTTGCACCTGTGTGCCAATCTAAAAAAAACGCACACACCAAGGTGCAAACATGACAAACCGCATGCACCTGTGGGGGAATCTGCAAAAAACACACAACTGAGCACAATCAAGACAAACCACTTGCACCTGTGTGCGAATTTCCAAATAAAAAAACCTAGGCGCAAAGAAGACAACTTGCAACTGTGTGTGAATCTACAAAAAACAAAAACCTAGGCGCAATCATGACAAACCACTTGCACCTGTGTGGGTATCTGAAAACAACACACACCTGGGCACAATCAAGACAAACCACTAGCACCTGTGTGCGAATCTCCAAAAAAAAAACAAAAAACCCTAGGCTCATTCAAGACAAACCACTTGCACCTGTGTTCAAATCTATAAACAACACACACCTGGGCGCAATCATGACAAGCCACGTGCACCTGTGTGCAAATCTACATAAAAAAACCTAAGTGAAATCAAGACACACCGTTTAAACCTGTGTGCAGATCTACAAACAACACACATGGGTGCAATCATGACACACCACGTGCACCTGTGTGGGACTCTCAAAAAATAAAGCCTAGGAGCAATCAAGACAAACCACTTGCACCTGTGTGGAAGTCTCCAAAAAAAAAAACAAACCTAGGCACAGTCAAGACAAACCACTTGCACCTCTGTGCGAATCTACAAAAAAAAAAAAAAAAAACCTAGGAGCAATCAAGACACACCACATGCACCTCTGTGCGAATCTACAAAAAAAAAAAAAAAAAAATACCTAGGCGCAATCAAGACAAACTACTGGCACCTCTGTGCAAATCTACAAAAAAAAAGAAAAAAAAACCTAGGCGCAATCAAGACAAACCACTTGCACCTGTGTTCAAATCTATAAACAACACACACCTGGGTGCGATCATGACAAGCCACGTGCACCTGTGTGCAAATCTACATAAAACAAAAACCTACGTAAAATCAAGACACACCATTTAAACCTGTGTGCAGATCTACAAACAACACACACCTGGGTGCATTCATGACAAATCACTTGGACCTGTGTGGGTATCTGCAAACACACACACCTGGGCACATCAACACAAACCATTTGCACCTGTGGGAGAATCTTCAAAAAAAAATCTAGGCTCAATCAAGACAAACCACTTGCACCTGTGTGCAAGTCTCCAAAAAAAAAAAAAAAAAAAAAAAAAACATAGGCACAGTCAATACAAACCGCTTGCACCTCTGTGCAAATCTACAAACAAAAAAAAACCTAGCCGCAATCAAGACACACCACCGGCACCTCTGTGCGAATCTACAAAAAAAAAAAAAAAAAAAAAAAAACCTAGTTGCAATCAAGACAAACCACTTGCACCTGTGTGCGAATCTCCAAAAAACAAAACAAAAAAAAAGGTAGGCGCAATCAAGACAAACCTCCTGCACCAGTGTTCCAATCAACAAAAAACACACAGCTGGGCGCAATCATGACAAATCACTTGCACCTGTGTGGGTATCTGCAAACACACACACCTGGGCACATCAAGATAAACCAATTGCACCTCTGTCGAATCTTCAAAAAAAAAAAAAATTAGACACAATCAAGACAAACCACTTGCACCTGTGTTCCAATCAACAAACAACACACAGCTGGGCACAATCATAACAAATGACTTGCACCTCTGTGTGTATCTGCAAACACACACACCTGGGCACATCAACACAAACCAATTGCACCTGTTTGCGAATCTTCAAAAAAAAACCTAGGCTCAATCTAGACAAACCACTTGCACCTGTGTGCAAATCTCCAAAAAGAACCAACCTAGGCCAGTCAATACAAACCCCTTGCACCTCTGTGCGAATCAACAAAAAAAAAAAAAAAAACTTAGGCGGAATCAAAACTAACCACTTGCACCTGTGTTCAAATCTATAAACAACACACACCTGGGAGCAATCATGACAAACCATGTGCACCTGTGTGGGAATCTCCTGAAATCAAAAACCTAGGCGCAATCAAGACAAACCATTGCACCTGTGTGTGAAACTCCAAAAAAAAAAAATTAAGCACAATCAAGACAAACCACTTACACCTGTGTGTGAATCTACAAAAAACAAAAAATTAGGCGTAATCAAGACAAACCACTTGCACCTGTCTGTGAATCTACAAAAAACAAAATCCTAGGCGCAATCAAGACAAAACACTTGCACCTGTGTTTCAATCTATAAGGAACACACACCTGGGCGCAATCATGACAAACCATGTGCACCTTTGTGGGAATCAGCAAACAACACACACCTGGGCACAATCAAGACTGACAACTTCCATCTGTGTTCGAATCTATAAACAACACAAACCTGGGCACAATCAAGACAAACCACTTGCACCTGTGTGCCAACCTAAAAAAACACACACACCTGGGTGCAATCATGACAAACCAATTGCACCTGTGTGGGAATCTGCAAACAACACACAACTGGGCACAATCAAGACAAACCACTTGCACCTGTGTGCGAATCTCTAAATAAAAAAACCTAGGCACAATGAAGACAACTTGCAAATGTGTGTGAATCTACAAAAAACAAAAACCTAGGCGCAATCATGACAAACCACTTGCACCTGTGTGGGAATCTGAAAGCAACACACCTGGGCACAAGCAAGACAAACCACTAGCACCTGTGTGCGAATCTCCAAAAAAAAAAAAAAAAACCCCTAGGCACAATCAAGACAAACCTCCTGCACTTGAGTTCCAATCAACAAACAACACACTGCTGGGCGTAATAATGACAAATAACTTGCACCTGTGTGGGTATCTGCAAACACACACACCTCGGCACATCAACAGAAACCAATTGCACCTGTGTGAGAATCTTCAAAAAAAAATCTAGGCTCAATCAAGACAAACCACTTGAACCTGTGTGCAAGTCTCCAAAAAAAAAAAAAAAAAAACATAGGCACAGTCAATACAAACCACTTGCACCTCTGTGTGAATCAGCAAAAAAAAAAAAAAAAAAAAAAAACCTAGGCACAATCAAGACACACCACTGGCACCTCTGTGCGAATCTACAAAAAAAAAAAACCTACTTGCAATCAAGACAAACCACTTGCACCTGTGTGCGAATCTCCAAAAAAAAAAAAAAAAGGTAGGCGCAATCAAGACAAACCTCCTGCACAAGTGTTCCAATCAACAAAAAAAACACAGCTGGGCGCAATCATGACAAATCACTTGCACCTGTGTGGGTATCTGCAAACATACACACCTGGGCACATCAAGATAAACCAATTGCACCTCTGTGCGAATCTTCAAAAAAAAAAAAACCTAGGCGCAATCAAGACAAACCACTCGCACCTGTGTGGGATATCTGAAAACAACACACACCTGGGCACAATCAAGACAAACCACAAGCACCTGTGTGCGAATCTTAAAAAAAAAAAAAAAAAAAAAAAAAACTTAGACACAATCAAGACAAACCACTTGCACCTGAGTTCCAATCAACAAACAACACACAGCTGGGCGCAATAATAACAAATGACTTGCACCTCTTTGTGTATCTGCAAACACACACACCTGGGCACATCAACACAAACCAATTGCACCTGTTTGCGAATCTTCAAAAAAAAAACCTAGGCTCAATCTAGACAAACCACTTGCACCTGTGTGCAAATCTCCAAAAAGAACCAACCTAGGCCAGTCAATACAAACCACTTGCACCTCTGTGCGAATCTACAAAAAAAAAAAAAAAAAAAAAAAAAAAAAAAAAAAAAAAACCAAGCGCACTCAGACAAACCACTTGCACCTCTGTGCGACTCTACAAAAAAAAAAAAAAAAAACTAGGCGGAATCAAAACTAACCACTTATACCTGTGTTCAAATCTATAAACAACACACACCTGGGCGCAATCATGACAAACCATGTGCACCTGTGTGGGAATCTCCTGAAATCAAAAACCTAGGCGCAATCAAGACAAACCATTGCACCTGTGTGTGAAACTCCAAAAAAAAAAATTAAGCACAATCAAGACAAACCACTTACACCTGTGTGTGAATCTACAAAAAACAAAAAATTAGGCATAATCAAAAACCACTTGCACCTGTCAGTGAATCTACAAAAAACAAAATCCTAGGCGCAATAAAGACAAAACACTTGCACCTGTGTTTGAATCTATAAGGAACACACACCTGGGCGCAATCATGACAAACCATGTGCACCTTTGTGGGAATCAGCAAACAACACACACCTGGGCACAATCAAGACTGACAACTTCCATCTGTGTTCGAATCTATAAACAACACAAACCTGGGCACAATCAAGACAAACTACTGGCAACTCTGTGCAAATCTACAAAAAAAAAAAAAAAAAAACCTAGGCGCAATCAAGACAAACCACTTGCACCTGTGTTCAAATCTATAAACAACACACACCTGGGTGCGATCATGACAAGCCACGTGCACCTGTGTGCAAATCTACATAAAAAAAAAACCTACGTGAAATCAAGACACACCATTTAAACCTGTGTGCAGATCTACAAACAACACACACCTGGGTGCATTCATGACAAATCACTTGGACCTGTGTGGGTATCTGCAAACACACACACCTGGGCACATCAACATAAACCATTTGCACCTGTGGGAGAATCTTCAAAAAAAAAATCTAGGCTCAATCAAGACAAACCACTTCCACCTGTGTGCAAGTCTCCAAAAAAAAAAAAAAAAAAAAACATAGGCACAGTCAATATAAACCACTTGCACCTCTGTGCGAATCTACAAAAAAAAAAAAAAAAAAACCTAGGCGCAATCAAGACAAACCACTTGCACCTGTGTGCGAATCTCCAAAAAAAAAAAAAAAAAAAGGTAGGCGCAATCAAGACAAACCTCCTGCACCAGTGTTCCAATCAACAAAAAACACACAGCTGGGCGCAATCATGACAAATCACTTGCACCTGTATGGGTATCTGCAAACACACACACCTGGGCACATCAAGATAAACCAATTGCACCTCTGTGCGAATCTTCAAAAAAAAAAAAAAAAACTTGGACACAATCAAGAGAAACCACTTGCACCTGTGTTCCAACCAACAAACAACACACAGCTGGGCACAATCATAACAAATGACTTGCACCTCTGTGTGTATCTGCAAACACACACACCTGGGCACATCAACACAAACCAATTGCACCTGTTTGCGAATCTTCAAAAAAAAAACCTAGGCTCAATCAAGACAAACCACTTGCACCTGTGTGCAAATCTCCAAAAAGAACCAACCTAGGCCAGTCAATACAAACCACTTGCACATCTGTGCGAATCTACAAAAAAAAAAAAAAAAAAAAAAAAAACCAAGCGCACTTAGACAAACCACTTGCACTTCTGTGCGACTCTACAAAAAAAAAAAAAAAAAAAAAAAAACCTAGGCGGAATCAAAACTAACCACTTGCACCTGTGTTCAAATCTATAAACAACACACACCTGGGAGCAATCATGACAAACCATGTGCACCTGTGTGGGAATCTCCTGAAATCAAAAACCTAAGCGCAATCAAACAAACCATTGAACCTGTGTGTGAAACTCCAAAAAAAAAAATTAAGCACAATTAAGACAAACCACTTAGACCTGTGTGTGAATCTACAAAAAACAAAAAATTAGGCGTAATCAAGACAAACCACTTGCACCTGTCTGTGAATCTACAAAAAACAAAATCCTAGGCGCAATCAAGACAAAACACTTGCACCTGTGTTTCAATCTATAAGGAACACACACCTGGGCGCAATCATGACAAACCATGTGCACCTTTGTGGGAATCAGCAAACAACACACACCTGGGCACAATCAAGACTGACAACTTCCATCTGTGTTCGAATCTATAAACAACACAAACCTGGGCACAATCAAGACAAACCACTTGCACCTGTGTGCCAACCTAAAAAAACACACACAACTGGGTGCAATCATGACAAACCAATTTCCCCTGTGTGGGAATCTGCAAACAACACACAACTGGGCACAATCAAGACAAACCACTTGCACCTGTGTGCGAATCTCTAAATAAAAAAACCAAGGCACAATGAAGACAACTTGCAAATGTGTGTGAATCTACAAAAAACAAAAACCTAGGCGCAATCATGACAAACCACTTGCACCTGTGTGCGAATCTCCTAATAAAAAAACGTAGGCACAATGAAGACAACTTGCAAATGTGTGTGAATCTACAAAAAACAAAAACCTAGGCGCAATCATGACAAACCACTTGCACCTGTGTGGGAATCTGAAAGCAACACACCTGGGCACAAGCAAGACAAACCACTAGCACCTGTGTGCGAATCTCCAAAAAAAAAAAAAAACCCCTAGGCACAATCAAGACAAACCTCCTGCACCTGAGTTCCAATCAACAAACAACACACTGCTGGGCGTAATAATGACAAATAACTTGCACCTGTGTGGGTATCTGCAAACACACACACCTCGGCACATCAACAGAAACCAATTGCACCTGTGTGAGAATCTTCAAAAAAAAATCTAGGCTCAATCAAGACAAACCACTTGAACCTGTGTGCAAGTCTCCAAAAAAAAAAAAAAAAAAAACATAGGCACAGTCAATACAAACCACTTGCACCTCTGTGTGAATCAGCAAAAAAAAAAAAAAAAAAAAAAAAAACCTAGGCGCAATCAAGACACACCACTGGCACCTCTGTGCGAATCTACAAAAAAAAAAAACCTACTTGCAATCAAGACAAACCACTTGCACCTGTGTGCGAATCTCCAAAAAAAAAAAAAAAAAAGGTAGGCGCAATGAAGACAAACCTCCTGCACATGTGTTCCAATCAACAAAAAAAACACAGCTGGGCGCAATCATGACAAATCACTTGCACCTGTGTGGGTATCTGCAAACATACACACCTGGGCACATCAAGATAAACCAATTGCACCTCTGTGCGAATCTTCAAAAAAAAAAAAAAACCTAGGCGCAATCAAGACAAACCACTCGCACCTGTGTGGGATATCTGAAAACAACACACACCTGGGCACAATAGAGACAAACCACAAGCACCTGTGTGCGAATCTCCAAAAAAAAAAAAAAAAAAAAAAAAAACTTAGACACAATCAAGACAAACCACTTGCACCTGTGTTCCAATCAACAAACAACACACAGCTGGGCGCAATAATAACAAATGACTTGCACCTCTTTGTGTATCTGCAAACACACACACCTGGGCACATCAACACAAACCAATTGCACCTGTTTGCGAATCTTCAAAAAAAAAACCTAGGCTCAATCTAGACAAACCACTTGCACCTGTGTGCAAATCTCCAAAAAGAACCAACCTAGGCCAGTCAATACAAACCACTTGCACCTCGGTGCGAATCTACAAAAAAAAAAAAAAAAAAAAAAAACCAAGCGCACTCAGACAAACCACTTGCACCTCTGTGCGACTCTACAAAAAAAAAAAAAAAAAAACTAGGCCGAATCAAAACTAACCACTTGTACCTGTGTTCAAATCTATAAACAACACACACCTGGGCGCAATCATGACAAACCATGTGCACCTGTGTGGGAATCTCCTGAAATCAAAAACCTAGGCGCAATCAAGACAAACCATTGCACCTGTGTGTGAAACTCCAAAAAAAAAAAAATTAAGCACAATCAAGACAAACCACTTACACCTGTGTGTGAATCTACAAAAAACAAAAAATTAGGCGTAATCAAGACAAACCACTTGCACCTGTCTGTGAATCTACAAAAAACAAAATCCTAGGCGCAATCAAGACAAAACACTTGCACCTGTGTTTCAATCTATAAGGAACACACACCTGGGCGCAATCATGACAAACCATGTGCACCTTTGTGGGAATCAGCAAACAACACACACCTGGGCACAATCAAGACTGACAACTTCCATCTGTGTTCGAATCTATAAACAACACAAACCTGGGCACAATCAAGACAAACCACTTGCACCTGTGTGCCAACCTAAAAAAACACACACACCTGGGTGCAATCATGACAAACCAATTGCACCTGTGTGGGAATCTGCAAACAACACACAACTGGGCACAATCAAGACAAACCACTTGCACCTGTGTGCGAATCTCTAAATAAAAAAACCAAGGCACAATGAAGACAACTTGCAAATGTGTGTGAATCTACAAAAAACAAAAACCTAGGCGCAATCATGACAAACCACTTGCACCTGTGTGGGAATCTGAAAGCAACACACCTGGGCACAAGCAAGACAAACCACTAGCACATGTGTGCGAAACTCCAAAAAAAAAAAAAAAAAAAAACCCTAGGCACAATCAAGACAAACCTCCTGCACTTGAGTTCCAATCAACAAACAACACACTGCTGGGCGTAATAATGACAAATAACTTGCACCTGTGTGGGTATCTGCAAACACACACACCTCGGCACATCAACAGAAACCAATTGCACCTGTGTGAGAATCTTCAAAAAAAAAATCTAGGCTCAATCAAGACAAACCACTTGAACCTGTGTGCATGTCTCCAAAAAAAAAACATAGGCACAGTCAATACAAACCACTTGCACCTCTGTGTGAATCAGCAAAAAAAAAAAAAAAAAAAAAAAAAAAACCTAGGCGCAATCAAGACACACCACTGGCACCTCTGTGCGAATCTACAAAAAAAAAAAACCTACTTGCAATCAAGACAAACCACTTGCACCTGTGTGCGAATCTCCAAAAAAAAAAAAGAAAAGGTAGGCGCAATCAAGACAAACCTCCTGCACAAGTGTTCCAATCAACAAAAAAAACACAGCTGGGCGCAATCATGACAAATCACTTGCACCTGTGTGGGTATCTGCAAACATACACACCTGGGCACATCAAGATAAACCAATTGCACCTCTGTGCGAATCTTCAAAAAAAAAAAAAACCTAGGCGCAATCAAGACAAACCACTCGCACCTGTGTGGGATATCTGAAAACAACACACACCTGGGCACAATCAAGACAAACCACAAGCACCTGTGTGCGAATCTTAAAAAAAAAAAAAAAAAAAAAAAAAACTTAGACACAATCAAGACAAACCACTTGCACCTGTGTTCCAATCAACAAACAACACACAGCTGGGCGCAATCATAACAAATGACTTGCACCTCTTTGTGTATCTGCAAACACACACACCTGGGCACATCAACACAAACCAATTGCACCTGTTTGCGAATCTTCAAAAAAAAAACCTAGGCTCAATCTAGACAAACCACTTGCACCTGTGTGCAAATCTCCAAAAAGAACCAACCTAGGCCAGTCAATACAAACCACTTGAACCTCTGTGCGAATCTACAAAAAAAAAAAAAAAAAAAACCAAGCGCACTCAGACAAACCACTTGCACCTCTGTGCGACTCTACAAAAAAAAAAAAAAAAAAACTAGGCGGAATCAAAACTAACCACTTGTACCTGTGTTCAAATCTATAAACAACACACACCTGGGCGCAATCATGACAAACCATGTGCACCTGTGTGGGAATCTCCTGAAATCAAAAACCTAGGCGCAATCAAGACAAACCATTGCACCTGTGTGTGAAACTCCAAAAAAAAAATTAAGCACAATCAAGACAAACCACTTACACCTGTGTGTGAATCTACAAAAAACAAAAAATTAGGCATAATCAAAAACCACTTGCACCTGTCTGTGAATCTACAAAAAACAAAATCCTAGGCGCAATCAAGACAAAACACTTGCACCTGTGTTTCAATCTATAAGGAACACACACCTGGGCGCAATCATGACAAACCATGTGCACCTTTGTGGGAATCAGCAAACAACACACACCTGGGCACAATCAAGACTGACAACTTCCATCTGTGTTCGAATCTATAAACAACACAAACCTGGGCACAATCAAGACAAACTACTGGCACCTCTGTGCAAATCTACAAAAAAAAAAAAAAAAAAAAACCTAGGCGCAATCAAGACAAACCACTTGCACCTGTGTTCAAATCTATAAACAACACACACCTGGGTGCGATCATGACAAGCCACGTGCACCTGTGTGCAAATCTACATAAAAAAAAAACCTACGTGAAATCAAGACACACCATTTAAACCTGTGTGCAGATCTACAAACAACACACACCTGGGTGCATTCATGACAAATCACTTGGACCTGTGTGGGTATCTGCAAACACACACACCTGGGCACATCAACACAAACCATTTGCACCTGTGGGAGAATCTTCAAAAAAAAAATCTAGGCTCAATCAAGACAAACCACTTGCACCTGTGTGCAAGTCTCCAAAAAAAAAAAAAAAAACATAGGCACAGTCAATATAAACCACTTGCACCTCTGTGCGAATCTACAAAAAAAAAAAAAAAAAAAAACCTCGGCGCAATCAAGACAAACCTCCTGCACCAGTGTTCCAATCAACAAAAAACACACAGCTGGGCGCAATCATGACAAATCACTTGCACCTGTGTGGGTATCTGCAAACACACACACCTGGGCACATCAAGATAAACCAATTGCACCTCTGTGCGAATCTTCAAAAAAAAAAAAAAAACTTGGACACAATCAAGACAAACCACTTGCACCTGTGTTCCAATCAACAAACAACACACAGCTGGGCACAATCATAACAAATGACTTGCACCTCTGTGTGTATCTGCAAACACACACACCTGGGCACATCAACACAAACCAATTGCACCTGTTTGCGAATCTTCAAAAAAAAACCTAGGCTCAATCAAGATAAACCACTTGCACCTGTGTGCAAATCTCCAAGAAGAACCAACCTAGGCCAGTCAATACAAACCACTTGCACATCTGTGCGAATCTACAAAAAAAAAAAAAAAAAAAAAAAAAAAAAAAAACCAAGCGCACTCAGACAAACCACTTGCACTTCTGTGCGACTCTACAAAAAAAAAAAAAAAAAAAACCTAGGTGGAATCAAAACTAACCACTTGCACCTGTGTTCAAATCTATAAACAACACACACCTGGGCGCAATCATGACAAACCATGTGCACCTGTGTGGGAATCTCCTGAAATCAAAAACCTAGGCGCAATCAAGACAAACCATTGCACCTGTGTGTGAAACTCCAAAAAAAAAATTAAGCACAATCAAGACAAACCACTTACACCTGTGTGTGAATCTACAAAAAACAAAAAATTAGGCATAATCAAAAACCACTTGCACCTGTCTGTGAATCTACAAAAAACAAAATCCTAGGCGCAATCAAGACAAAACACTTGCACCTGTGTTTCAATCTATAAGGAACACACACCTGGGCGCAATCATGACAAACCATGTGCACCTTTGTGGGAATCAGCAAACAACACACACCTGGGCACAATCAAGACTGACAACTTCCATCTGTGTTCGAATCTATAAACAACACAAACCTGGGCACAATCAAGACAAACTACTGGCACCTCTGTGCAAATCTACAAAAAAAAAAAAAAAAAAAACCTAGGCGCAATCAAGACAAACCACTTGCACCTGTGTTCAAATCTATAAACAACACACACCTGGGTGCGATCATGACAAGCCACGTGCACCTGTGTGCAAATCTACATAAAAAAAAAACCTACGTGAAATCAAGACACACCATTTAAACCTGTGTGCAGATCTACAAACAACACACACCTGGGTGCATTCATGACAAATCACTTGGACCTGTGTGGGTATCTGCAAACACACACACCTGGGCACATCAACACAAACCATTTGCACCTGTGGGAGAATCTTCAAAAAAAAAATCTAGGCTCAATCAAGACAAACCACTTGCACCTGTGTGCAAGTCTCCAAAAAAAAAAAAAAAAACATAGGCACAGTCAATATAAACCACTTGCACCTCTGTGCGAATCTACAAAAAAAAAAAAAAAAAAAAACCTCGGCGCAATCAAGACAAACCTCCTGCACCAGTGTTCCAATCAACAAAAAACACACAGCTGGGCGCAATCATGACAAATCACTTGCACCTGTGTGGGTATCTGCAAACACACACACCTGGGCACATCAAGATAAACCAATTGCACCTCTGTGCGAATCTTCAAAAAAAAAAAAAAAACTTGGACACAATCAAGACAAACCACTTGCACCTGTGTTCCAATCAACAAACAACACACAGCTGGGCACAATCATAACAAATGACTTGCACCTCTGTGTGTATCTGCAAACACACACACCTGGGCACATCAACACAAACCAATTGCACCTGTTTGCGAATCTTCAAAAAAAAACCTAGGCTCAATCAAGATAAACCACTTGCACCTGTGTGCAAATCTCCAAAAAGAACCAACCTAGGCCAGTCAATACAAACCACTTGCACATCTGTGCGAATCTACAAAAAAAAAAAAAAAAAAAAAAAAAAAAAAAAAAACCAAGCGCACTCAGACAAACCACTTGCACTTCTGTGCGACTCTACAAAAAAAAAAAAAAAAAAAACCTAGGTGGAATCAAAACTAACCACTTGCACCTGTGTTCAAATCTATAAACAACACACACCTGGGAGCAATCATGACAAACCATGTGCACCTGTGTGGGAATCTCCTGAAATCAAAAACCTAAGCGCAATCAAACAAACCATTGAACCTGTGTGTGAAACTCCAAAAAAAAAAAATTAAGCACAATTAAGACAAACCACTTAGACCTGTGTGTGAATCTACAAAAAACAAAAAATTAGGCGTAATCAAGACAAACCACTTGCACCTGTCTGTGAATCTACAAAAAACAAAATCCTAGGCGCAATCAAGACAAAACACTTGCACCTGTGTTTCAATCTATAAGGAACACACACCTGGGCGCAATCATGACAAACCATGTGCACCTTTGTGGGAATAAGCAAACAACACACACCTGGGCACAATCAAGACTGACAACTTCCATCTGTGTTCGAATCTATAAACAACACAAACCTGGGCACAATCAAGACAAACCACTTGCACCTGTGTGCCAACCTAAAAAAACACACACACCTGGGTGCAATCATGACAAACCAATTTCCCCTGTGTGGGAATCTGCAAACAACACACAACTGGGCACAATCAAGACAAACCACTTGCACCTGTGTGCGAATCTCTAAATAAAAAAACCAAGGCACAATGAAGACAACTTGCAAATGTGTGTGAATCTACAAAAAACAAAAACCTAGGCGCAATCATGACAAACCACTTGCACCTGTGTGCGAATCTCTAAATAAAAAAACGTAGGCACAATGAAGACAACTTGCAAATGTGTGTGAATCTACAAAAAACAAAAACCTAGGCGCAATCATGACAAACCACTTGCACCTGTGTGGGAATCTGAAAGCAACACACCTGGGCACAAGCAAGACAAACCACTAGCACCTGTGTGCGAATCTCCAAAAAAAAAAAAAACCCCTAGGCACAATCAAGACAAACCTCCTGCACCTGAGTTCCAATCAACAAACAACACACTGCTGGGCGTAATAATGACAAATAACTTGCACCTGTGTGAGTATCTGCAAACACACACACCTCGGCACATCAACAGAAACCAATTGCACCTGTGTGAGAATCTTCAAAAAAAAATCTAGGCTCAATCAAGACAAACCACTTGAACCTGTGTGCAAGTCTCCAAAAAAAAAAAAAAAAAAAAAAACATAGGCACAGTCAATACAAACCACTTGCACCTCTGTGTGAATCAGCAAAAAAAAAAAAAAAAAAAAAAAAAAAAAAAAAAAACCTAGGCGCAATCAAGACACACCACTGGCACCTCTGTGCGAATCTACAAAAAAAAAAAACCTACTTACAATCAAGACAAACCACTTGCACCTGTGTGCGAATCTCCAAAAAAAAAAAAAAAAAAGGTAGGCGCAATGAAGACAAACCTCCTGCACAAGTGTTCCAATCAACAAAAAAAACACAGCTGGGCGCAATCATGACAAATCACTTGCACCTGTGTGGGTATCTGCAAACATACACACCTGGGCACATCAAGATAAACCAATTGCACCTCTGTGCGAATCTTCAAAAAAAAAAAAACCTAGGCGCAATCAAGACAAACCACTCGCACCTGTGTGGGATATCTGAAAACAACACACACCTGGGCACAATCAAGACAAACCACAAGCACCTGTGTGCGAATCTCCAAAAAAAAAAAAAAAAAAAACTTAGACACAATCAAGACAAACCACTTGCACCTGTGTTCCAGTCAACAAACAACACACAGCTGGGCGCAATAATAACAAATGACTTGCACCTCTTTGTGTATCTGCAAACACACACACCTGGGCACATCAACACAAACCAATTGCACCTGTTTGCGAATCTTCAAAAAAAAAACCTAGGCTCAATCTAGACAAACCACTTGCACCTGTGTGCAAATCTCCAAAAAGAACCAACCTAGGCCAGTCAATACAAACCACTTGCACCTCTGTGCGAATCTACAAAAAAAAAAAAAAAAAAAAAAAAAAAAAAAAAAAAAACCAAGCGCACTCAGACAAACCACTTGCACCTCTGTGCGACTCTACAAAAAAAAAACTAGGCGGAATCAAAACTAACCACTTGTACCTGTGTTCAAATCTATAAACAACACACACCTGGGCGCAATCATGACAAACCATGTGCACCTGTGTGGGAATCTCCTGAAATCAAAAACCTAGGCGCAATCAAGACAAACCATTGCACCTGTGTGTGAAACTCCAAAAAAAAAAATTAAGCACAATCAAGACAAACCACTTACACCTGTGTGTGAATCTACAAAAAACAAAAAATTAGGCATAATCAAAAACCACTTGCAACTGTCTGTGAATCTACAAAAAACAAAATCCTAGGCGCAATCAAGACAAAACACTTGCACCTGTGTTTCAATCTATAAGGAACACACACCTGGGCGCAATCATGACAAACCATGTGCACCTTTGTGGGAATAAGCAAACAACACACACCTGGGCACAATCAAGACTGACAACTTCCATCTGTGTTCGAATCTATAAACAACACAAACCTGGGCACAATCAAGACAAACTACTGGCACCTCTGTGCAAATCTACAAAAAAAAAAAAAAAAACCTAGGCGCAATCAAGACAAACCACTTGCACCTGTATTCAAATCTATAAACAACACACACCTGGGTGCGATCATGACAAGCCACGTGCACCTGTGTGCAAATCTACATAAAAAAAAACCTACGTGAAATCAAGACACACCATTTAAACCTGTGTGCAGATCTACAAACAACACACACCTGGGTGCATTCATGACAAATCACTTGGACCTGTGTGGGTATCTGCAAACACACACACCTGGGCACATCAACACAAACCATTTGCACCTGTGGGAGAATCTTCAAAAAAAAAATCTAGGCTCAATCAAGACAAACCACTTGCACCTGTGTGCAAGTCTCCAAAAAAAAAAAAAAAAAACATAGGCACAGTCAATATAAACCACTTGCACCTCTGTGCGAATCTACAAAAAAAAAAAAAAAAAACCTAGGCGCAATCAAGACAAACCACTTGCACCTGTGTGCGAATCTCCAAAAAAAAAAAAAAAAAAAAAAGGTAGGCGCAATCAAGACAAACCTCCTGCACCAGTGTTCCAATCAACAAAAAACACACAGCTGGGCGCAATCATGACAAATCACTTGCACCTGTGTGGGTATCTGCAAACACACACACCTGGGCACATCAAGATAAACCAATTGCACCTCTGTGCGAATCTTCAAAAAAAAAAAAAAAACTTGGACACAATCAAGACAAACCACTTGCACCTGTGTTCCAATCAACAAACAACACACAGCTGGGCACAATCATAACAAATGACTTGCACCTCTGTGTGTATCTGCAAACACACACACCAGGGAACATCAACACAAACCAATTGCACCTGTTTGCGAATCTTCAAAAAAAAACCTAGGCTCAATCAAGACAAACCACTTGCACCTGTGTGCAAATCTCCAAAAAGAACCAACCTAGGCCAGTCAATACAAACCACTTGCACATTTGTGCGAATCTACAAAAAAAAAAAAAAACCAAGCGCACTCAGACAAACCACTTGCACTTCTGTGCGACTCTACAAAAAAAAAAAAAAAAAAAAAACCTAGGCGGAATCAAAACTAACCACTTGCACCTGTGTTCAAATCTATAAACAACACACACCTGGGAGCAATCATGACAAACCATGTGCACCTGTGTGGGAATCTCCTGAAATCAAAAACCTAAGCGCAATCAAACAAACCATTGAACCTGTGTGTGAAACTCCAAAAAAAAAAATTAAGCACAATTAAGACAAACCACTTACACCTGTGTGTGAATCTACAAAAAACAAAAAATTAGGCGTAATCAAGACAAACCACTTGCACCTGTCTGTGAATCTACAAAAAACAAAATCCTAGGCGCAATCAAGACAAAACACTTGCACCTGTGTTTCAATCTATAAGGAACACACACCTGGGCGCAATCATGACAAACCATGTGCACCTTTGTGGGAATAAGCAAACAACACACACCTGGGCACAATCAAGACTGACAACTTCCATCTGTGTTCGAATCTATAAACAACACAAACCTGGGCACAATCAAGACAAACCACTTGCACCTGTGTGCCAACCTAAAAAAACACACACACCTGGGTGCAATCATGACAAACCAATTTCCCCTGTGTGGGAATCTGCAAACAACACACAACTGGGCACAATCAAGACAAACCACTTGCACCTGTGTGCGAATCTCTAAATAAAAAAACCAAGGCACAATGAAGACAACTTGCAAATGTGTGTGAATCTACAAAAACAAAAACCTAGGCGCAATCATGACAAACCACTTGCACCTGTGTGGGAATCTGAAAGCAACACACCTGGGCACAAGCAAGACAAACCACTAGCACCTGTGTGCGAATCTCCAAAAAAAAAAAAAAACCCTAGGCGCAATCAAGACAAACCTCCTGCACCTGAGTTCCAATCAACAAACAACACACTGCTGGGCATAATCATGACAAAAAACTTGCACCTGTGTGGGTATCTGCAAATACACACACCTGGGCACATCAACAGAAACCAATTACACCTGTGTGAGAATCTTCAAAAAAACATCTAGGCTCAATCAAGACAAACCACTTGCACCTGTGTTCCAATCAACAAACAAAACACAGCTTGGCACAATCATAACAAATGACTTGCACCTGTGTGGGTATCTGCAAACACACACACATGGGCACATCAACACAAACCAATTGCACCAGTGTGAGAATGTTCAAAAAAAAAAAATCTAGGCTCAATCAAGACAAACCACTTGAACCTCTGTGCAAGTCTCCAAAAAAAAAAACAAAAACATAGGCACAGTCAATACAAACCACTTGCACCTCTGTGCGAATCAGCAAAAAAAAAAAAAAAAAAAAAAAACCTAGGCGCAATCAAGACACACCACTGGCACCTCTGTGCGAATCTACAAAAAAAAAAAAAACCTTGTTGCAATCAAGACAAACCACTTGCACCTGTGTGCGAATCTCCAAAAAAAAAAAAAAAAAAAAGGTAGGCGCAATCAAGACAAAACTCCTGCACCAGTGTTCCAATCAACAAACAACACACAGCTGGGCGCAATCATGACAAATCACTTGCACCTGTATGGGTATCTGCAAACACACACACCTGGGCACATCAAGATAAAACAATTGCACCTCTGTGCGAATCTTCAAAAAAAAAAAAAAAACTTGGACACAATCAAGACAAACCACTTGCACCTGTGTTCCAATCAACAAACAACACACAGCTGGGCACAATCATAACAAATGACTTGCACCTCTGTGTGTATCTGCAAACACACACACCTGGGCACATCAACACAAACCAATTGCACCTGTTTGCGAATCTTCAAAAAAAAACCTAGGCTCAATCAAGACAAACCACTTGCACCTGTGTGCAAATCTCCAAAAAGAACCAACCTAGGCCAGTCAATACAAACCACTTGCACCTCTGTGCGAATTTACAAAAAAAAAAAAAATAAATAACCAAGCGCACTCAGACAAACCACTTGCACCTCTGTGCGACTCTACAAAAAAAAAAAAAAAAAAAAAAAAAAAAACCTAGGCGGAATCAAAACTAACCACTTGCACCTGTGTTCAAATCTATAAACAACACACACCTGGGAGCAATCATGACAAACCATGTGCACCTGTGGGAATCTCCTGAAATAAAAAACCTAAGCGCAATCAAGACAAACCATTGCACCTGTGTGTGAAACTCCAAAAAAAAAATTAAGCACAATCAAGACAAACCACTTACACCTGTGTGTGAATCTACAAAAAACAAAAAATTAGGCGTAATCAAGACAAACCACTTGCACCTGTCTGTGAATCTACAAAAAACAAAATCCTAGGCGCAATCAAGACAAAACACTTGCACCTGTGTTTCAATCTGTAAGGAACACACACCTGGGCGCAATCATGACAAACCATGTGCACCTTTGTGGGAATAAGCAAACAACACACACCTGGGCACAATCAAGACTGACAACTTCCATCTGTGTTCGAATCTATAAACAACACAAACCTGGGCACAATCAAGACAAACCACTTGCACCTGTGTGCCAACCTAAAAAAACACACACACCTGGGTGCAATCATGACAAACCAATTGCACCTGTGTGGGAATCTGCAAACAACACACAACTGGGCACAATCAAGACAAACCACTTGCACCTGTGTGCGAATTTCTAAATAAAAAAACCAAGGCACAATGAAGACAACTTGCAAATGTGTGTGAATCTACAAAAAACAAAAACCTAGGCGCAATCATGACAAACCACTTGCACCTGTGTGGGAATCTGAAAGCAACACACCTGGGCACAAGCAAGACAAACCACTAGCACCTGTGTGCGAATCTCCAAAAAAAAAAAAAAAAAAAACCCTAGGCTCAATCAAGACAAACCTCCTGCACCTCAGTTCCAATCAACAAACAACACACTGCTGGGCATAATCATGACAAATAACTTGCACCTGTGTGGGTATCTGCAAACACACACACCTGGGCATATCAACAGAAACCAATTACACCTGTGTGAGAATCTTCAAAAAAACATCTAGGCTTAATCAAGACAAACCACTTGCACCTGTGTTCCAATCAACAAACAAAACACAGCTTGGCACAATCATAACAAATGACTTGCACCTGTGTGGGTATCTGCAAACACACACACCTCGGCACATCAACACAAACCAATTGCACCAGTGTGAGAATGTTCAAAAAAAAATCTAGGCTCAATCAAGACAAACCACTTGAACCTGTGTGCAAGTCTCCAAAAAAAAAAAAAAAAAAAACATAGGCACAGTCAATACAAACCACTTGCACCTCTGTGCGAATCAGCAAAAAAAAAAAAAAAAAAAAAAAAACCTAGGCGCAATCAAGACACACCACTGGCACCTCTGTGCGAATCTACAAAAAAAAAAAAACCTAGTTGCAATCAAGACAAACCACTTGCACCTGTGTGCGAATCTCCAAAAAAAAAAAAAAAAAAAAAAGGTAGGCGCAAACAAGACAAACCTCCTGCACCAGTGTTCCAATCAACAAAAAACACACAGCTGGGCGCAATCATGACAAATCACTTGCACATGTGTGGGTATCTGCAAACACACACACCTGGGCACATCAAGATAAACCAATTGCACCTCTGTGCGAATCTTCAAAAAAAAAAAAAAAAAACCTAGGCGCAATCAAGACAAACCACTAGCACCTGTGTGGAATATCTGAAAACAACACACACCTGGGCACAATCAAGACAAACCACTAGCACCTGTGTGCGAATCTCCAAAAAAAAAAAAATCTTAGACACAATCAAGACAAACCACTTGCACCTGTGTTCCAATCAACAAACAACACACAGCTGGGCACAATCATAACAAATGACTTGCACCTCTGTGTGTATCTGCAAACACACACACCTGGGCACATCAACACAAACCAATTGCACCTGTTTGCGAATCTTCAAAAAAAAACCTAGGCTCAATCTAGACAAACCACTTGCACCTGTGTGCAAATCTCCAAAAAGAACCAACCTAGGCCAGTCAATACAAACCACTTGCACCTCTGTGCGAATTTACAAAAAAAAAAAAAAAAAAACCAAGCGCACTCAGACAAACCACTTGCACCTCTGTGCGACTCTACAAAAAAAAAAAAAAAAAAAAAAAAAAAACTAGGCGGAATCAAAACTAACCACTTGCACCTGTATTCAAATCTATAAACAACACACACCTGGGCGCAAACATGACAAACCATGTGCACCTGTGTGGGAATCTCCTGAAATCAAAAACCTAGGCGCAATCAAGACAAACCATTGCACCTGTGTGTGAAACTCCAAAAAAAAAAATTAAGCACAATCAAGACAAACCACTTACACCTGTGTGTGAATCTACAAAAAACAAAAAATTAGGCGTAATCAAGACAAACCACTTGCACCTGTCTGTGAATCTACAAAAAACAAAATCCTAGGCGCAATCAAGACAAAACACTTGCACCTGTGTTTGAATCTATAAGGAACACACACCTGGGCGCAATCATGACACACCATGTGCACCTTTGTGGGAATCAGCAAACAACACACACCTGGGCACAATCAAGACTGACAACTTCCATCTGTGTTCGAATCTATAAACAACACAAACCTGGGCACAATCAAGACAAACAACTTGCACCTGTGTGCCAACTTAAAAAAACACACACACCTGGGTGCAATCATGACAAACCAATTGCACCTGTGTGGGAATCTGCAAACAACACACAACTGGGCACAATCAAGACAAACCACTTGCACCTGTGTGCGAATCTCCAAATAAAAAAACCTAGGCACAGTGAAGACAACCTGCAACTGTGTGTGAATCTACAAAAAACAAAAACCTAGGCGCAATCATGACAAACCACTTGCACCTGTGTGGGAATCTGAAAGCAACACACCTGGGCACAAGCAAGACAAACCACTAGCATCTGTGTGCGAATCTCCAAAAAAAAAAAAAAACCCTAGGCGCAATCAAGACAAACCTCCTGCACCTGAGTTCCAATCAACAAACAACACACTGCTGGGCATAATCATGACAAATAACTTGCACCTGTGTGGGTATCTGCAAACACACACACCTGGGCACATCAACAGAAACTAATTACACCTGTGTGAGAATCTTCAAAAAAACATCTAGGCTCAATCAAGACAAACCACTTGCACCTGTGTGGGAATCTCAAAAAAAAAAAAAACCTAGGCGCAAACAAGACAAACCATTCGCATCTGTATGGGAATCTGAAAACAACACACACCTGAGTACAGACAAGACAAACCACTTGCACCTGTGTTACAATCAACAAACAACTCTCAGCTGGGCGCAATCATAACAAATGACTTGCACCTGTGTGGGTATCTGCAAACACACACACCTGGGCACATCAACACAAACCAATTGCACCTGTTTGTGAATGTACAAAAAAAAAACCTAGGCTCAATGAAGACAAACCACTTGCACCGGAGTGCAAATCTCCAAAAAAAAAAAAAAAAAAAAAAAAACATAGGCCAGTGAATACAAACCACTTGCACCTCTGTGCAAATCTACAAAAAAAAAAAACCTAGGCGCAATCAGACAAACCACTTGCACCTCTGTCCGAATATACAAAAAAAAAAAAAAAAAAACCTAGGTGGAATCAAGACAAACCACTTGCACCTGTGTTCAAATCTATAAACAACACACACCTGGGCGCAATCATGACAAACCACTTGCACCTGTGTGTGAAACTCCAAAAAAAAAAAACTTAGGCACAATCAAGACAAACCACTTGCACCTGTGTTCTAATCAACAAACAACACACACCTGGGCACATCAAGATAAACCAATTGCAACTGTGTGTGAATCTTCAAAAAAAAAAACCTAGGCGCAATCAAGAGAAACCACTTGCACCTGTGTGAAAATTTCCAAAAAAAAAAAAAAAACAAAACCTAGGCACAGTCAAGACAAACCACTTGCACTTCTATGTGAATCTACAAAAAAAAAAGAAAAAAAAAACCTAGGCGCAATCAAGACAAACCACTTGCACCTCTGTGCGAATCTAAAAAAAAAAAAACCTAGGCCCAATCAAGACAAACCACTTGCAACTGTTGGGAATATGAAAACAACACACACCTGGGCACAATAAAGAGAAATCACTTTCAGCTGTGTGCAAATCTACAAACAACACACACCTGGGCGCATTCAAGATCAACCAATTGCACCTGTGTGTGAATCTAAAAAAACAAAATCCTAGGTGCAATCAAGACAAAGCACTTCCACCTGTATTAGAATCTATAAAATACAAACACCTGGGCGCAATCATGACAAACCACGTGCACCTGTGTGGGAATCTGCAAACAACACATACCTGGGCACAATCAAGACTGACAACTTCCATCTGTGTTCGAATATATAAACCACACACACCTGGGCGCAATCAAGACAAACCACTTGCACCTCTGTGCCAATCTACAAAAAATACACACACCTGAGTGCAATCATGACAAACCACTTGCACCTGTGTGGGAATCTGCAAACAACACACACCTGGGGACTATCAAGATAAACCACTTGCACCTGTGTGCGAATCTACAAATAGAAAAAACCTAGGCGCAATGAAGACAACTAGCACCTGTGTGTGAATCTACAAAAAACAAAAACCTAGGTGCAATCATGACAAACCACTTGCACCTGTGTGGGAATCTCCACAATTAAAAAACCTAGGTGCAATCAAGAAAAACCACTTGCTCCTGTGTGGGAAACTCAAAAAAAAAAATTAGGCACAATCAAGACAAACCACTTGCACCTGTGTGCGAATCTACAAAAAACAAAAACTTAGGCGTAATCAAGAAAAATCACTTGCACCTGTGTGCCAATCTACAAACAACACACACACCTGGGTGCAATCATGACAAACCACTTGCACCTGTGTGGGAATCTGTAAAAAACATACACCTGGGCACAATCAAGACAAACCACTTGCTCCTGTGTGCGAATCTCCAAATAAAAATACCTAGGCGCAATCAAGACAACTTGCATTTGTGTGTGAATCTACAAATAACAAAAACCTAGACGCAATCATTACAAACCACTTGCACCTGTATGGGAATCTAAAAACAACACACACCTAGGCACATTCAAGACAAACACTAGCACCTGTGTGCGAATCTCCAAAAAAAAAAAGAAAAACCTAGGTGCAATCAAGACAAACCACTTGCACCTGTGTTCCAATCAACAAACAACACACAGCTGGGCGCAATCCTGACAAATCACTTGCACCTGTGTGGATATCTGCAAACACACAGACTGGGGCACATCATGACAAACCACTAGCACCTGTGTGGGAATCTCCAAAAAAAAAAAAAAAAAAAAAAACCTAGGTACAATCAAGACAAACCAATTGAACCTGTGTGTGAAACTCCAAAAAAAAAAAAAATTAGGCACAAACAAAACAAACCACTTGCACCTGTGTTCGAATCTATAAACAACACACACCTGGGTGCAATCATGACAAACCACTTGCACCTGTGTGGGAATCTACAAACAACACACACATGGGCACAATCAAGTCTAACCGCTTGCATCTGAGTTCAAATCTATAAACAACACACACTTGAGTACAATCTAGACAAACCACTTGCACCTGTGTGCGAATCTCCAAAAAAAAAAAAAAAAAAAAACCTAGGCGCAATCAACACAAACCACTTGCACCTGTATTCGAATCTATAAACAACACACACCTGGACGCAATCATGACAAACCATGTGCACCTGTGTGCGAATCTACAAAAAACAAAAACATAAGTGCAATCAAGACAAACCACTTGCAACTGTGTTTGAAGCTATAAACAACACACACCTGGGTGCCATCATGACATCCACGTGCACCTGTGTGGGAATTTGCAAACAACAAACACCTGGGCACAATCAAGACTAACCACTTGCATCTGTGTTCGAATCTATAAACAACACACACCTGGGCGCAATCAAGACAAACCACTTGCAACAATGTGTGAATCTCCAAAAAAAAAAAAAAAAAAAAAACCTAGGCACAATCAAGACAATCCACTTGCAAATGTGTAGGAATCTACAAAAAACAAAAACCTAGGCGCAATCAAGACAAACCACTTGCACCTGTGTGCGAATCTACAAACAACACACACCTGGGCGCAATCAAGACAAACCACTTGCACCTGTGTGCAAATCTCGAAAAAAAAAAAAATTAGGAGCAAAAAAGAATAACCACTTGCACCTGTGTTCTAATCAACAAACAACACACAGCTGGGCGCAATCATGACAAATCACTTGCACCTTTGTGGGTATCTGCAAACACACACACCTGGGCACATCAAGACTAAACAATTGCACCTGTGTGCGAATCTTCAAAAAAAAAAAACCCTAGGCAGAGTCAAGACAAACCACTTGCACCTCTGTGCGAATCAACAACAACAACAAAAAAAGCCTAGGCGCAATCAAGACAAACGACTTGCACCTCTGTGCGAATCTACAAAAAAAAAAAAAAAAAAAAAAAACCTAGGCACAATCTACACAAACCACTTGCACCTGTGTTCAAATATATAAACAACACACACCTGGGCGCAATCTTGACAAACCACGTGCACCCATGTGCGAATCTACAAAAAACAAAAACCTACGTGCAATCATGACAAACCACTTGCACCTGTGTGGATCTACAAACAAAACACACCTGGGCGCAATCAAGACAAACCACTTGCACCTGTGTGTGAAACTCCAAAAAAAAAAATTAGGTACAATCAAGACAAAAAACTTGCACCTATTTTCCAATCTATAAACAACACACACCTGGGCACAATCATGACAAACCACGTGTACCTGTGTGGGAATCTGCAAAAAACACACACCAGGGAACAATCAAGACTAACCACTTGCATCTGTGTTCGAATCTATAAACAACACACAATTGGGCGCAATCAAGACAAACCACTTGCACCTGTGTGCGAATCTAAAAAAAAAAAAAAAAACAATTAGGTGCAATCAAGACAAACCACTTGTACCTGTGTGGGAATCTACAAAAAATAAAAAAACTAGGCGCAATCAAGACAAACCACTTTCACCTGGGTGCAAATCTACAAACAACACACACCTGGGCGCAATCAAGACAAACCACTTGCACCTGTATTCAAATCTATAAACAACACACACCTGAGGACAATCAAGAGAAACCGCTTGCAGCTGTGTGCAAATCTACAAACAACACACACCTGGCACAATCAAGATCATCCAATTGCACCTGTGTTTGAATCTAAAAATCAAACTACTTGGCGCAATCTAGACAAACCACTTGCACCTGTGTTCGAATCTATAAACAACACACACATGGGCACAATCAAGACTGACAACTTCCTTCTGTGATCGAATCTATAAACAACACACACCTGGGAGCAATCAAGACAAACCACTTGCACCTGGGTGCCAATCTACAAAACACACACACACCTGAGTGCAATCATGACAAACCACTTGCACCTGTGTGGGAATCTGCAAACAACACACACCTGGGCACTATCAAGACAAACCACTTACACCAGTGTGCGAATCGCCAAATAAAAAAACCTAGGCACAATGAAGACAACTTGCATCTGTGTGTGAATCTACAAAAAACAAAAACCTAGGCGCAATCATGACAAACCACTTGCACCTGGGTGGGAATCTGAAAACAACACACAACTACGCACAGTCAAGACAAACCACTAGGACCTTTGTGAATCTCCAAAAAAAAAAAAAAAAAAAAACCTACGCGCAATCAAGACAAACCACTTGCACCTGTGTGCGAATCTACAAAAAACAAAAACCTAAGTGCAATCAAGACACAACACTTGCACCTGTGTGGGAGTCTACAAACACCACACACCTGGGGGCATCTTGACAAACCACGTGCACCTGTGTGGGAATCTCAAAAAAAAAAGTTTAGTTGAAATCAAGACAAAACACTTGCACCTGTGTGCGAATCTCCAAATAAAAAAACCTAGGCGCAATGAAGACAAATTGCACCTGTGTGTGAATCTACAAAAAACAAAAATCTAGGCATAATCAAGATTCACACACAGGTGGAAGTGGTTTGTCTTGATTGCACCCAGGTGTGTGTTGTCTATAGATTCGAACACAGATGCAAGTGGTTAGTCTTGATTGTGCCCATGTGTGTGTTGTTTGCAGATTCCCACACAGGTGCAAGTGGTTTGTTATGATTAAGCCCAGCTGTGTGTTGTTTATAGATTTGAACACAGGTGCAAGTGGTTTGTCTTGATTGCGCCTAGGTTTATTTATTTTTTTGGAGATTCGCAGAGAGGTGCAAGTGGTTTGTCTTGACTGTGCCTAGGTTTTATTTTTTTTTTGTAGATTTGTACACAGGTGCAAGTGGTTTGTATTGATTGAGCCTAGGGTTTTCTTTTTTTTTTGAAGATTCGCACACAGGTGCAATTGGTTTATCTTGATGTGCCCAGGTGTCTGTGTTTGCAGATACCCACACAGGTGCAAGTGATTTGTCATGATTGCACCCAGCTGTGTGTTGTTTGTTGATTGGAACACAGGTGCAAGTGGTTTGTCTTGATTGCGCCAACCTTTATTTTTTTGGAGATTTACACACCGGTGCAAGTGGTTTGTCTTAATTGTGCGTAAGGTTTTTTTTTTTTTTTTTTGGAGTTTCACACACAGGTACAAGTGGTTTGTCTTGATTGCGCCTAGGTTTTTTTGTTTTTTGAGATTCCCACACAGGTGTACGTGGTTTGTCATGATTGCACCAAGGTGTGTGTTGTTTGTAGACCTGCACACCGATTTAAGTGGTGTGTCTTGATTTCACGTAGGTTTTTGTTTTTTGTAGATTTGCACACAGCTGCACTTGGTTTGTCATGATTGCGCCCAGGTGTGTGTTGTTTATAGATTTGAACACAGGTGCAAGTGTTTTGTCTTGACTGTGCCTAGGTTTTTTTTGTTTTTTTTTTTTTTTTGAGATTTCACACAGTTGCAAGTGGTTTGTCTTGATTGAGCCTTGGTTTTTTTTTCTTTTTTGAAGATTCGCACACAGGTGCATTTGGTTTGTGTTGATGTGCCCAGGTCTGTGTGTTTGCAGATACCCACACAGGTGCAAGTGATTTGTCATGATTACGCGCAGCTGTGTGTTGTTTGTTGATTGGAACTCAGGTGCAAGTGGTTTGTCTTGATTGCGCTTAAGTTTTTTTTTTTTTCTTTTGGAGATTCGAACACAGGTGCTAGTGGTTGGTCTTGATTGTGCCCAGGTGTGTGTTTTTTTCAGATTCCCAACAGGTGCACGTGGTTTATCACTATTGCGCCCAGGTTTGTGTTGTTTACAGATTCGAAAACAGGTGCAAGTGGTTTGTCTTGATTGCGCCTAGGATTTTGTTTTTTGTAGATTCACACACAGGTGCAATTGGTTGATCTTGATTGCAACCAGGGGTCTGTTTTTTGTAGATTTGCACATAGCTGCAAGTGGTTTCTCTTGATTGTGCCCAGGTGTGTGTAGACCTGTGTGCAGATCTACAAACAACACACACCTGGGTGCGTAGTTGTGTGTTGTTTTCAGATTCCCACCCAGGTGCAAGTGGTTTGTCATGATTGCGAATAGGTTATTGTTATTTGTAGATTCACACACAGGTGCAAGTTGTCTTGATTGCGCCTAGGTATTTTTAATTGGAGATTCGCACACAGGTGCAATTTTTTTTTCTTGACTGTGCCCAGGTGTGTGTTGTTTGCAGATTCCCAGACAGGTGCACATGGTTTGTTATAATTGCACTCATTTGTGTGTGTTGTTTGTAGATTGGCACACAGGTGCAACTGGTTTGTCTTGATTGAGCCTAGGATTTTGTTTTTTTTAGATTCACACACAGGTGCAGTTGGTTGATCTTGATTGCGCCCAGGGGTGTGTTTGTAGATTTGCACACAGCAGCAAGTGGTTTCTCTTGATTGTGCCCAGGTGTGTGTTGTTTTCAGATTCCCAACAGGTGCAAGTGGTTTGTCATGATTGCGCCCAGGTGTGTGTTGTTTGTAGATTCGCACACAGGTGCAAGTGGTTTGTCTCGATTGCGCCTAGGTTTTTTTTTGTTTTGGAGATTCCCACACAGGTGCAAGTGGTTTGTCTTGATTGCACCCAGGTGTGTGTTGTTTATAGATTCAAACACAGATGCAAGTGGTTAGTCTTGATTGTACCAACGTGTGTGTTGTTTGCAGATTCCCACACAGGTGCACGTGGTTTGTCATGATTGCACCCAGGTGTGTGTAGTTTATAGAGTAGAACAGAGGTGGAAGTGCTTTGTCTTGATTGCGCCTAGGATTTTGTTTTTTGTAGATTCACACACAGGTGCAATTGGTTGATCTTGATTGCGACCAGGGCTGTGTTGTTTGTAGATTCACACATGTGTAAGTGGTTTGTCTTGATTGCGCCTAGGTTTTTGTTTTTTGTAGATTTGCACACAGCTGCAAGTGGTTTGTCTTGATTGCGCCTAGGTGTTTGTTGTTTTCATATTCCTACACAGGTGCACGTGGTTTGTGATGATTGCACTCAGGTGTGTGTTGTTTATAAATTCGAACACAGGTGCAAGTGGTTTGACTTGATTACGCCTAGGTTTTTGTTTTTTGTAGATTTGCACACAGGTGCAAGTGGTTTGTCTTGACTGTACCTAAGTTATTATTTTTTTTTTGGAGTTTCACAGACAGGTGCAAGTGGTTTGTCTTTATTGCTCCTAGGTTTTTTATTTTTGGAGATTCCCACACATGTGCACGTGGTTTGTCATGATTGCACCCAGGTGTGTGTTGTTTATAGAATGGAACACAGGTGCAAGTGGTTTCTCTTGATTGCGCCCAGTTTTTTTTTTTTTTTTGAAGATTCGCGCACATTTGCAATGGGTTTATCTTGATGTGCCCAAGTGTGTGTGTTTGCAGATACCCACACAGATGCAAGTGATTTGTCATGATTTCGCCCAGCTGTTTGTTGTTGATTGGAACACAGGTGCAGGTGGTTTGTCTTGATTGTGCCTAAGTTTTTTTTTTTTTTTTTGTAGATTCACACACTGGTGCTAGTGTTTTGTCGTGATTGCACCCAGCTGTCTGTTACTTATAGATTCGAACACAGATGCAAGTGGCTAATCTTGATTGTGCCCAGGTGTGTGTTGTTTGCAGATTCCAACACATGTGCACGTGGTTTGTCATGATTGCGACCAGGTGTGTGTTGTTTGTAGATCCGCAAACAGGTGCAAGTGGTTTGTCTTGATTGCACGTAGGTTTTTGTTTTTTGTAGATTCGCACACAGGTGCACGTGGTTTGTCATGATTGCGCCCCAGGTGTTTGTTGTTTATAGATTTGAACACAGGTGCAAGTGGTTTGTCTTGATTGCTCCTAGGTTTTTTTTTTTTTAGATTCGCACAGAGGTGCAAGTGATTACGCCCAGCTGTGTGTTGTTTGTTGATTGGAAGTCAGGTGCACGTGGTTTGTCTTGATTGTGCCTAGGTTTTTTTTTTTTTTTTTTTGGGGGGGGGGGATTCGCACAGACGTGCAAGTGGTTTGTCTTGACTGTGCCTAGGTTTTTTTTTTTTTTTTTTTTTTTGGAGATTTCACACAGGTGCAAGTGGTTTCTCTTGATTGCGCCTCGGTTTTTTTTTTTTTTTTTTCGAAGATTCGCACACAGGTGCTAATGGTTTGTGTTCATGTGCCTAGGTGTGTGTTTTTGCAGATACCAACACAGGTGCAATTGATTTGTCATGTTTGCGCCCAGCTGTGTGTTGTTGAATGGAACACAGGTGCAGGTGGTTTGTCTTGATTGTGCCTAAGTTGTTTTTTTTTTTTTTGTAGATTCACACACTGGTGCTAGTGTTTTGTCTTGATTGTGCCTAGGTTTATTTTATTTTTTTTGGAGATTCGCACACAGGTCCAAGTGGTTAGTCTTGATTGTGTGTTGTTTGTAGATTCGCACACAGGTGCAAGTGGTTAGTCTTTATTGTGCCCAGGTGTTTGTTGTTTGCAGATTCCCACACAGGTGCACGTGCTTTGTCATGATTGCAACCAGGTGTGTGTTGTTTTCAGATTCCCAACAGGTGCACTTGGTTTGTCATGATTGCGCTCGTGTGTGTTGTTTGTAGATTCGCACACAGGTGCAAGTGGTTTTTCTTGATTGCGCCCAGGTTTTTTTTTTTTTTTTTGTAGATTCCTACACACGTGCAAGTGTTTTGTCTTGATTTCGCCTAGATTTTTTTTTTTTTTTTGGAGATTCGCACACAGGTGCAAGTGGTTTGTCTTGATTGCGCTCACGTGTGTTGTTTATAGATTGGAACACAGATGCAAGTGGTTAGTCTTGATTGTGCCCAGGTGTGTGTTGTTTGCAGATTCCCACACAGGTGCACATGGTTTGTCATGATTGCACCCATGTGTATTGTTTATAGATTCGAACACAGGTGCAAGTGGTTTGTCTTGATTACGCCTAGGTTTTTTTTTTTTTTTTTGGAGATTCGCACACAACTGCAAGTGGTTTGTCTTCTATGTGCCAGTTTTTTTTTTTTTTTTGGAATTTTTACACACAGGTGCAAGTGGTTTGTCTGGATTGAGCCTCGGTTTTTTTTTTTGAAGATTCACACACAGGTGCAATTGGTTTGTGTTGATGTGCCCGGGTGTGTGTGTTTGCAGATACCCACACAGGTGCAAGTTATTTGTCTTGATTACGCCCAGCTGTGTGTTGTTTGTTGATTGGAAATCAGGTGCACGTGGTTTGTCTTGATTGCACCAAGGTTTTTTTCTTTTTTTTGAAGATTCGCACAAAGATGCAAGTGGTTTGTCTTGATTGCGCCTAGATTTTTGTTGTTTGTAGATTCACACACAGGTGAAGTTGTCTTCATTGCACCTAGGTATTTTTATTTGGAGATTCGCACACTGGTGCAAGTCGTTTGTCTTGATTGTGCCCAGGTGTGTGTTGTTGCAGATTCCCACACAGGTGCAAGTGGTTTGTCATGATTGCACCCAGGTGTGTGTGTTTTTTTAGATTGGCACAGAGGTGCAAGTGGTTTGTCTTGATTGCGCCAAGGTGTGTGTTGTTTATATATTCGAACACAGATGGATGTTGTCAGTCTTGATTGTGCCCAGGTGTGTGTTGTTTGCTGATTCCATCACAGTGCACGTGTATTGTCATGATTGCGCCCAGGTGTGTGTTACTTATAGATTCAAACACAGGTGCAAGTGGTTTGTGTTGATTGCGCCTAGGTTTTTTTTTTTTTTTTTTTGTCGATTCGTTCAGAGGTGCAAGTGGTTTGTCTTGACTCTACCTAGTTTTTTTTTTGGAGATTTGCACACAGGTGCAAGAAGTTTGTATTGATTGAGCCTAGGTTTTTTTTTTTTCTGAAGATTCGCACACAGGTGCAATTGGTTTATCTTGATGTGCCCAGGTGTGTGTTTTTTGCTGATTCCCACACAGGTGCAAGTGGTTTGTCTTGATTGCGAATAGGTTTTTGTTATTTGTAGATTCACACACAGGTGCAAGTTGTCTTGATTGTGCCTTGGTATTTTTATTTGGAGATTCGATCACAGGTGCACATGGTTTGTCATGATTGCACCCATGTGTATTTTTTATAGATTCGAACACAGGTGCAAGTGGTTTGTCTTGATTATGCCTAGCTTTTTTTTTTGGAGATTCGCACACAGCTGCAAGTGATTTGTCTTGATTGTGCCTTTTTTTTTTTTTTTGGAGTTTTACACACAGGTGCAAGTGGTTTGTCTTCACTGAGCCTAGGTTTTTTTTTGAAGATTCGCACACAGGTGCAATTGGTTTGTGTTGATGTGCCCAGGTGTGTGTGTTTGCAGATACCCACACAGGTGCAAGTTATTTGTCTTGATTACGCCAAGCTGTGTGTTGTTTGTTGATTGGAAGTCAGGTGCAGGTGGTTTGTCTTGAGTGCACCTAGGTTTTTTTTTTTTTTTTTTAAGATTCGCACACAGATTCAAGTGGTTTGTCTTGATTGCGCCCAGGTGTGTGTTGTTTTCAGATTCCCACACAGGTGCAAGTGGTTTGTGATGATTGTGCCTAGGTTTTTGTTGTTTGTAGATTCACACACAGGTGCAAGTTGTCTTCATTGCGCCTAGGTTTTTTTATTTGGAGATTCGCACACTGGTGCAAGTGGTTTGTCTTGATTGTGCCCAGGTTTGTGTTTTTGCAGATTCCCACACAGGTGCAAGTGGTTTGTCATGATTGCACCCAGGTGTGTGTATTTTTTTAGATTGGCACAAAGGTGCAAGTGGTTTGTCTTGATTGTGCCACGGTGTGTGTTGTTTATAGATTCGAACACAGATGGATGTTGTCAGTCTTGATTGTGCCCAGGTGTGTGTTGTTTGCTGATTCCCACACAGTGCACGTGGTATTGTCATGATTGAGCCCAGGTGTGTGTTACTTATAGATTCAAACACAGGTGCAAGTGGTTTGTGTTGATTGCACCTAGGTTTTTTATTTTTGGAGTTACCCACACAGGTGCATGTGGTTTGTCATGATTGCGCACAGGTGTGTGTTGTTTATAGATTTGAACACAGGTGCAAGTGGTTTGTCTTTATTGCGCCTAGGTTTTTTTTTTGTATTCGCACAGAGGTGCATCTGGTTTGTCTTGATTGAGCCAAGGTTTTTTTTTTTTTTTTTGTAGATTCGCACCGAGGTGCAAGTGGTTTGTCTTGACTCTACCTAGGTTTTTTTTTTTTTTTTTTTTTTTTTGGAGATTTGCACACAGGTGCAAGTAGTTTGTATTGATTGAGCCTATGTTTTCTTTTTTTTTCTGAAGATTCGCACACAGGTGCAATTGGTTTATCTTGATTCGCCCAGGTGTGTGTTGTTTGCAGATTCCTACACGGGTTCAAGTGGTTTGTCATGATTGCGAATCGGTTTTTGTTATTTGTAGATTCACACACAGGTGCAAGTTGTCTTGATTGCGCCTAGGTATTTTTATTTGGAGATTCGCACACAGGTGCTAGTGGTTTTTCTTGATTGTGCCCAGGTGTGTGTTGTTTGCAGATTCCCAGACAGGTGCATATGGTTTGTCATAATTGACTCATTTGTGTGTGTTGTTTGTAGATTGGCACACGGGTGCAACTGGTTTGTCTTGATTGCGCCCAGGTATGTGTTATTTATAGATTCGAACACAGATAGAAGTTGTCAGTCTTGATTGTGCCCAGGTGTGTGTTGTTTGCTGATTCCCACACAGGTGTACGTGGTTTGTTATGATTGCACCCAGGTTTTGTTGTTTCTAGATTCGAACACTGGTGCAAGTGGTTTGTCTTGATTGCGCCTAGGATTTTGTTTTTTGTAGATTCACACACAGGTGCAATTGGTTGATCTTGATTGCGACCAGGGGTGTGTTGTTTGTAGATTGCACACAGCTGCAAGTGGTTTCTCTTGATTGTGCCCAGGTGTCTGTTGTTTGTAGATTCACACAGGTGCAAGTGGTTTGTCTAGATTGCGCCTAGGTTTTTGTTTTTTGTAGATTTGCACACAGCTGCAAGTGGTTTGTCTTGATTGCGCCTAGGTGTTTGTTGTTTTCAGATTCCTACACAGGTGCAAGTGGTTTCTGATGATTGCACCCAGGTGTGTGTTGTTTATAAATTCGAACACAGGTGCAAGTGTTTTGTCTTGACTGTGCCAAAGTTTTGTTTTTTTGAGTTTCACAGACAGACGCAAGTGGTTTGTCTTGATTGCTCCTAAGTTTTTTATTTTTGGAGATTCCACACATGTGCACGTGGTATGTCATGATTGCACCCAGGTGTGTGTTGTTTATAGAATGGAACACAGGTGCAAGTGGTTTCTCTTGATTGCGCCTAGCTTTTTTTTTTGAAGATTCGCACACAGGTGCAATGGGTTTTTGTTGATGTGCCCAGGTGTGTGTGTTTACAGATACCCACACAGATGCAAGTGATTTGTTATGATTTCGCCCAGCTGTGTGTTGTTTGTTGATTGGAACACAGGTGCAAGTGGTTTGTCTTGATTGTGCCTAGGTTTTTTTTTTGTAGATACACACAGGTGCTAGTGTTTTGTCTTGATTGCACCCAGCTGTCTGTTGTTATAGATTCGAACACAGATAAAAGTTGTTAATCTTGATTGTGCCCAGGTGTGTGTTGTTTGCAGATTCCCACACATGTGCATGTGGTTTGTCATGATTGCGACCAGGTGTGTGTTGTTTGTAGATCCGCAAACTGGTGCAAGTGGTTTGTCTTGATTGCACGTAGGTTTTTGTTTTTTGTAGATTCGCACACAGGTGCACGTGGTTTGTCATGATTGCGCCCAGGTGTTTGTTGTTTATAGATTTGAACACAGGTGCAAGTGGTTTGTCTTGATTGCGCCTGGGTTTTTTTTTTTTTAGATTCGCACAGAGGTGCAAGTGGTTTGTCTTGATTGTGCCTAGGTTTTATTTTTTGTAGATTCGCACAGATGTGCAAATGGTTTGTCTTGACTGTGCCTAGGTTTTTTTTTTTTTTTTTGGAGATTTTCACACAGGTGCAAGTGGTTTCTCTTGATTGCGCCTCGGTTTTTTTTTTTTTTTTTTGATGATTCGCACACAGGTGCTAATGGTTTGTGTTGATGTGCCCAGGTGTGTGTGTTTGAAGATACCCACACAAGTGCAAGTGATTTGTCATGTTTGCGCCCAGCTGTGTGTTGTTGATTGGAACACAGGTTCAAGTAGTTTGTCTTGATTGCGCCTAGGTTGCTTTTTTTTTTTTGGAGTTTCGCATACAGGTGCTAGTGGTTTGTCTTGATTGTGCCCAGGTGTGTGTTGTTTTCAGATTCCCACACAGGTGCACGTGGTTTGTCATGATTGTGTCCAGGTGTGTGTTGTTTATAGATTCGATAACAGGTGCAACTGGTTTGTCTTGATTGCACCTAGGATTTTGTTTTTTGTAGATTCACACACAGTTGGAATTGGTTGATCTTGATTGCGCCCAGGGGTGTGTTGTTTGTAGATTTGCACACAGCAGCAAGTGGTTTCTCTTTATTGTGCCCAGGTGTGTGTTGTTTTCAGATTCCCAACAGGTGCAAGTGGTTTGTCATGATTGCACCCAGGTGTGTGTTGTTTGAAGATTCGCACACAGGTGCAAGTTGTTTGTCTTGATTTACCCTAGGATTTTGTTTTTTGTAGATTGCCACACAGGTGCAAGTGTTTTGTCTTGATTGTGCCTAGGTTTTTTTTTTTTTTTTGGAGATTCGCACACAGGTCCAAGTGGTTAGTCTTTATTGTGTGTTGTTTGTAGATTCGCACACAGGGGCAAGTGGTTATTCTTGATTCTGCCCAGATGTTTGTTGTTTGCAGATTCCCACAAAGGTGCACGTGGTTTGTCATGATTGCACCAAGGTGTGTGTTGTTTATAGATTCGAACATAGGAGCAAGTCGTTTGTCTTGATTACGCCTAGGTTTTTGTTTTTTGTAGATTCGCACACAGGTACAAGTAGTTTGACTTGATTGTGCCTAAATTATTTTTTTTTGGAGTTTCAAACACAGGTGCAAGTGGTTTTTCTTGATTGCGCCTAGGTTTTTTATTTTTGGAGATTCCCACACATGTGCACGTGGTTTGTCATGATTGCACCCAGGTGTGTGTTGTTTATAGAATGGAACACAGGTGCAAGTGGTTTGTCTTGATTGCGCCTAGGTTTTTTTTTTTGTTGTTGTTAGATTCGCACAAAGGTGCATGTGGTTTGTCTTGACTGTGCCTAGGTTTTGTTTTTGGAGATTTGCACACAGGTGCAAGTGGTTTCTCTTGATTGAGCCTAGTTATTTTTTTTGAAGATTCGCACACAGGTGCAATTGGTTTATCTTGATGTGCCCAGGTGTGTGTGTTTGCAGATAGCCACACAGGTGCAAGTGATTTGTCATGATTTTGCCCAGCTGTGTGTTGTTTGTTGATTGGAACACAGGTGCAAGTGGTTTGTCTTGATTGTGCCTAAGCTTTTTTTTTTTTTGTAGATTCCCACACAGGTGCAAGTGTTTTGTCTTGATTGCACCCAGCTGTGTGTTGTTTATATATTCGAACATAGATGCAAGTTGTTAATCTTGATTGTGCCCAGGTCTGTGTTGTTTGCAGATTCCCACACAGGTGCACCTGGTTTGTCATGATTGCGACCAGGTGTTTGTTGTTTGTAGATCCGCAAACAGGTGCAAGTGGTTTGTCTTGATTGCAGGTAGGTTTTTGTTTTTTGTAGATTCGCACACCGGTGCACGTGGTTTGTCATGATTTTCCTTAGGTGTTTGTTGTTTATAGATTTGAACACAGGTTCAAGTGGTTTGTCTTGATTGCGCCTAGGTTTTTTTTTTTTTTTTTAGATTCGCCCCGAAGTGCAAGTGGTTTGTCTTGATTGCCCTAGCTTTTTTTTTTTTTTTTGTAGATTCGCACAGATGTGCAAGAGGTTTGTCTTGATTGTGCCTAGGTTTTTGTTTTTTTTTTTTTTTTTTTTGGAGATTTGCACACAGGTGTAAGTGGTTTCTCTTGAATGTGCCTCGGTTTTTTTTTTTTTTTTTTGAAGATTCGCACACAGGTGCTAGTGGTTTGTCTTGATTGTGCCCAAGTGTGTGTTGTTTTCAGATTCCCACACAGGTGCACGTGGTTTGTCATGATTGCGCCCAGGTGTGTGTTGTTTATCGATTCGAAAACAGGTGCAAGTGGTTTGTCTTGATTGTGCCTAGGATTTTGTTTTTTGTAGATTCACACACAGGTGCAATTGGTTGATCTTGATTGCGCCCAGGGGTGTGTTTGTAGATTTGCACACAGCAGCAAGTGGTTTCTCTTGATTGTGCCCAGGTGTGTGTTGTTTTCCGATTCCCAACAGGTGCAAGTGTTTTGTCATGATTGCGCCCAGGTGTGTGTTGTTTGTAGATTCGCACACAGGTGCAAGTGGTTTGTCTTGATTTCGCCTAGGATTTTGTTTTTTGTAGATTCCCACACACGTGCAAGTGTTTTGTTTTGATTGTGTCTAGGTTTTTTTTTTTTTTGGAGATTCGCACACAGGTCCAAGTGGTTTGTCTTGATTGCGCCCAGGTGTGTGTTGTTTATAGACTCAAACACAGGTGCAAGTTGTTTGTATTGACTGTGCCTAGGTTTTTTTTTTTTTTTTTTTTTTGGAGATTTGCACAGAGGTGCAAGTGTTTTCTCTTGATTGTCCCTAGGTTTTTTTTTTTTTTTTTTTTTTTTTTTTTTTAAGATTCGCACACAGGTGCAATTGGTTTATCTTGATGTGCCCAGGTGTTTTTTTTTTTTTTTTTGATTGGCACAGAGGTGCAAGTGGATTGTCTTGATTGCGCCCAGGTGTTTGTTGTTTATAGATTCTAACACAGATGCAAGTGGTTAGTCTTGATTGTGCCCAGGTGTTTGTTGTTTGCAGATTCCCACACAGGTGCACGTGGTTTGTCATGATTGCACCCAGGTGTGTGTTGTTTATAGAATGGAACACAGGTGCAAGTGGTTTCTCTTGATTGCGCCTAGCTTTTTTTTTTTTTTGAAGATTCGCACAGGTGCAATGGGTTTATCTTGATGTGCCCAGGTGTGTGTGTTTGCAGATACCCACACTGATGCAAGTGATTTGTCATGATTTCGCCCAGCTGTGTGTTGTTTGTTGATTGGAACACAGGTGCAAGTGGTTTGTCTTGATTGTGCCTATGTTTTTTTTTTGTAGATTCACACACAGGTGCTAGTGTTTTGTCTTGATTGCACCCAGCTGTCTGTTGTTTATAGACTCGAGCACAGATGCAAGTGGTTAATCTTGATTGTGCCCAGGTGTGTGTTGTTTGCAGATTCCCACACATGTGCACGTGGTTTGTCATGATTGTGACCAGTTGTGTGTTGTTTGTAGATCCGTAAACAGGTGCAAGTGGTTTGTCTTGATTGCACGTAGGTTTTTGTTTTTTGTAGATTCGCACACAGGTGCACGTGGTTTGTCATGATTGCGCCCAGGTGTTTGTTGTTTATAGCTTTGAACACAGGTGCAAGTGGTTTGTCTTGATTGCGCCTAGTTTTTTTTTTTTTTAGATTTGCACAGAGGTGCAAGTGGTTTGTCTTGATTGTGCCTAGGTTTTTGTTTTTTGGAGATTCGCAGAGATGTGCAAGTGGTTTGTCTTGACTATGCCTAGGTTTTTTTTTTTTTTTTGGAGATTTTCTCACAGGTGCAAGTGGTTTCTCTTGATTGCGCCTCGGTTTTTTTTTTTTTTGAAGATTCGCACACAGGTGCTAATGGTTTGTGTTGATGTGCCTAGGTGTGTGTGTTTGCAGATACCCACACAGGTGCAAGTGATTTGTCATGTTTGCACCCAGCTGTGTGTTGTTGATTGGAACACAGGTGCAAGTGGTTTGTCTTGATTGTGCCTAGGTTTTTTTTTTTTTTTTTTTTTTTTGGAGATTCACACACAGGTTCTAGTGGTTTGTCATGATTGCCCCCAGGTTTGTGTTGTTTATAGATTCGAAAACAGGTGCATGTGGTTTGTCTTGATTGCGCCTAGGATTTTGTTTTTTGTAGATTCACACACAGGTGCAATTGGTTGATCTTGATTGCGCCCTGGGGTGTGTTGTTTGTAGATTTGCACACAGCAGCAAGTGGTTTCTCTTTATTGTGCCCAGGTGTGTGTTGTTTTCAGATTCCCAACAGGTGCAAGTGGTTTGTCATGATTGCATCTAGGTGTGTGTTGTTTGAAGATTCGCACACAGGTGCAAGCGGTTTGTGTTGATTTCACCAAGGATTTTGTTTTTTGTAGATTCCCACACAGGTGCAAGTGGTTAGTCTTGATTGTGCCCAGGTGTTTGTTGTTTGCAGATTCCCACACATGTGCACGTGGTTTGTCATGATTGCACCCAGGTGTGTGTTGTTTATAGAATGGAACACAGGTGCAAGTGGTTTGTCTTGATTGCGCCCAGGTGTGTGTTGTTTGTAGATTCGCACACTTTTGCAAGTGGTTTGTCTTGATTTCGCCTAGGATTTTGTTTTTTGTAGATTCCCACTTAGGTGCAAGTGTTTTGTCTTGATTGTGCCTAGGTTTTTTTTTTTTTTTTTGGAGATTCGCACACAGGTCCAAGTGGTTTGTCTTGATTGCGCCCAGTGTGTGTTGTTTATAGACTCGAACACAGGTGCAAGTTGTTTGTTTTGACTGTGCCTTGTTTTTTTTTTTTTTTTTTTTTGGAGATTTGCACACAGGTGCAAGTGGTTTCTCTTGATTGTCCCTAGGTTTTTTTTTTTCCCCCTTTTGTTGCCCTTGTTATAGCTTCGCTGTGGCTATTATTATTGCCCTTGTTGACGCAATTCGTTGTTGGATAGGACAGAGAGAAATGGAGAGAGGAGGGGAAGACAGAGAAGGAGAAAGATAGACACTTGCAGACCTGCTCCACCGCCTGTGAAGCGACTCCCCTGCAGGTGGGGAGCCGGGGGCTCGAACCGGGATCCTTACGCCGGTCCCTGCGCTTTGCGCCACTTGCGCTTAACTCTCTGCGCCACCGCCCGGCCCCTTTTTTTTTTTTGAAGATTCTCACACAGGTGCAATTTGTTTGTTTTGACTGTGCCTAGGTTTTTTTTTTTTGAAGATTCTCACACAGGTGCAATTGGTTTATCTTGATGTGCCCAGGTGTGTGTGTGTTTTTTAGATTGGCACAGAGGTGTAGTGGTTTGTCTTGACTGCACCCAGGTGTGTGTTGTTTATAGATTCTAACACAGATGCAAGTGGTTAGTCTTGATTGTGCCCAGGTGTTTGTTGTTTGCAGATTCCCACACAGGTGCAAGTGGTTTGTCATGATTGCACCCAGGTGTGTGTTGTTTATAGAATGGAACACAGGTGCAAGTGGTTTCTCTTGATTGCGCCTATTTATTTATTTTTTTTGAAGATTCGCACACAGGTGCAATGGGTTTATCTTGATGTGCCCAGGTGTGTGTGTTTGCAGATACCCACACAGATGCAAGTAATTTGTCATGATTTCGCCCAGCTTTGTGTTGTTTGTTGATTGGAACACAGTTGCAAGTGGTTTGTCTCGATTTCGCCTAGGTTTTTTTTTTTTTTTTTTTGGAGATTCGCACACAGGTGCAAGTGGTTTGTCTTGATTGCACCCAGGTGTGTGTTGTTTATAGATTCGAACACCGGTGCAAGTTGTTTGTCTTGACTGTGCCTAGGTTTTTCTTTTTGGAGATTTGCACACAGGTGCAAGTGGTTTCTCTTGATTGTGCCTAGGTTTTTTTTTTGAAGATTCGCACACAGGTGCAATTGGTTTATCTTGATGTGCCCAGGTGTGTGTGTTTGCAGATACCCACACAGGTGCAAGTGATTTGTCATGATTTCACCCAGCTGTGTGTTGTTTGTTGATTGGAACACAGGTGCAAGTGTTTTGTCTTGATTGTGCCTATATTTTTTTTTTGTAGATTCCCACACAGGTGCGAGTGTTTTGTGTTGATTGCACCCATCTGTGTGTTGTTTATAGATTCGAACACACATGTAAGTGGTTAATTTTGATTGTGCCCAGGTGTGTGTTGTTTGCAGATTCCCACACAGGTGCTCGTGGTTTGTCATGATTACGACCTGGTGTGTGTTGTTTGTAGATCCGCAAACAGGTGCAAGTGGTTTGTCTTGATTGCGCCCAGGTGTGTGTTTTTTATACATTCGAACACAGATTAAAGTGGTTAGTCTTGATTGTGCCCAGGTGTTTGTTGTTTGCAGATTCCCACACAGTTGCACGTGGTTTGTCATGATTGAGCCTAGGTGTGTGTTGTTTATAGATTCTAAAACAGGTGCAAGTGGTTTGTCTTGATTGCGCCTAGGATTTTGATTTTTGTAGATTCACACACAGGTGCAATTGGTTAATCTTGATTACACCCAGGGGTGTGTTGTTTATAGATTTGCACACAGCTGCAAGTGATTTCTCTTGATTCTGCCTAGGTTTTTTTTTTTTAAGATTCGCACACAGGTGCAATTGGTTTGTCTTGATTGCACCCAGATGTGTGTTGTTTATAGATTCTAACACAGATGCAAGTGGTTACTCTTGATTGTGCCCAGGTGTTTGTTTTTTGCAGATTCCCACACAGGTGCACGTGGTTTGTCATGATTTCACCAAGGTGTGTGTTGTTTATAGATTCGAACACAGGTGCAAGTGGTTTGTCTTGATTATGCCTAGGTTTTTGTTTTTTGTAGATTCGCAAAGAGGTGCAAGTGGTTTGTCTTGATTGTGCGTAAGTTTTTTTTTTTTTTTTGGAGTTTCACACAAAGGTGCAAGTGGTTTGTCTTGATTGCGCCTAGGTTTTTTTGTTTTATGAGATTCCCACACAGGTGCATGTGGTTTGTCATGATTGCACCCAGGTTGTGTTGTTTATAGATTCAAACACAGGTGCAAGTGGTTTTTCTTGATTATGCCTAGGTTTTTGTTTTTTGTAGTTTCGCACAGAGGTGCAAGTGGTTTGTCTTGATTGCACCTAGGATTTTTGTTTTTTTTTGTACATTCGCACAGAGGTGAAAGTGGTTTGTCATGACTCTGCCTAGGTTTTTTTTTTTTTTTTTTTGGATTTTCACACACAGGTGCAAGTGGTTTGTCTTGATTGCGCCTAGGTTTTTTATTTTTGGAGATTCCCACACTTGTGCACGTGGTTTTTCATGATTGCACCCAGGTGTGTGTTGTTTATAGAATGGAACACAGGTGCATGTGGTTTTTCTTGATTGCGCCTAGTTTTTTTTTTTTTTTTTTTTTTTTGTAGATTCGCACAAAGGTGCAAGTTGTTTGTCTTGACTGTGCCTAGTTTTTTTTTTTTTTTTTTTTTTGGAGATTTGCACAGAGGTGATAGTGGTTTCTCTTGATTGCGCCTAGTTTTTTTTTTTTTTTTGAAGATTCGCACACAGGTGCAATTGGTTTATCTTGATGTGCCCAGGTGTGTGTGTTTGCAGATACCCACACAGGTGCAAGTGATTTGTCATGATTTTGCCCAGCTGTTTGTTGTTGATTGGAACACAGGTGCAAGTGGATTGTCTTGATTGTGACTATGTTTTTTTTTTTTTTTGTAGATTCCCACATAGGTGCAAGTGTTTTGTCTTGATTGCACCCAGCTGTGTGTTGTTTATAGATCCGAACACAGATGCAACTGGTTAAACTTGATTGTGCCCAGGTGTGTGTTGTTTGCAGACTCCCACACAGGTGCACATGGTTTGTCATGATTGAGACCAGGTGTGTGTTGTTTGTAGATTCGCAAACAGGTGCAAGTGGTTTGTCTTGATTGTGTCTAAGTTTTTTTTTTTTTTGTAGATACCCACACAGGTGTAAGTGTTTTGTCTTCATTGCGCCTAGGTTTTTTTTTTTTTTTTGAAGATTCGCACACAGGTGCAATTGGTTTATCTTGATGTGCCCAGGTGTGTGTGTTTGCAGATACCCACACAGGTGCAAGTGATTTGTCATGATTTTGCCCAGCTGTTTGTTGTTTGTTGATTGGAACACAGGTGCAAGTGGTTTGTCTTGATTGTGACTATGTTTTTTTTTTTTTGTAGATTCCCACACAGGTGCAAGTGTTTTGTCTTGATTGCACCCAGCTGTGTGTTGTTTATAGATCCGAACACAGATGCAACTGGTTAAACTTGATTGTGCCCAGGTGTGTGTTGTTTGCAGACTCCCACAGAGGTGCACATGGTTTGTCATGATTGCGACCAGGTGTGTGTTGTTTTCAGATTCCCACACAGGTGCAAGTGGTTTGTCATGATTGCTCCTAGGTTTTTGTTTTTTGTAGATTCACACACAGGTGCAAGTAGTCTTCATTGCACCTAGGTTTTTTTATTTGGAGAGTCGCACACAGGTGCAAGTGGTTTGTCTTGATTGTGCCCAGGTGTGTGTGTTTTTTTTTTATTAGATTGGCACAGAGGTGCAAGTGGTTTGTCTTGATTCCGCCCTGGTGTGTGTTGTTTTAGATTTGAACACAGATGGAAGTTGTCAGTCTTGATTGTGCCCAGCTGTGTGTTTTTTGCTGATTCCCACACATGTGCACGTGGTTTGTCATGATTGCGCCCAGGTGTGTGTTGCTTATAGATTCAAACACAGGTGCAAGTGGTTTGTCTTGATTGCGCCTAGGTTTTTTATTTTTGGAGATTCCCACACAGGTGTACGTGGTTTGTCATGATTGTGCTGAGGTGTGTGTAGTTTATAGATTTGAACACAGGTGCAAGTGGTTTGTCTTGATTGCGCCTAGGTTTTTTTTTTTTTTTTTGTAGATTCGCACAGAGGTGCATGTGGTTTGTCTTGATTGCGCCAATTTTTTTTTTTTTTTTTTTTTTTTTGTAGATTCGCTCAGAGGTGCAAGTGGTTTGTCTTGACTCTGCCTAGGTTTTTTTTTTTTTTTTTTTTTGGAGATTTGCACACAGGTGCAAGTGGTTTGTATTGATTGAGCCTAGGTTTTTTTTTTTTTGAAGATTCGCACACAGGTTCGATTGGTATATCTTGATGTGCCCAGGTGTGTGTGTTTGCAGATACCCACACAGGTGCAAGTGATTTGTCATGATTGCACCTAGCTTTTTTTTTTTTTTTGGAGATTCCCACACAGGTGCATTGGTTTGTCTTGATTGTGCCTAAGTTTTTTTTTTTTTTTTTTTTTTGTAGATACTCACATAGGTGCAATTGTTTTGTCTTGATTGTGCCTAGGGTTTTTTTTTTTTTGAAGATTCGAACACAGATTCAAGTGGTTAGTCTTGATTGCGCCCAGGTGTGCGTTGTTTGCTGATTCCCACACCAGTGCACGTGGTTTGTCATGATTGCGCCCAGGCGTGTGTTTATATATTCGAACACAGGTGCAAGTGGTTTGTCTTGATTGCGCCTAGGATTTTGATTTTTGTAGATTCACACACAGGTGCAATTGGTTAATCTTGATTGCACCCAGGGGTGTGTTGTTTATAGATTTGCACACAGCTGCAAGTGATTTCTCTTGATTGCGACTCGGTTTTTTTTTTTTTTTTTTGAAGATTCGCACACAGGTGCTATTGGTTTGTGATGATGCGCCCAGGTGTGTGTGTTTACAGATACCCACACAGGTGCAAGTGATTTGTCATGATTGCACTTAGCTTTTTTTTTATTTTGGAGATTGGCACACAGGTGCAAGTGGTTTGTTTTGATTGTCCCTAAGTTTTTTTTTTTTTTTTTTTTTTTGTAGATACCCACACGGGTGCAAGTGTTTTGTCTTGATTGTGCCTAGGTTTTTTTTTTTGAAGATTCGCACACAGATGCAAGTCGTTTGTCTTGTATGCGTCCAGGTGTGTGTTTTTTTCAGTTTACCACAGAGGTGCAAGTGGTTTGTCTTTATTGCGCCTAGGTTTTTTTTTTTTTTTTGTAGATTCGCACAGAGGTTCAAGTGGTTTGTCTTGACTGAGCCTAGGTTTTTTTTTTTGAAGATTCGCACACGGGTTTCTCTTGATTGTGCCCAGGTGTGTGTTGTTTTCAGATTTCCAACAGGTGCAAGTGGTTTGTCATGATTGCGCCCAGGTGTATGTTGTTTGTAGATTCGCACACAGGTGTAAGTGGTTTCTCTTGATTGTGCCCAGGTGTGTGTTGTTTTCAGATTTCCAACAGGTGCAAGTGGTTTGTCATGATTGCGCCTAGGTTTTTGTTTTTTGTAGATTCACACACAGGTGCAAGTTTTCTTCTTTGCACCTAGGTTTTTTTATTTGGAGAGTCGCACACAGGTGCAAGTGGTTTGTCTTGATTGTGCGCAGGTGTGTGTTGTTGCAGATTCCCACACAGGTGTAAGTGGTTTGTCATGACTGCACCTAGGTGTGTGTGTTTCTTTAGATTGGTACAGAGGTGCAAGTGGTTTGTCTTGATTGTGCCCCGGTGTGTGTTGTTTATAGATTCGAACACAGATGGAATTTTTCTGTCTTGATTGTGCCCAGGTGTGTGTTCTTTGCTGATTCCCACTCAGGTGCATGTGGTTTGTCATGATTGTGCCCAGGTGTGTGTTGTTTATAGATTTGAACACAGGTGCACGTGGTTCGTCTTTATTGCGCCTAGGTTTTTTTTTTTTTTTTTTGTAGATACGCACAGACGTGCAAGTGGTGTCTTGATTGCGCCTAGGGTTTTTTTTTTTTTTTTTTTTTTGTAGATTCGCTCAGAGGTGCCAGTGGTTTGTCTTGACTCTGCATAGTTTTTTTTTTTTTTTTTGGAGATTTGCACACAGGTTCAAGTAGTTTGTATTGATTGAGCCTAGGTTTTTTTTTTTTGAAGATTCGCACACAGGTGCAATTGGTTTATCTTGATGTGCCCACATGAGTGTGTTTGTAGATACCCACACAGATGCAAGTGATTGGTCATGATTGCGCCTAGCTTTTTTTTTTTTTTTTGGAGATTTGCACACAGGTGCAAATGGTTTGTCTTGCTTGTCCCTAAGTTTTATTTATTTTTTTTTTGTAGATATCCAACAGGTGCTAGTGTTTTGTCTTGATTGCGCCTAGGTTTTTTTTTTTTTTTGAAGATTCGCACACAGATGTAAGTGGTTTGTCTTGATTGTGTCTAATTTTTTTCTTTTGGAGTTTCTCACACAGGTGCTAGTGGTTTGTCTTGATTGCGCCTAGGTTTTTTTTTTTTTTTTTTGGAGATTCCCAAACAGGTGCTAGTGGTTTGTCTTGATGTGCCCAGGTGTGTGTGTTTGCAGATATCCACACAGATGCAAGTGATTTGTCAGGATTGCGCCCAACTCTGTGTTGTTTGTTGATTTGAACACAGGTGCAAGTGTTTTCTCTTGATTGTGCCTAGGTTTTTTTTTTTTTTTTTTTTGGAGATTCTCACACAGGTGCTAGTGGTTTGTCTTGATTGTGCCCAGGTGTGTGTTGTTTTCAGATTCCCACACAGGTGCACGTGGTTTGTCATGATTGCGCCTTGGTGTGTGTTGTGTATAGGTTCGAACACAGGTGCAAGTGTTTTGTCTTGATTTCGCCTAGGTTTTTTTTTTTGGAGATTCGCTAACAGGTGCAAGTGGTTTGTCTTGATAACCCCCAGGTGTGTGTTGTTATAGATTCGAACACAGATGCAAGTGGTTAGTCTTGATTATGCCCAGGTGTGTGTTGTTTGCAGATTCCCACACAGGTGCACTTGGTTTGTCATGATTGCGCCCAGGTGTGTGTTCCTTATAGATTTGAAAACAGGTGCAAGTGATTTGTCTTGATTGCGGCCAGGTGTCTGTTGTTTATAGATTCGAACACAGATGGAATTTGTCTGTCTTGATTGTGCCCAGGTGTGTGTTTTTTGCTGATTCCCACTCAGGTGCACGTGGTTTGTCATGATTGCGCCCATGTGTCTGTTGTTTATAGATTTGAACACAGGTGCAAGTGGTTTGTCTTGATTGCGCCTAGGTTTTTTTTTTTTTTGTAGATTCGCACAGAGGTGCAAGTGGTTTGTCTTGATTGCGCCTAGGGTTTTTTTTTTTTTTTTTTTTTTTGTAGATTTGCTCAGAGGTGCAAGTGGTTTTTCTTGACTCTGCCTATTTTTTTTTTTTTTGGAGATTTGTACACAGGTGCAAGTAGTTTGTATTGATTGAGCCTAGGTTTTTTTTTTTTTTTTGAAGATTCACACACAGGTGCAATTGGTTTATCTTGATGTGCCCACGTGAGTGTGTTTGTAGATACCCACACAGGTGCAAGTGATTTGTCATGATTGCGCCTAGCTTTTTTTTTTTTTTGGAGATTTGCACACAGGTGCAAGTGGTTTGTCTTGATTGCCCCCAGGTGTGTGTTGTTTATAGATTCGAACACAGATGCAAGTGGTTAGTCTTGATTGTGCTGAGGTGTGTGTTGTTTGCAGATTCCCACACAGGTGCACGTGGTTTGTCATGATTGCGCCCAGGTGTGTGTTCCTTATAGATTCGAAAACAGGTGCAAGTGGTTTGTCTTGATTGCGACTTGGATTTTTTTTTTTGTAGATTCAAACACAGGTGCAATTGGTGGATCTTGATTGTGTCCAGGGGTCTGTTGTTTGTAGATTTGCACACAGCAACAAGTGGTTTTTTATTGTGCCCAGGTGTGTGTTGTTTTCAGATTTCCAACAGGTGCAAGTGGTTGGTCATGATTGCGCCCAGGTATATGTTGTTTGTAGATTTGCACACAGGTGCAAGTGGTTTGTCTTGATTTCACCTAGGTATTTTTTTTTGTAGATTCCCACAAAGATGCAAGTGTTTTGTCTTGATTGTGCCTAAGTTTTTTTTTTTTTTTTGGAGATTCTCACACAGGTGCAAGAGGTTTGTCTTGATTGCGCCCAGGTGTGTGTTGCTTATAGATTCGAACACAGGTGCAAGTTGTTTGTCTTGACTGTATTAGGTTTTTTTTTTTTTTTTTGGAGATTTGCACACAGGTGCAAGTGGTTTCTCTTTATTGTGCCTAGGTTTTTTTTTTTTTTCTGAAGATTCGCACACAGGTGCAATTGGTTTATCTTGATGTACCCAGGTGTGTGTGTTTGCAGATACCCACACAGGTTCAAGTTGTTTGTCTTGATTGTGCCCAGATGTTTCTTTCTTTTTTTTTTTTTTTTCAGATGTTTCTTTATAGATTCTAACACAGATGCAAGTGGTTAGTCTTGATTGTGCCCAGGTGTTTGTTGTTTGCAGATTCCCACACAGGTGCACGTGGTTTGTCATGATTGCGCCCAGGTGTGTGTTATTTATAGATTTGAACAGAGGTGCAAGTGGTTTGTCTTTATTGGGCCTAGGTTTTTTTTTTTTTTTTTTTTTGTAGATTCGCACAGAGGTGCAAGTGGTTTGTCTTGCCTGAGCCTATGTTTTTGTTTTTTTTTTTGAAGATTCGCACACAGGTGCAGTTGGTTTATCTTGATGTTCCCAGGTGTGTGTGTGTTTGCAGATACCCACACAGGTGCGAGTGATTTGTCATGATTGCGCCCAGCTGTGTGTTTTTTGTTGATTGGAACACAGGTGCAAGTGGTTTGTCATGATTGCGCCTAGGTTTTTGTTTTTTGTAGATTCACACACAGGTGCAAGTTTTCTTCATTGCACCTAGGTCTTTTTATTTGGAGAGTCGCACACAGGTGCAAGTGGTTTGTCTTGATTGAGCACATGTGTGAGTTGTTGCAGATTCCCACACAGGTGTAAGTGGTTTGTCATGATTGCACCCAGGTGTGTGTCTTTTTTTAGATTGGAACAGAGGTGCAAGTGGTTTGTCTTGATTGCGCCCAGGTGTGTGTTGTTTATATTCGAACACAGATGGAAGTTGTCTGTCTTGATTGTGCCCAGGTGTGTGTTCTTTGCTGATTCCCACACAGGTGCACGTGGTTTGTCATGATTGCGCCCAGGTGTGTGTTATTTATAGATTTGAACAGAGGTGCAAGTGGTTTGTCTTTATTGGGCCTAGGTTTTTTTTTTTTTTTTTTTTTGTAGATTCGCACAGAGGTGCAAGTGGTTTGTCTTGCCTGAGCCTATGTTTTTGTTTTTTTTTTTGAAGATTCGCACACAGGTGCAGTTGGTTTATCTTGATGTTCCCAGGTGTGTGTGTGTTTGCAGATACCCACACAGGTGCGAGTGATTTGTCATGATTGCGCCCAGCTGTGTGTTTTTTGTTGATTGGAACACAGGTGCAAGTGGTTTGTCATGATTGCGCCTAGGTTTTTGTTTTTTGTAGATTCACACACAGGTGCAAGTTTTCTTCATTGCACCTAGGTCTTTTTATTTGGAGAGTCGCACACAGGTGCAAGTGGTTTGTCTTGATTGAGCACATGTGTGAGTTGTTGCAGATTCCCACACAGGTGTAAGTGGTTTGTCATGATTGCACCCAGGTGTGTGTCTTTTTTTAGATTGGAACAGAGGTGCAAGTGGTTTGTCTTGATTGCGCCCAGGTGTGTGTTGTTTATATTCGAACACAGATGGAAGTTGTCTGTCTTGATTGTGCCCAGGTGTGTGTTCTTTGCTGATTCCCACTGAGGTGCACGTGGTTTGTCATGATTGCGCCCAAGTGTGTGTTGTTTATAGATTTGAACACAGGTGCAAGTGGTTTGTTTTGATTGCGCCTAGGTTTTTTTTTTTTTTTTTGTAGATTCGCACAGAGGTGCAAGTGGTTTGTCTTGATTGCGCCTAGATTTTTTTTTTTTTTTTTTTTGTAGATTCGCTCAGAGGTGCAAGTGGTTTGTCTTGACTCTGCCTAGTTTTTTTTTTTTTTTTTTTGGGGGGGATTTGCACACATGTGCAAGTAGTTTGTATTGATTGAGCCTAGGTTTCTTTCTTTTTTTTGAAGATTCGCACACAGGTGCAATTGGTTTATCTTGATGTGCCCACGTGAGTGTGTTTGTAGATACCCACACAGGTGCAAGCGATTTGTCATGATTTTGCTTAGCTTTTTTTTTTTTTTTTTGGAGATTCGCACACAGGTGCAAGTGGTTTGTCTTGATTGCACCTAGGTTTTTTTTTGAGATTCCCACACTGGTGCACGTGGTTTGTCATGATTATGCCCAGGTGTGTGTTGTTTGTAGGTCCGCACACAGGTGCAAGTGGTGTGTCTTGATTGCACTTAGGTTTTTTTTTTTTTGTAGATTTGCACACAGGTGCTCGTGGTTTGTCATGATTGCGCCCAGGTGTGTGTTGTTTATAGATTTGAACACAGGTGCAAGTGGTTTGTCTTGATTGCGCCTAGGTTTTTTTTTTTTTTTTTTTTTGTAGATTCGCACAAAGGTGCAAGTGGTGTGTCTTGATTGAGCCTAGGTTTTTTTTTTTGTAGATTCGCACAGAGGTGCAACTGGTTTGTCTTGACTGTGCCTAGGTTTTTTTTTCTTTTTTTGGAGATTTGCACACAGGTGCAAGTGGTTTGTCTTGATTGCGCCTAGATATTTTTTTTGAAGATTCGCACGCAGGTGCAATTGGTTAGTCTTGATGTGCCCAGCTGTGTGTGTTTGCAGATACCCACACAGATGCAAGTGATTTGTCATGATTGCGCCCAGCTGTGTGTTTTTTGTTGATTGGACTACAGGTGCAAGTGGTTTGTCTTGATTGCGCTTCGGTTTTTTTTTTTTTTTTTTTTTGGAGATTCGCACACAGGTGCTAGTGGTTTGTCTTGATTGTGCCCAGGTGTGTGTTGTTTTCAGATTCCCACACAGGTGCACGTGGTTTGTCATGATTATGCCCAGGTGTGTGTTGTTTGTAGGTCCGCACACAGGTGCAAGTGGTGTGTCTTGATTGCACTTAGGATTTTTTTTTTTTTTGTAGATTTGCACACAGGTGCTCGTGGTTTGTCATGATTGCGCCCAGGTGTGTGTTGTTTATAGATTTGAACACAGGTGCAAGTGGTTTGTCTTGATTGCGCCTAGGTTTTTTTTTTTTTTTTTTTGTAGATTCGCACAAAGGTGCAAGTGGTGTGTCTTGATTGAGCCTAGGTTTTTTTTTTGTAGATTCGCACAGAGGTGCAACTGGTTTGTCTTGACTGTGCCTAGGTTTTTTTTTCTTTTTTTGGAGATTTGCACACAGGTGCAAGTGGTTTGTCTTGATTGCGCCTAGATATTTTTTTTGAAGATTCACACGCAGGTGCAATTGGTTAATCTTGATGTGCCCAGCTGTGTGTGTTTGCAGATACCCACACAGATGCAAGTGATTTGTCATGATTGCGCCCAGCTGTGTGTTTTTTGTTGATTGGACTACAGGTGCAAGTGGTTTGTCTTGATTGTGCTTCGTTTTTTTTTTTTTTTTTTTTTTTGGAGATTCGCACACAGGTGCTAGTGGTTTGTCTTGATTGTGCCCAGGTGTGTGTTGTTTTCAGATTCCCACACAGGTGCACGTGGTTTGTCATGATTGCGCCCAGGTGTGTGTTGTTTATAGGTTCGAACACAGGTGCAAGTGTTTTGTCGTAATTTCGCCTAGGTTTTTTTTTTTCTTTTGGAGATTCGCTCACAGGTGCAAATGGTTTGTCTTGATTGCCCCCAGGTGTGTGTTGTTTATAGATTCGAACATAGATGCAAGTGGTTAGTCTTGATTGTGCCCAGGTGTGTGTTGTTTGCAGATTCCCACACACGTGCACGTGGTTTGTCATGATTGCACCCAGGTTTGTGTTCCTTATAGATTTGAAAACAGGTGCAAGTGGTTTGTCTTGATTGCGAGTAGGATTTTGTTTTTTGTAGATTCACACTCAGGTGCAATTGGTTGATCTTGATTGCGCCCAGGGGTCTGTTGTTTGTAGATTTGCACACAGCAACAAGTGGTTTCTCTTGATTGTGCCCAGGTGTGTGTTGTTTTCAGATTTCCAACAGGTGCAAGTGGTTTGTCATGATTGCGCCCAGGTGTGTGTTGTTTGTAGATTTGCACACAGGTGCAAGTGGTTTGTCTTGATTGCACCTAGGATTTTGCTTTTTGTAGATTCACACACAGGTCTAACTGGTTCATCTTGATTGCGCCCAGGGGTGTTGTTTGTAGATTTGCACACAGCTGCAGGTGGTTACTCTTGATTGTGCCCAGGTGTGTGTTGTTTTCAGATTCCCAACAGGTGCAAGTCGTTTGTTATGATTGCGCACAGGTGTGTGTTGTTTGTAGATTCGCACACAGGTGCAAGTGGTTTGTCTCAATTTCGCCTAGGTTTTTTTTTTGGAGTTTCACACACAGGTGCAAGTGGTTTGTCTTGATTGCGCCTAGGTTTTTTTTTTTTTGAGATTCCCACACAGTTGCACATTTTTCGTCATGATTGTGCCCAGGTGTGTGTAGTTTATAAATTCGAACACAGGTGGAAGTGGTTTGTCTTGATTGCACCTAGGATTTTGTTTTTTAGATTCACACACAGGTGCAATTGGTTGATCTTGATTGCGCCCAGGTGTGTGTTGTTTATAGATTTGCACACAGCTGCAAGTGATTTCTCTTGATTGTGCCCAGGTGTGTGTGGTTTTCATATTCCCAACAGGTGCAAGTGGTTTGTCTTGATTTTCGCCTAGTTTTTTTTTTTTAGATTTGCACAGAGGTGCAATTGGTTTGTCTAGACTGTGCCTAGGTTTTATTTTATTATTTTTTTTGGAGATTTGCACACAAGTGCAAGTGTTTTCTCTTGATTGTTCCTAGGTTATTTTTTTTTTTCTAGATTCGCACAGAGGTGCAAGTGGTTTCTCTTGAATGTTCTTAGGTTTTTGGTTTTTTTTTGGAGATTTGCACACAGGTGCAAGTGGTTTGTACTGATTGATCCTAGGTTTTTTTTTTTTTTGAAGATTCGCACACAGCTGCAATTGGTTTATGTTGATGTGCCCAGGTGTGTGTGTTTGCAGATACGCACACAGTTGCAAGTGATTTGTCATGATTGTGCCCAGCTGTGTGTTGTTTGTTGATTGGAACACAGGTGCAAGTGGTTTGTCTTGATTGCACCTAGTTTTTTTTTTTTTTTTTTGGAGATTCGCGCACAAGTGCAAGTGGTTTGTCTTGATTGTGCCTATGTTTATTATTTGTAGATACCCAACAGGTGCTAGTGTTTTGTCTTGATTGCGCATAGTTTTTTTTTTTTTTTTGGAGATTGGCACACAGGTGCAAGTGGTTTGTCTTGAATGTGCCCAGGTGTTTATTGTTTGCAGATTCCCACACAGGTGCACGTGGTTTGTCATTATTGCACCCAGGTGTGTGTTGTTTATAGATTCGAACACAGGTGCAGGTGGTTTGTCTTGATTGTGTCTAATTTTTTTTTTTTGGAGTTTCACACACAGGTGCAAGTGGATTGTCTTGATTGCGCCTAGGTTTTTTTTTTTTTTTTGGAGATTCCCCCACAGGTGCTAGTGGTTTGTCTTGATGTGCCCAGGTGTGTGTGTTTGCAGATATCCACACAGGTGAAAGTGATTTGTCAGGATTGTGCCCAGCTATGTGTTGTTTGTTGATTGGAACACAGGTGCAAGTGGTTTGTCTTGATTGCGCCTAGGTTTTTTTTTGTTTTTTTTTTGAGATTCGCACACAGGTGCTAGTGGTTTGTCTTGCATGTGCCGAGGTGTGTGTTGTATTTAGATTCCCACACAGGTGCACTTGTTTTGTCATGATTGCTCCCAGGTGTATTTTGTTTGTAGATCCGCACAAAGTTGCAAGTGGTTTGTCTTGATTGCGCCTAGGTTTTCGTTTTTCGTAGATTCGCACACAGGTGCACGTGGTTTTTCTTGATTGCCCCTAGGTTTTTTATTTTTGTAGATTCGCACAGAGGTGCAAGTGGTGTGTCTTGATTGCGCCTAGGTTTATTTTTTTTTCTTTTTTTTAGATTAGCACAGAGGTGCTAGTGGTTTGTATTGACTGGCCTAGGTTCTTTTTTTTTTTTTTTTTTTGGAGATTTGCACATAGTAGCAAGTGGTTAGTCTTGATTGTGCCTAAGTTTTTTTTTTGTAGATTCCCGAACAGTTGCAAGTGTTTTGACTTGATTGCGCCTAGCATTTTTTTTTTCGAGATTCGCACACAGATGCAAGTGGTTAGTCTTGATTGTGCCAGTTGTTTGTTGTTTGCAGATTCCCACACAGGTGCACGTGGTTTCTCATAATTGCACCCAGGTGTGTGTTGTTTATAGATTCGAGCACAGATGCAAGTGGTTAGTCTTGATTTTGCCTAACTTTTTTTTTGAGATTCCCACACAGGTGCACGTGGTTTGTCTTGATTGCGCCCAGGTATGTGTTGTTTGTGGATCTGCACACAGGTTTAAGTGGTGTGTCTTGATTTCACGTAGGTTTTTCTTTTTTGTAGATTCTCACACAGGTGCACGTGGTTTTTCATGATTGCGCCCATGTGTGTGTTGTTTATAGATTTGAACATAGGTGCAAGTGGTTTGTCTTGATTGCGCCTAGGTTTTTTTTTTTTCTAGATTCGCACAGAGTTGCAAGTGGTTTCTCTTGACTGTTCTTAGGTTTTTTTTTTTTTTTTGGAGATTTGCACACAGGTGCAAGTGGTTTCTCTTGATTGAGCCGAGGTTTTTTTTTTTTTTTTGAAGATTCGCACACTGGTGTAATTGGTTTATCTTGATGTGCCCAGGTGTGTGTGTTTGCAGATATGCACACAGGTGCAAGTGATTTGTCATGATTGCGTCCAGCTGTGTGTTGTTTGTTGATTGGAACACAGGTGCAATTGTTTTGTCTTGATTGCGCCTAGCTTTTTTTTTTTTTTTTTTGGAGATTCACACACAGGTGCCAGTGGTTTGTCTTGATTGTGCCTAAGTTTTTTTTTTTTTTTTTTTTTTTTGTAGATTCCCACACAGGTGCAAGTGTTTTGTCATGATTGTGCCTAGGTTTTTTTTTTTTTTTTTTCTTGGAGATTCGCACAAAGGTACAAGTGGTTTCTCTTGTTTGCGCCCAGGTGTGTGTTGTTTATAGATTTGAACATAGATGCAAGTGGTTAGTCTTGATTGTGCCCAGGTGTTTGTTGTTTGCAGATTCCCACACAGGTGCACGTGGTTTGTCATGGTTGCACCCAGTTGTGTGTTGTTTATAGATTCGAACACAGGTGCAAGTGGTTTGTGTTGATTTTGTCTAATTTTTTTTTTGGACTTTCACACACAGGTGCAATTGGTTTGTCTTGATGTGCCCAGGTGTGTTTTTTGCAGATATCCTCACAGGTGCAAGTGATTTGTCAGGATTGCGCCCAATATGTGTTGTTTGTTGATTGGAACACAGGTGCTAGTGGTTTGTCTTGCATGTGTTGAGGTGTGTGTTGTATTTAGGTTCCCACACAGGTGCAAGTGGTTTGTCATGATTGCGCCTAGGTTTTTGTTATTTGTAGATTCACATAAAGGTGCAAGTTGTCTTGATTGCGCCTAGGTATTTTATTTTTACACAGGTGCAATTGGTTTGTCTTGATTGTGCCCAGGTGTGTGTTGTTTGCCGATTCCCACAAAGGTGCAAGTGGTTTGTCATGATTGCACCCAGGTGTGTGTGTTATTTGTAGATTGGCACACAGGTGCATGTGGTTTGTCTTGATTGCACCCAGGGGTCTGTTGTTTAAAGATTCGAACACAGATAGAAGTTGTCAGTCTTGATTGTGCCCAGGTGTGTTTTGTTTGCAGATTCCCACACAGGTGCACATGGTTTGTCATGATTGCGCCCAGGTGTGTGTAATTTATACATTCAAACACAGGTGGAAGTGGTTTGTCTTGCTTGCACCTAGGATTTTGATTTTTAGATTCACAAACAGGTGCAATTGGTTGATCTTGATTGCGCCCAGGTGTGTGTTGTTTATAGATTCTAACACAGATGTAAGTGGTTAGTTTTGATTGTACCAAGGTGTGTGTTGTTTGCAGATTCCCACACAGGTGCACGTGGTTTGTCATGATTGCACCCAGGTGTGTGTCGTTTATAGATTCGAACAGGTGCAAGTGGTTTGTCTTGATTATGCCTAGATTTTTGTTTTTTGTAGGTTCACACACAGGTGCAAGTGGTTTGTATTGATGGTGCCTAAGTTTTTTTTTTTTTTTTTTTTTTTTTTTTTCTTGATTGCGCCTAGGTTTTTTTTTTTTTTTTGGAGATTCCCACACAGGTGCACGTGTTTTGTCATGATTGCGCCCAGGTGTGTTTTGTTTGTAGATCCGCACACAGGTGCAAGTGGTTTTTCTTGATTGCGCCTAGGTTTTTTATTTTTGTAGATTTGCACAGAGGTGCAAGTGGTGTGTCTTGATTGCGCCTAGGTTTTTTTTTTTTTTTTTTTTTAGATTCGCACAGAGGTGCAAGTGGTGTGTCTTGATTGCGCCTAGGTTTTTTTTTTTTTTTTTTTTTTTAGATTCGCACAGAGGTGCAAGTGGTTTCTATTGACTGGCCAAGGTTTTTTTTTTTTTTTTTTGGAGATTCGCTCACAGGAGCAAGTGGTTTGTCTTGATTGTGCCTAAGTTTGTTTTTTTTGAGATTCGCACACAGGTGCAAGTGGTTTGTCTTGATTGTGCCCAGGTGTATGTTGTTTATAGAATCGAACACAGATGCAAATGGTTAGTCTTAATTGTGCCCAGGTGTGTGTTTATTGCAGATTTTCACACAGGTGCACGTGGTTTGTCATATTTGCACCCAGGTTTGTGTTGATTCGAGCACAGATGCAAGTGGTTAGTCGTGATTGTGCCTAACTTTTTTTTGGAGTTTCACACACAGGTGCAAGTGGTTTGTCTAGATTGCGCCTAGGTTTTTTTTTTTTTTTTTTTTTGAGATTCCCACAGAGGTGCACGTGGTTTCTCTTGATTGCAACCAGGTATGTGTTGTTTGTGGATCTGCACACAGGTTTAAGTGGTGTGTCTTGATTTCACATAGGTTTTTCTTTTTTGTAGATTCTCACACAGGTGCACGCGGTTTGTCATGATTGCGCCCATGTGTGTGTTGTTTATAGATTTGATCACAGGTGCAAGTGGTTTGTCAAGATTGCGCCTAGGTTTTTTTTTTCTAGATTCGCACAGAGGTGCAAGTGGTTTATCTTGACTGTTCTTAGGTTTTTTTTTTTTGTTTTTTTTTTGGAGATTTTCACACAGGTGTAAGTGGTTTGTCTCGATTGCGCCTAGGTTTTTGTTTTTTGTAGATTCCCACACAGGTGCAAGTGGTTTGTCTTGATTGCACCCAGGTGTGTGTTGTTTGTAGATTTGAACACAGATGCAAGTGGTTAGTCTTGATTGTGCCAAGGTGTGTGTTGTTTGCAGATTCCCACACAGGTGCACGTGGTTTGTCATTATTGCACCCAGGTGTGTGTCGTTTATAGATTCGAACAGGTGCAAGTGGTTTGTCTTGATTATGCCTAGATTTTTGTTTTTTGTAGATTCACACACAGGTGCAAATGGTTTGTAGTGATTGTGCCTAAGTTTTTTTTTTTTTTTTTTTGGAGTTTCACACACAGGTGCAAATTGTTTGTCTTGATTGCGCCTAGGTTTTTTTTTATTGGAGATTCCCACACAGGTGCACGTGTTTTGTCATGATTGCGCCCAGGTGTGTTTTGTTTGTAGATCCGAACAAAGGTGCAAGTGGTTTGTCTTGATTGCGCCTAGGTTTTAGTTTTTCGTAGATTCGCACACAGGTGCAAGTGGTTTTCCTTGATTGCGCCTAGGTTTTTTATTTTTGTAGATTCGCACAGAGGTGCAAGTGGTGTGTCTTGATTGCGCCTAGGTTTTTTTTTTTTTTTTTTTTTTTTAGATTCGCACAGAGGTGCAAGTGGTTTCTATTGACTGGCCAAGGTTTTTTTTTTTTTTTGGAGATTCTCACACAGGAGCAAGTGGTTTGTCTTGATTGTGCCTAATTTTTTTTTTTTGTCGATTCCCACACAGGTGCAAGTGCTTTGACTTGATTGCGCCTAAGATTTTTATTTTTTGGAGATTCGCAAACAGGTGCAAGTGGTTTGTCTTGATTGCGCCCAGGTGTATGTTGTTTATAGATTCAAACACAGATGCAAGTGGTTAGTCTTGATTGTGCCCAGGTGTGTGTTTATTGCAGATTCCCACACAGGTGCACGTGGTTTGTCATAATTGCACCCAGGTGTGTGTTGTTTATAGATTCGAGCAGAGATGCAAGTGGTTAGTCGTGATTGTGCCTAACTTTATTTTTTGGAGTTTCACACACAGGTGCAAGTGGTTTGTCTAGATTGCACCTAGGTTTTTTTTTTTTTTGAGATTCCCACACAGGTGCACGTGGTTTGTCTTGATTGCGCCCAGGTATGTGTTGTTTGTGGATTTGCACACAGGTTTAATGGTGTGTCTTGATTTCACGTAGGTTTTTCTTTTTTGTAGATTCTCACACAGGTGCACGTGGTTTTTCATGATTGCGCCCATGTGTGTGTTGTTTATAGATTTGATCACAGGTGCAAGTGGTTTGTCTAGATTGCACCTAGGTTTTTTTTTTCTAGATTCGCACTGAGGTGCAAGTGGTTTATCTTGACTGTTCCCAGGTGTGTGTTGTTTTCAGATTCCCAAGAGGTGCAAGTGGTTTGTCATGATTGAGCGCAGGTGTGTGTTGTTTGTAGATTTGCAAACAGGTGCAAGAGGTTTGTCTTGATTTCCCCTAGGTATTTTTTTTGTAGATTCCCACACAGGTGCAAGTGTTTTGTCTTGATTGTGCCTAGATTTTTTTTTTTTGGAGATTCGCACACAGGCGCAAGTGGTTTGTCTTGATTTCGCCCAGGTGTGTGTTGTTTATAGATTCAAACACAGATGCAAGTTGTTAGTCTTGACTGTGCCTAGGTTTTTTTTTTTTGGAGATTTGCACACAGGTGCAAGTGGTTTCTCTTGATTGTGCCTAGGTTTTTTTTTTTTTTTTGAAGATTCGCACACAGGTGCAATTGGTTTATCTTGATGTGCCCAGGTTAGTGTGTTTGCAGATACCCACACAGGTGCAAGTGATTTTTCATGATTTCGCCCAGCTGTGTGTTGTTTGTTGATTGGAACACAGGTGCAAGTGGTTTATCTTGATTGTGCCTATGTTTTTTTTTTTTTGTAGATTCCCACACAGGTGCAAGTGTTTTGTCTTGATTGCACCCATCTGTGTGTTATTTATAGATTCGAACACACATGTAAGTGGTTAATTTTGATTGTGCCCAGGTGTGTGCTGTTTGCAGATTCCCACACAGGTGCACGTGGTTTGTCATGATTGCGACCTGCTGTGTGTTGTTTGTAGATTCCCAAACAGGTGCGAGTGGTTTGTCTTCATTGCGCCTAGGTTTTTTTTTTTTTTTTTTTTTTTTTGTAGATTTGCACAGAATGCAAGTGGTTTGCCTTGACTGTGCCTAGGGTTTTTTTTTTTTTTTTTTTTTGGAGATTTGCACACAGGTGCAAGTGGTTTCTCTTGATTGCGCCTAGATTTTTTTTTGAAGATTCGCACACAGGTGCAATTGGTTTATCTTGATGTGCCCAGGTGTGTGTGTTTGCAGATACCCACACAGGTGCAAGTGATTTGTCATGATTGCGCCCAGCTGTGTGTTGTTTGTTGATTGGAACTCAGGTGCAAGTGGTTTTCTTGATTGTGCCTATGTTTTTTTTTTTTTGTAGATTCCCACACAGGTGCAAGTGTTTTGTCTTGATTGCACCCATCTGTGTGTTGTTTATAGATTCGAACACACATGTAAGTGGTTAATTTTGATTGTGCTCAGGTGTGTGTTGTTTGCAGATTCCCACAAAGGTGCACGTGGTTTGTCATGATTGCGACCTGGTGTGTGTTGTTTGTAGATCCGCAAACAGGTGCAAGTGGTTTGTCTTGATTGCGCCTTGGTTTTTTTTTTTTTTTTTTTTTTTTTGTAGATTCGCACAGAATCCAAGTAGTTTGCCTTGACTGTGCCTAGGTTTTTTTTTTTTTTTTTTTTTTTGAGATTTGCACACAGTTGCAAGTGGTTTCGCTTGATTGCGCCTCAGTTTTTTTTTTTTTTGAAGATTCGCACACAGGTGCTATTGGTTTGTGTTGATGTGCCCAGGTGTGTGTGTTTGCAGATACCCACACAGGTGCAAGTGATTTGTCATGATTGCGCTTAGCTTTTTTTTTTTTTTTTTTTTTTTGTAGATACCCACAAAGGTGCAAGTGTTTTGTCTTGATTGCGCCTAGGTTTTTTTTTTTTTTTTTTTTGAAGATTCGCACACAGATGCAAGTGGTTTGTCTTCATTGCGCCCAGGTGTGTGTTGTTTTCAGATTCCCACAGAGGTGCAAGTGGTTTGTCTTTATTGCGCCTAGGTTTTTTTTTTTTTTTTTTTTTTTTTTTTTGTAGATTCGCACAGAGGTGCAAGTGGTTTGTCTTGACTGAGCCTAGGTTTTTGTTTTTTGTAGATTTAAACCCAGGTGCAATTTTTCTTCATTGCGCCTAGGTTTTTTTATTTGGAGAGTCGCACACAGGTGCAAGTGGTTTGTCTTGATTGTTCGCAGGTGTGTGTTGTTGCAGATTCCCGCGCAGGTGTAAGTGGTTTGTCATGACTGCACCCAGGTGTGTGAGTTTTTTTAGATTGGCACAGAGGTGCAAGTGGTTTGTCTTGATTGCGCCCAGGTGTGTGTTGTTTATAGATTCGAACACAGGTGCAAGTGGTTTGTCTTGATTGCGCCTAGGATTTTGTTTTTTGTAGATTCACACACTGGTGCAATTGGTTTATCTTGATTGCGCCCAGGGGTGTGTTGTTTTCAGATTCCCAACAGGTGCAAGTGGTTTGTCATGATTGCGCCCAGGTGTGTGCTGTTTGTAGATTCGCAAACAGGTACAACTGGTTTGTCAAGATTACGCCTAGGTTTTTTTTTTCTAGATTCGCACAGAGGTACAAGTGGTTTATCTTGACTGTTCTTAGGTTTTGTTTTTTTTTTTTTTTTTTGGAGATTTTCACACAGGTGTAAGTGGTTTGTCTCGATTGCGCCTAGGTTATTGTTTTTTGTAGATTCCCACACAGGTGCAAGTGGTTTGTCTTGATTGCACCCAGGTTTGTGTTGTTTGTAGATTTGAACACAGATGCAAGTGGTTAGTCTTGATTGTGCCAAGGTGTGTGTTGTTTGCAGATTCCCACACAGGTGCACGTGGTTTGTCATGATTGCACCCAGGTGTGTGTCGTTTATAGATTCGAACAGGTGCAAGTGGTTTGTCTTGATTATTCCTAGATTTTTGTTTTTTGTAGATTCACACACAGGTGCAAATGGTTTGTAGTGATTGTGCCTAAGTTTTTTTTTTTTTTTTTGGAGTTTCACACACAGGTGCAAATTGTTTTTCTTGATTGCGCCTAGGTTTTTTTTTTTATTGGAGATTCCCACACAGGTGCACGTGTTTTGTCATGATTGCGCCCAGGTGTGTTTTGTTTGTAGATCCGCACAAAGGTGCAAGTGGTTTGTCTTGATTGCGCCTAGGTTTTAATTTTTCGTAGATTCACACACAGGTGCAAGTGGTTTTTCTTGATTGCGCCTAGGTTTTTTATTTTTGTAGATTCGCACAGAGGTGCAAGTGGTGTGTCTTGATTGCGTCTAGGCTTTTTTTTTTTTTTTTTTTTTTTTTAGATTAGCACATAGTTGCAAGTGGTTTCTATTGACTGGCCAAGTTTTTTTTTTTTTTTTGGAGATTCTCACACAGGAGCAAGTGGTTTGTCTTGATTGTGCCTAAATTTTTTTTTTTTTTTTTTTGTCGATTCCCACACAGGTGCAAGTGGTTTGTCTTGATTGCGTGTAGGTTTTTTTTTTTTTTTTTTTTTTGTAGATTCGCACAGAATCCAAGTAGTTTGCCTTGACTGTGCCTAGGTTTTTTTTTTTTTTTTTTTTTTTGAGATTTGCACACAGGTGGAAGTCGTTTCTCTTGATTGCGCCTCAGTTTTTTTTTTTTGAAGATACGCACACAGGTGCTATTGGTTTGTGTTGATGTGCCCAGGTGTGTGTGTTTTCAGATACCCACACAGGTGCAAGTGATTTGTCATGATTGCGCTTAGCTTTTTTTTTTTTTTGTAGATACCCACACAGGTGCAAGTGTTTTGTCTTGATTGCGCCTAGGTTTTTTTTTTTTTTTTGAAGATTCGGACACAGATGCAAGTGGTTTGTCTTCATTGCGCCCAGGTGTGTGTTGTTTTCAGATTCCCACAGAGGTGCAAGTGGTTTGTCTTTATTGCGCCTAGGTTTTTTTTTTTTTTTTTTTTTTTGTAGATTCGCACAGAGGTGCAAGTGGTTTGTCTTGACTGAGCCTAGGTTTTTGTTTTTTGTAGATTCACACACAGGTGCAATTTTTCTTCATTGCGCCTAGGTTTTTTTATTTGGAGAGTCGCACACAGGTGCAAGTGGTTTGTCTTGATTGTGCGCAGGTGTGTGTTGTTGCAGATTCCCACACAGGTGTAAGTGGTTTGTCATGACTGCACCCAGGTGTGTGTGTTTTTTTAGATTGGCACAGAGGTGCAAGTGGTTTGTCTTGATTGCGCCCAGGTGTGTGTTGTTTATAAATTCGAACATAGATGGAAGTTGTCTGTCTTGATTGTGCCCAGGTGTGTGTTCTTTGCTGATTCCCACTCAGGTGCACGTGGTTTGTCATGATTGAGCACAGGTGTATGTTGTTTATAGATTTGAACACAGGTGCACGTGGTTTGTCTTGATTGCGCCTAGGTTTTTGTTTTTTTGTAGATTCCCACACAGGTGCAAGTGTTTTGTCTTGATTGTGCCTAGGTTTTTTTTTTTTGTTTTGTTTTTTTTTTGGAGATTCGCACACAGGCGCAAGTGGTTTGTCTTGATTGCACCCAGGTGTGTGCTGTTTATAGAGTTGAACACAGGTGCAAGTTGTTTGTCTTGACTGTGCCTAGGTTTTTTTTTTTGGAGATTTGCACACAGGTGCAAGTGGTTTCTCTTGATTGTGCCTAGGTTTTTTTTTTTTTTTGAAGATTCGCACACAGGTGCAATTGGTTTATCTTGATGTGCCCAGGTGTGTGTGTATGCAGATACCCACACAGGTGCAAGTGATTTGTCATGATTTCGCCCAGCTGTGTGTTGTTTGTAGATTGGCACACAGGTGCAAGTGGTTTGTCTTGATTGCGCCCAGGTGTGTGTTGTTTATAGATTCGAACACAGGTGCAAGTGGTTTGTCTTGATTGCGCCTAGGATTTTGTTTTTTGTAGATTCACACACTGGTGCAATTGGTTGATCTTGATTGCGCGCAGACGTGTGTTGTTTGTAGATTTGCACACAGCTGCAGGTGGTTTCTCTTGATTGTGCCCAGGTGTGTGTTGTTTTCAGATTCCCAACAGGTGCAGGTGGTTTGTCATGATTCCGACCAGGTGTGTGCTGTTTGTAGATTCGCACACAGGTGCAAGTGGTTTGTCAAGATTGCGCCTAGGTTTTTTTTTTCTAGATTCGCACAGAGGTGCAAGTGGTTTATCTTGACTGTTCTTAGGTTTTTTTTTTTTTTTTGGAGATTTTCACACAGGTGTAAGTGGTTTGTCTCGATTGCGCCTAGGTTTTTTTTTTTGTAGATTCCCACACTGGTGCAAGTGGTTTGTCTTGATTGCGCTCAGGTGTGTGTTGTTTGTAGATTTGAACACAGATGCAAGTGGTTAGTCTTGATTGTGCCAAGGTGTGTGTTGTTTGCAGATTCCCACACAGGTGCACGTGGTTTGTCATTATTGCACCCAGGTGTGTGTCGTTTATAGATTCGAACAGGTGCAAGTGGTTTGTCTTGATTATGCCTAGATTTTTGTTTTTTGTAGATTCACACACAGGTGCAAATGGTTTGTAGTGATTGTGCCTAAGTTTTTTTTTTTTTTTGGAGTTTCACACACAGGTGCAAATTGTTTGTCTTGATTGCGCCTAGTTTTTTTTTTTTTTTTTGGAGATTCCCACACAGGTGTATGTGTTTTGTCATGATTGCGCCCAGGTGTGTTTTGTTTTTAGATCCGCACAAAGGTGCAAGTGGTTTGTCTTGATTGCGCCTAGATTTTAGTTTTTCGTAGATTTGCAGAAAGGTGCAAGTGGTTTGTCTTGATTGCGCCTAGGTTTTAGTTTTTCGTAGATTCGCACACAGGTGCAAGTGGTTTTTCTTGATTGCTCCTAGGTTTTTTTTTTTTTTTTTTTTTTAGATTTGCACAGAGGTGCAAGTGGTTTCTATTGACTGGCCAAGTTTTTTTTTTTTTTTTTTTTTGGAGATTCTCACACATGAGCAAGTGGTTTGTCTTGATTGTGCCTAAGTTTTTTTTTGTAGATTCCCACACAGGTGCAAGTGTTTTGACTTGATTGCGCCTAGGATTTTTATTTTTTGGAGATTCTCACACAGGTGCAAGTGGTTTGTCTTGATTGCGCCCAGGTGTATGTTGTTTATAGATTCGAACACAGATGCAAGTGGTTAGTCTTGATTGTGCCCAGGTGTCTGTTTTTTGCAGATTTTCACACAGGTGCACGTGGTTTGTCATAATTGCACCCAGGTTTGTGTTGTTTATAGATTCGAGCGCAAATGCAAGTGGTTAGTCGTGATTGTGCCTAACTTTTTTTTTTTGGAGTTTCACACACAGGTTCAAGTTGTTTGTCTAGATTGCGCCTAGGTTTTTTTTTTTTTTTTTTTTTGAGATTCCCACACAAGTGCACGTGGTTTGTCTTGATTGCTCCCAGGTATGTGCTGTTTGTGGATCTGCACACAGGTTTAAGTGGTGTGTCTTGATTTCACGTAGGTTTTTCTTTTTTGTAGATTCTCACACAGGTGCACGTGGTTTGTCATGATTGCGCCCATGTGTGTGTTGTTTATCGATTTGATCAAAGGTGCAAGTGGTTTGTCTTGATTGCGCCTAGGTTTTTTTTTCTAGATTCGCACAGAGGTGCAACGGTTTATCTTGACTGTTCTTAGGTTTTTTTTTTTTGGAGATTTGCACACAGGTGCAAGTGGTTTCTCTTGATTGTTCCCAGGTGTGTGTTGTTTTCAGATTCCCAACAGGTGCAAGTGGTTTGTCATGATTGAGCCCAGGTGTGTGTTGTTTGTAGATTTGCACACAGGTGCAAGAGGTTTGTCTTGATTTCGCCTAGATATTTGTTTTTTGTAGATTCCCACACAGGTGCAAGTGTTTTGTCTTGATTGTGCCTAGGTTTTTTTTTTTTTTTTTGGAGATTCGCACACAGGAGCAAGTGGTTTGTCTTGATTGTACCCAGGTGTGTGTTGTTTATAGATTCGAACACAGGTGCAAGTTGTTTGTCTTCACTGTGCCTAGGTTTTTTTTTTTTTTTTTTTGGAGATTTGCACACAGGTGCAAGTGGTTTCTCTTGATTGTGCCTAGGTTTTTTTTTGAAGATTCGCACACAGGTGCAATTGGTTTATCTTGATGTGCCCAGGTGTGTGTTTGCAGATACCCACACAGGTGCAAGTGATTTCTCATGATTTCGCCCAGCTGTGTGTTGTTTGTTGATTGGAACACAGGTGCAAGTGGTTTGTTTTGATTGTGCCTATGTTTTTTTTTTTTGTAGATTCCCACACAGGTGAAAGTGTTTTTTCTTGATTGCACCCATCTGTGTGTTGTTTATAGATTCGAACACACATGTAAGTGGTTAATTTTGATTGTGCCCAGGTGTGTGTTGTTTGTAGATTCCCACACAGGTGCACGTGGTTTGTCATGATTGAGACCTGGTGTGTGTTGTTTGTAGATCCAGAAACAGGTGTAAGTGGTTTGTCTTGATTGCGCCTAGGTTTTTTTTTTTTTTTTTTTTTTTTGTAGATTCGCACAGAATGCAAGTGGTTTGCCTTGACTGTGCCTAGGTTTTTTTTTTTTTTTTGGAGATTTGCACACAGGTGCAAGTGGTTTCTCTTGATTGCGCCTCATTTTTTTTTTTTAAAGATTCGCAAACAGGTGCTATTGGTTTGTGTTGATGTGCCCAGGTGTGTGTTTTTGCAGATACCCACACAGGTGCAAGAGTTTTGTCTTGATTGCGCCTAGGTTTTTTTTTTGATGATTCGCACACAGATGCAAGTGGTTTGTCTTGATTGCGCCCAGGTGTGTGTTGTTTTCAGATTCCCACAGAGGTGCAAGTGGTTTGTCTTTATTGCACCTAGGTTTATTATTATTTTTTTTTTTTGGTAGATTCACACAGAGGTGCAAGTGGTTTGTCTTGACTGAGCCTAGGTTGTTTTTTTTTTGAAGATTCGCACACAGGTGCAATGGGTTTATCTTGATGTTCCCAGGTGTGTGTGTGTTTGCAGATACACACACAGGTGCGAGTGATTAGTCATAATTGCGCCCAGCTGTGTGTTTTTTTTTTTTTATTGAAACACAGGTGCAAGTGGTTTGTCTTGATTGTGCACAGGTGTGTGCTGTTGCAGATTCCCACACAGGTGTAAGTGGTTTTTCATGACTGCACCCAGGTGTGTGTGTTTTTTTAGATTGGCACAGAGGTGCAAGTGGTTTGTCTTGATTGCGCCCACGTGTGTGTTGTTTATAGATTCGAACACAGATGGAAGTTGTCTGTCTTGATTGTGCCCAGGTGTGTGTTCTTTGCTGATTCCCACTCAGGTGCACGTGGTTTGTCATGATTGCACCCAGGTGTGTGTTGTTTATAGATTTGAACACAGGTGCATGTGGTTTGTCTTGATTGCACCTAGGTTTTTGTTTTTTGTAGATTCCCTCACAGGTGCAAGCGGTTTGTCTTGACTGTGTCTAATTTTTTTCTTTTGGAGTTTCTCACACAGGTTCTAGTGGTTTCTCTTGATTGCGCCTAGGTTTTTTTTTTTTTTTTTTTGGAAATTCTCACACAGGTGCTAGTGGTTTTTCTTGATTGTGCCCAGGTGTTTGTTGTTTTTAGATTCCCACACAGGTGCACGTGGTTTGTCATGATTGTGCCCAGGTGTGTGTTGTTTATATGTTCGAACACAGGTGCAAGTGTTTTGTCTTGATTTCGCCTAGGTTTTTTTTTTTTTTTTTGGAGATTCAGTCACAGGTGAAAGTGCTTTGTCTTGAATGCCCCCAGGTGTGTGTTGTTTATAGATTTGAACACAGATGCAAGTGGTTAGTCTTGATTGTGCCCAGGTGTGTGTTGTTTGCAGATTCCCACACAGGTGCACGTGGTTTGTCATGATTGCGCCCAGGTGTGTGTTCCTTATAGATTTGAAAACAGGTGCAAGTTGTTTGTCTTGATTGCGACTTGGATTTTGTTTTTTGTAGATTCAAACACAGGTGCAATTGGTGGATCTTGATTGTGCCCAGGGGTCTGTTGTTTGTAGATTTGCACACAGCAGCAAGTGGTTTCTCTTGATTGTGCCCAGGTGTGTGTTGTTTTCAGATTTCCAACAGGTGCAAGTGGTTTGTCATGATTGCACCCAGGTGTATGTTGTTTGTAGATTCGCACACAGGTGTAAGTGGTTTGTCTTGATTTCGCCTAGGTATTTGTTTTTTGTAGATTCCCACACAGATGCAAGTGTTTTGTCTTGATTATGCCTAAGTTTTTTTTTTTTTTTTTTTGGAGATTCGCCCACAGGTGCAAGTAGTTTTTCTTGATTGCACCCAGGTGTGTGTTGTTTAAAGATTCGAACACAGGTGCTAGTTGTTTGCCTTGACTGTGCCTAGGTTTTTTTTTTTTTGGAGATTTGCACACAGGTGCAAGTGGTTTCTATTGATTGTGCCTAGGTTTTTTTTTTTGAAGATTCGCACACAGGTGCAATTGGTTTATCTTGATGTGCCCAGGTGTGTGTGTTTGCAGATACCCACACAGGTTCAAGTTGTTTGTCTTGATTGCGCCCAGATGTGTGTTGTTTATAGATTATAACACAGATACAAGTGGTTAGTCTTGATTGTGCCCAGGTGTTTGATGTTTGCAGATTCCCACACAGGTGCACGTGGTTTGTCACGATTGCGCCCAGGTGCGTGTTGTTTATAGATTTGAACAGAGGTGCAAGTGGTTTGTCTTTATTGCGCCTAGGTTTTTTTTTTTTTTTTTTTTGTAGATTCAAACAGAGGTGCAAGTGGTTTGTCTTGACTGAGCCTAGGTTTTTTTTTTTTTGAAGATTCACACACAGGTGCAATTGGTTTATCTTGATGTTCCCAGGTGTGTGTGTGTTTGCAGATACCAACACAGGTGCGAGTGATTTGTCATGATTGCGCCCAGCTGTGTGTTGTTTGTTGATTGGAACAGAGGTGAAAGTGGTTTGTCTTGATTGCGCCCTGGTGTGTTTGTTTTTTTAGATTGGCACAGAGGTGCAGGTGGTTTGTCTTGATTGCGCCCAGGTTTGTGTTGTTTATAGATTCGAACACAGATGGAAGTTGTCTGTCTTGATTGTGCCCAGGTGTGTGTTGTTTTCAGATTTCCAACAGGTGCAAGTGGTTTGTCATGATTGCGCCCAGGTGTGTGTTGTTTATAGATTTGAACACAGGTGCACGTGGTTTGTCTTGATTGCGCCTAGGTTTTTGTTTTTTGTAGATTCCCTCACAGGTGCAAGCGGTTTGTCTTGATTGTGTCTAATTTTTTTCTTTTGGAGTTTCTCACACAGGTTCTAGTGGTTTCTCTTGATTGCGCCTAGGTTTTTTTTTTTTTTTTTTGGAAATTCTCACACAGGTGCTAGTGGTTTTTCTTGATTGTGCCCAGGTGTTTGTTGTTTTTAGATTCCCACACAGGTGCACGTGGTTTGTCATGATTGTGCCCAGGTGTGTGTTGTTTATATGTTCGAACACAGGTGCAAGTGTTTTGTCTTGATTTCGCCTAGGTTTTTTTTTTTTTTTTTTGGAGATTCGGTCACAGGTGAAAGTGCTTTATCTTGAATGCCCCCAGGTGTGTGTTGTTTATAGATTTGAACACAGATGCAAGTGGTTAGTCTTGATTGTGCCCAGGTGTGTGTTGTTTGCAGATTCCCACACAGGTGCACGTGGTTTGTCATGATTGCGCCCAGGTGTGTGTTCCTTATAGATTTGAAAACAGGTGCAAGTGGTTTGTCTTGATTGCGACTTGGATTTTGTTTTTTGTAGATTCAAACACAGGTGCAATTGGTGGATCTTGATTGTGCCCAGGGGTCTGTTGTTTGTAGATTTGCACACAGCAGCAAGTGGTTTCTCTTGATTGTGCCCAGGTGTGTGTTGTTTTCAGATTTCCAACAGGTGCAAGTGGTTTGTCATGATTGCACCCAGGTGTATGTTGTTTGTAGATTCGCACACAGGTGTAAGTGGTTTGTCTTGATTTCGCCTAGGTATTTGTTTTTTGTAGATTCCCACACAGATGCAAGTGTTTTGTCTTGATTATGCCTAAGTTTTTTTTTTTTTTTTTTTTTGGAGATTCGCCCACAGGTGCAAGTAGTTTTTCTTGATTGCACCCAGGTGTGTGTTGTTTAAAGATTCGAACACAGGTGCTAGTTGTTTGCCTTGACTGTGCCTAGGTTTTTTTTTTTTTGGAGATTTGCACACAGGTGCAAGTGGTTTCTCTTGATTGTGCCTAGGTTTTTTTTTTTTGAAGATTCGCACACAGGTGCAATTGGTTTATCTTGATGTGCCCAGGTGTGTGTGTTTGCAGATACCCACACAGGTTCAAGTTGTTTGTCTTGATTGCGCCCAGATGTGTGTTGTTTATAGATTATAACACAGATACAAGTGGTTAGTCTTGATTGTGCCCAGGTGTTTGATGTTTGCAGATTCCCACACAGGTGCACGTGGTTTGTCATGATTGCGCCCAGGTGCGTGTTGTTTATAGATTTGAACAGAGGTGCAAGTGGTTTGTCTTTATTGCGCCTAGGTTTTTTTTTTTTTTTTTTTTGTAGATTCAAACAGAGGTGCAAGTGGTTTGTCTTGACTGAGCCTAGGTTTTTTTTTTTTTGAAGATTCACACACAGGTGCAATTGGTTTATCTTGATGTTCCCAGGTGTGTGTGTGTTTGCAGATACCAACACAGGTGCGAGTGATTTGTCATGATTGCGCCCAGCTGTGTGTTGTTTGTTGATTGGAACAGAGGTGAAAGTGGTTTGTCTTGATTGCGCCCTGGTGTGTTTGTTTTTTTAGATTGGCACAGAGGTGCAGGTGGTTTGTCTTGATTGCGCCCAGGTTTGTGTTGTTTATAGATTCGAACACAGATGGAAGTTGTCTGTCTTGATTGTGCCCAGGTGTGTGTTGTTTTCAGATTTCCAACAGGTGCAAGTGGTTTGTCATGATTGCGCCCAGGTGTGTGTTGTTTATAGATTTGAACACAGGTGCACGTGGTTTGTCTTGATTGCGCCTAGGTTTTTGTTTTTTGTAGATTCCCACACAGGTGCAAGTGTTCTGTCTTGATTGTGCCTAGGTTTTTTTTTTTTTTTTTTGGAGATTCGCACACAGGCGCAAGTGGTTTGTCTTGATTGCGCCCAGGTGTGTGTTGTTTATACATTCGAACACAGGTGCAAGTTGTTTGTCTTGACTTTGCCTAGGTTTTTTTTTTTTTTTGAGATTTGCACACAGGTGTAAGTGGTTTCTCTTGATTGTGCCTAGGTTTTTTTTTTTTGAAGATTCGCACACAGGTGCAATTGGTTTATCTTGATGTGCCCAGGTGTGTGTGTTTGCAGATACCCACACAGGTGCAAGTGATTTGTCATGATTTCGCCCAACTGTGTGTTGTTTGTTGATTGGAACACAGGTGCAAGTGGTTTGTCTTGATTGTGCCTATGTTTTTTTTTTTGTAGATTCCCACACAGGCGCAAGTGTTTTGTCTTGATTGCACCCATCTGTGTGTTGTTTATAGATTAGAACACACATGTAAGTGGTTAATTTTTACTGTGCCCAGGTTGTGTTGTTTGCAGATTCCCACACAGATGCACGTGGTTTGTCATGATTGCGACCTGGTGTGTGTTGTTTGTAGATCCGCAAACAGGTGCAAGTGGTTTGTCTTGATTGCACTTAGGTTTTTGTTTTTTGTAGATTCGCACACAGGTGCACGTGGTTTGTCATGATTGCACCCAGGTGTTTGTTGTTTATAGATTTGAACACAGGTGCAAGTGGTTTGTCTTGATTGCGCCTAGGTTTTTCTTTTTTTTCTTGTAGATTCGCACAGAATGCAAGTGGTTTGCCTTGACTGTGCCTAGGGTTTTTTTTTTTTTTTTTCACACAGGTGCAAGTGGTTTCTCTTGATTGCGCCTCAGTTTTTTTTTTTTTGAAGATTCACACACAGGTGCTATTGGTTTGTGTTGATGTACCCAGGTGTGTCTGTTTGCAGATACCCACACAGGTTCAAGTGGTTTGTCTTGCATGTGCCTAATTTTTTTTTTGTAGATACCCACACAGGTGCAAATGTTTTGTCTTGATTGCGCCTAGGTTTTTTTTTTTTTTGAAGATTCGCACACAGATGCAAGTGGTTTGTCTTGATTGTGCCCAGGTGTGTGTTGTTTTCAGATTCCCACAGAGGTGCAAGTGGTTTGTCTTGACTGAGCCTAGTTTTTTTTTTTGAAGATTCGCACACAGGTGCAATTGGTTTATCTTGATGTTCCCAGGTGTGTGTGTGTTTGCAGATACCCACACAGGTGTGAGTGATTTGTCATGATTGCGCCCAGCTGTGTGTTTTTTGTTCATTGGAACACAGGTGCAAGTGGTTTGTCATGATTGCGCCTAGGTTTTTGTTTTTTGTAGATTCACAAACACAGGTGCAAGTTTTCTTCATTGCGCCTAGGTTTTTTTATTTGGAGAGTCGCACACAGGTGCAAGTGGTTTGTCTTGATTGTGCGCAGGTGTGTGTTGATGCAGATTCCCACACAGGTGTAAGTGGTTTGTCATGACTGCACCCTGGTGTGTGTGTTTTTTTAGATTGGCACAGAGGTGCAAGTGGTTTGTCTTGATTGCGCCCAGGTGTGTGTTGTTTATAGATTCGAACACAGATGGAAGTTGTCTGTCTTGATTGTGCCCAGGTGTGTGTTCTTTGCTGATTCCCACTCAGGTGCACGTGGTTTGTCATGATTGAGCCCAGGTGTGTGTTGTTTACAGATTTGAACACAGGTACACGTGGTTTGTTTTGATTGCGCCTAGGTTTTTTTTTTGTAGATAGGCACAGAGGTGCAAGTGGTTTGTCTTGATTGCACCTAGGTTTTTTTTTTTTTTTTTTTTTTTTTGTAGATTCGCTCAGAGGTGCCAGTGGTTTGTCTTGACTCTGCATAGTTTTTTGTTTTTTTTTTGGAGATTTGCACACAGGTGCAAGTAGTTTGTATTGATTGAGCCTAGGTTTTTTTTTTTTTTGAAGATTCGCACACAGGTGCAATTGGCTTATCTTGATGTGCCCACGTGAGTGTGTTTGTAGATACCCACACAGGTGCAAGTGATTTGTCATGATTGCGCCTAGCTTTTTTTTTTTTTTTTTGTAGATTTGCACACTGGAGCAAGTGGTTTGTCTTGATTGTCCCTAATTTTTTTTTTATTTTTGTAGATACTCAACAGGTGCTAGTGTTTTGTCTTGATTGCGCCTAGGTTTTTTTTTTTTTTTTGAAGATTCGCACACAGATGCAAGTGATTTGTCTTGATTGCGCCCAGGTGCGTGTTGTTTGCAGATTCACACAGGTGCACTTGGTTTGTCATGATTGCACCCAGGTGTGTGTTGTTTATAGATTCGAACACAGGTGCAAGTGGTTTGTCTTGATTGTGTCTAATTTTTTTCTTTTGGAGTTTCTCACACAGGTGCTAGTGGTTTGTCTTGATGTGCCCAGGTGTGTGTGTTTGCAGATATCCACACAGGTTCAAGTGATTTGTCAGGATTGCGCCCAGCTCTGTGTTGTTTGCTGATTTGAACACAGGTGCAAGAGTTTTGTCTTGATTGCGCCTAGGTTTTTTTTTTTTTTTTTTTTTGGAGATTCGCACACAGGTGCTAGTGGTTTGTCTTGATTGTGCCCAGGTGTGTGTTGTTTTCAGATTCCCACACAGGTTCACGTGGTTTGTCATAATTGCGCCCAGGTGTGTGTTGTTTATAGGTTCGAACACAAGTGCAAGTGTTTTGTCTTGATTTCGCCTAGGTTTTTTTTTTTGGAGATTCGGTCACAGGTGCAAGTGCTTTGTCTTGATTGCCCCTAGGTGTGTGTTGTTTATAGATTCGAACACAGATCCAAGTGGTTAGTCTTGATTGTGCCCAGGTGTGTGTTGTTTGCAGATTCCCACACAGGTGCACGTGGTTTGTCATGATTGCGCCCAGGTGTGTGTTCCTTATATATATGAAAACAGGTGCAAGTGGTTTGTCTTGATTGCGACTTGGATTTTGTTTTTTGTAGATTCAAACACAGGTGCAATTGGTGGATCTTGATTGTGCCCAGGGGTCTGTTGTTTGTAGATTTGCACACAGCAGCAAGTGGTTTCTCTTGATTGTGCCCAGGTGTGTGTTGTTTTCAGATTTCCAACAGGTGCAAGTGGTTTGTCATGATTGCGCCCAGGTGTATGTTGTTTGTAGATTCGCACACAGGTGTAAGTGGTTTCTCTTGATTGTGCCCAGGTGTGTGTTGTTTTCAGATTTCCAACAGGTGCAAGTGGTTTGTCATGATTGCGCCCAGGTGTATGTTGTTTGTAGATTCGCACACAGGTGTAAGTGGTTTGTCTTGATTTCACCTTGGTATTTGTTTTTTGTAGATTCCCTCACAGATGCAAGTGTTTTGTCTTGATTGTGCCTAAGTTTTTTATTTGTAGATTCCCACACAGGTGGAAGTGTTTTGTCTTGATTGCGCCCAGGTGTGTGTTGTTTATAGATTCGAACACAGATGGAAGTTGTCTGTCTTGATTGTGCCCAGGTGTGTGTTCTTTGCTGATTCCCACTCAGGTGCACGTGGTTTGTCATGATTGAGCCCAGGTGTGTGTTGTTTACAGATTTGAACACAGGTGCACGTGGTTTGTTTTGATTGCGCCTAGGTTTTTTTTTTGTAGATAGGCACAGAGGTGCAAGTGGTTTGTCTTGATTGCACCTAGGTTTTTTTTTTTTTTTTTTTTTTGTAGATTCGCTCAGAGGTGCCAGTGGTTTGTCTTGACTCTGCATAGTTTTTTTTTTTTTTTTGGAGATTTGCACACAGGTGCAAGTAGTTTGTATTGATTGAGCCTAGGTTTTTTTTTTTTTGAAGATTCGCACACAGGTGCAATTGGCTTATCTTGATGTGCCCACGTGAGTGTGTTTGTAGATACCCACACAGGTGCAAGTGATTTGTCATGATTGCGCCTAGCTTTTTTTTTTTTTGTAGATTTGCACACTGGAGCAAGTGGTTTGTCTTGATTGTCCCTAATTTTTTTTTTATTTTTGTAGATACTCAACAGGTGCTAGTGTTTTGTCTTGATTGCGCCTAGGTTTTTTTTTTTTTTGAAGATTCGCACACAGATGCAAGTGATTTGTCTTGATTGCGCCCAGGTGCGTGTTGTTTGCAGATTCACACAGGTGCACTTGGTTTGTCATGATTGCACCCAGGTGTGTGTTGTTTATAGATTCGAACACAGGTGCAAGTGGTTTGTCTTGATTGTGTCTAATATTTTTCTTTTGGAGTTTCTCACACAGGTGCTAGTGGTTTGTCTTGATGTGCCCAGGTGTGTGTGTTTGCAGATATCCACACAGGTTCAAGTGATTTGTCAGGATTGCGCCCAGCTCTGTGTTGTTTGCTGATTTGAACACAGGTGCAAGAGTTTTGTCTTGATTGCGCCTAGGTTTTTTTTTTTTTTTTTTTTTGGAGATTCGCACACAGGTGCTAGTGGTTTGTCTTGATTGTGCCCAGGTGTGTGTTGTTTTCAGATTCCCACACAGGTTCACGTGGTTTGTCATAATTGCGCCCAGGTGTGTGTTGTTTATAGGTTCGAACACAAGTGCAAGTGTTTTGTCTTGATTTCGCCTAGGTTTTTTTTTTTGGAGATTCGGTCACAGGTGCAAGTGCTTTGTCTTGATTGCCCCTAGGTGTGTGTTGTTTATAGATTCGAACACAGATCCAAGTGGTTAGTCTTGATTGTGCCCAGGTGTGTGTTGTTTGCAGATTCCCACACAGGTGCACGTGGTTTGTCATGATTGCGCCCAGGTGTGTGTTCCTTATATATATGAAAACAGGTGCAAGTGGTTTGTCTTGATTGCGACTTGGATTTTGTTTTTTGTAGATTCAAACACAGGTGCAATTGGTGGATCTTGATTGTGCCCAGGGGTCTGTTGTTTGTAGATTTGCACACAGCAGCAAGTGGTTTCTCTTGATTGTGCCCAGGTGTGTGTTGTTTTCAGATTTCCAACAGGTGCAAGTGGTTTGTCATGATTGCGCCCAGGTGTATGTTGTTTGTAGATTCGCACACAGGTGTAAGTGGTTTGTCTTGATTTCACCTTGGTATTTGTTTTTTGTAGATTCCCTCACAGATGCAAGTGTTTTGTCTTGATTGTGCCTAAGTTTTTTATTTGTAGATTCCCACACAGGTGGAAGTGTTTTGTCTTGATTGTGCCCAGGTGTTTGTTGTTTGCAGATTCTCACACAGGTGCACGTGGTTTGTCATGATTGCGCTCATGTGTGTGTTGTTTGTACATGTGCACAAAGGTTTAATAGTGTGTCTTGATTTCACGTAGGTTTTTATTTTTTGTTGATTTGCACACAGGTGCACGTGGTTTGTCATGATTGCGCCCATGTGTGTGTTGTTTATAGATTAGAACACAGGTGCAAGTGGTTTGTCTTGATTGCGCCTAGGTTTTTTTTTTTTTCTAGATTCGCACAGAGGTGCAAGTGGTTTCTCTTGACTGTTCTTAGGTTTTTTTTTTTTTTGGAGATTTGCACACAGGTGCAAGTGGTTTGTACTGATTGAGCCTAGGTTTTTTTTTTTTTGAATATTCGCACACAGATGCAATTGGTTTATCTTGATGTGCCCAGGTGTGTGTGTTTGCAGATACGCACACAGGTGCAAGTGATTTGTCATGATTGCGCCCAGCTGTGTGTTGTTTGTTGATTGGAACACAGGTGCAAGTGCTTTGTCTTGATTGCACCTAGCTTTTTTTTTTTTTTTTTTTTTTTTGGAGATTCGCACACAGGTGCAAGTGGTTTGTCTTGATTGTGCCTACGTTTTTTATTTGTAGATTCCCAAACAGGTGCAAGTGTTTTGTCTTGATTGCGCCTAGGTTTTTTTTTTTTTTTTTTTCGGAGATTCGCACACAGCTGCAAGTGGTTTGTCTTGATTGTGCCCAGGTGTTTGTTGTTTGCAGATTCCCACACAGGTGCACGTGGTTTGTCATGATTGCGACCTGGTGTGTATTGTTTATAGATTCGAACACAGATGCAAGTGGTTAGTCCTGATTCTACCCAGGTGTGTGTTGTTTGCAGATTCCCACACAGGTGCACGTGGTTTGTCATGATTGAGCCTAGGTATTTTTTTGAAGATTTGCACACAGGTGCAATTGGTTTGTCTTGATTGAGTCTAGGTTTTTTTTTTGAAGATTTGCACACAGGTGAAATTGGTTTGTCTTGATGTGCTCAGGTGTGTGTGTTTGCAGATACCAACACAGGTGCAAGTGATTTGTCATGATTGCGCCCTGCTGTGTGTTGTTTGTTGACTGGAACACAGGGTAAGTGGTTTGTCTTGATTGTGCCTAGTTTTTTTTTTTCTTTTTTTGGAGATTCGCACACAGGAGCTAGTGGTTTGTCTTAATTGTGCCCAGGCGTGTGTTGTTTTTGGATTCCCACACACGTGCAAGTGGTTTGTCATGATTGCGCCTAGGTTTTTGTTTTTTGTAGATTCACACACAGTTGCAAGTTGTCTTCATTGCTCCTAGGTTTTTTTATTTGGAGATTCACACACAGGTGCAATGTGGTTTGTCTTGATTGTGCCCAATTGTGTGTTGTTAGCAGATTCCCACACAGGGCAAGTGGTTTGTCTTAATTGTGCCCAGTTGTGTGTTGTTTATAGATTCGAAAACTGATGGAAGTTGTCAGTCTTGATTGTGCCCAGGTGTGTGTTGTTTGCTGATTCCCACAAAGGTGCATGTGTTTTTTCATGATTGCGCCCAGGTGTGTGTTCCTTATAGATTTGAACACAGGTGCAAGTGGTTTGTCTTGATTGCACGTAGGTTTTTTTTGTACTTTCGCACATAGTTGCACGTGGTTTGTTATGATTGCACCTAGGTGTGTGTGTTGTTTGTAGATTGGCACACAGGTGCAAGTGGTTTGTCTTGATTGCACCCAGGTGTTTTTTGTTTATAGATTTGAACACAGATTCAAGTGGTTAGTCTTGATTGTGCCCAGGTGTGTGTTGTTTGCAGATTCCCAAACAGGTGCCTGTGGTTTGTCATGATTGCTCCCAGGTGTGCGTTTTTTATAGATTGGAACACAGGTGCAAGTGGTTTGTCTTGATTACGCCTAAATTTTTGTTTTATGTAGATTCGCACACAGGTGCAAATGGTTTGTCTTGATTGCGCCCACCTGTGTGTTGCTTGTTGATTGGAACAAAGGTGCAAGTGGTTTCTCTTGATTGCGCCTATCCTTTTTTTTTTCTTGGAGATTCGCACACAGGTGCAAGTGGTTTGTCTTGATTGTGCCTATCGTTTTTTTTTGTAGATTCCCACACAGGTGCAAGTGTTTTGTCTTGATTTCGCCTAGGTTTTTTTTTTTTTTTTTTGGAGATTCGCCCACAGGTGCAAGTGGTTTGTCTTGATTGCGCCCAGATATGAGTTGTTTATAGATTGGAACAAATACGCAAGTGGTTAGTCTTGATTGTGCCCAGGTGTGTGTTGTTTGCAGATTCCCACACTGGTGCACGTGGTTTGTCATGATTGCGCCCAGGTTTATGTTGTTTGTAGATCCGCACACTGGTGCAAGTGGTTTTTCTTTATTGCACGTAGGTTTTTGTTTTTTGTAGATTCGCAAACAGGTGCACGTGGTTTGTCATGATTGCGCCCACGTGTGTGTTGTTTATAGATTTGAACACAGGTGCAAGTGGTTTGTCTTGATTGCGCCTAGGTTTTTTTTTTTTTTTTTTTTTTTTTTGTAGATTCGCACAGAGAAGCAAGTGGTTTGTCCTGACTCTGACTAGGATTTTTTTTTTTTTGAGATTCGCACAGAGGTGCAAGTTGTTTGTCTTGATTACGCCTAGGTTTTTTTTTTTTTTTAAGTTTCGCACACAGGTGCATTTTGTTTATCTTGATGTGCCCAGGTGTGTGTGTTTGCATATACCAAATAGGTGCAAGTGATTTGTCATGATTTCGCCCAGCTGTGTGTTGTTTCTTGATTGGAACACAGGTGCATGTGGTTTGTCTTGATTGTGCCCAGGTGTGTGTTGTTTGCAGATTCCCACACAGGTGCAAGTGGTTTGTCATGATTGCACCTAGGTGTGTGTGTTGTTTGTAGATTGGCACACAGGTGCAAGTGGTTTGTCTTGATTACGGCCAGGTGTGTGTTGTTTATAGATTTGAACACAGATGCAAGTGGTTAGCCTTGATTGTGCCCAGGTGTGTGTTGTTTGCTGATTCCCACACAGGTGCACGTGGTTTGTCATGATTGCGCCCAGGTGTGTGTTGTTTATAGTTTCGAACACAGTTGCAAGTGGTTTGTCTTGATTGTACCCAGGTGTGTTTTGTTTATAGATTTGAACACAGATGCAACTGGTTAGCCTTGATTGTGCCCAGGTGTGTGTTGTTTGCAGATTCCCAAAGAGGTGCATGTGGTTTGTCATGATTGCACCCAGGTGTGCGTTGTTTATAGATTGGAACACAGGTGCAAGTGATTTGTCTTGATTATGCCTAAGTTTTTGTTTTTTGTAGATTCGCACACAGTTGCAAGTGGTTTGTCTTGATTGTGCCTAAGTTTTTTTTTTTTTTTTTGAGTTTCACACACAGGTGCAAGTGTTTTGTCTTGATTGCGCCTACGTTTTTTTTTTTTTTTTTTTGGAGATTCGCCCACAGGTGCAAGTGGTTTGTCTTGATTGCACGTAGGTTTTTGTTTTTTGTAGATTCGCAAACAGGTGCACGTGGTTTGTCATGATTGCGCCCAGGTATGTGGTGTTTATAGATTTGAACACAGGTGCAAGTGGTTTGTCATGATTGCGCCTAGGTTTTTGTTTTTTGTAGATTCACACACAGGTGCAAGTTGTCTTCATTGCGCCTAGGTTTTTTTATTTGGAGATTCACACACAGGTGAAAGTGGTTTGTCTTGACTGTGCGCAGGTGTGTGTTGTTTTCAGACTCCCACACAGGTGAAAGTAGTTTGTCATGATTGATCCTAGGTTTTTGTTTCTTTGTAGATTCACACACAGGTGTAAGTTGTCTTCATTGCGCCTAGGTTTTTTTATTTGTAGATTCGCACACAGGTGCAAGTGGTTTGTCTTGATTGTGCCTAGGTTTTTTTTTTTTTTTTGGAGATTCGCACACAGGTGCAAGTGGTATGTCTTGACTGCGCCTAGGTTTTTTTTTTTTGGAGATTCCCAGACAGGATCAAGTGGTTTGTCATGATACGCACAGGTGTGTGTTGTTTGTAGATCTGCACACAGGTGCAAGTGGTTTGTCTTGATTGCACCTAGGTTTTGTTTTTTGTAGATTTGCACACAGGTGCACGTGGATTGTCATGATTGCGCCCAGGTGTGAGTTGTTTATAGATTTGAAAGCAGGTGCAAGTGGTTTGTCTTGATTGCTCCTAGGTGTTTTTTTTATGGAGATTTGCACACAGGTGAAAGTGGTTTGTCTTGATTGCACCTAGGTTTTTTTTTTTTTTTTGAAGATTCCCGCACAGGTGCAAGTGGTTTGTCTTGATTGCGCCTGGGTTTTTGTTTTTTGTAGATTCTCAACGGGTGCAAGTGGTTTTTCTTGATTGCGCCTAGGTGTTTTTTTATGGAGATTTGCACACAGGTGAAAGTGGTTTGTCTTGATTGCGCCTAGGTTTTTTTTTTTTTTTTTTTTTGGGAGATTCGAACAAAGGTGCAAGTGGTTTGTCTTGATTGCGCCTAGGTTTTTTTTTTTTTTTTTTTTTTTTTGAGATTCGCACACAGGTGCAAGTGGTTTGTCTTGATTGCATGTAGGTTTATTTTTTTGGAGATTCCCAGACAGGTGCAAGTGGTTTTTCTTGATTGCATGTAGGTTTTTGTTTTTTGTAGATTTGCACAAAGGTGCACGTGGTTTGTCATGATTGTGCCCATTGTGTGTTGTTTACAGATTTGCACACAGGTGTAAGTGGTTTGTCTTTATTGCGCCTACGTTTTTTTTTATGGAGATTTGCACACAGGTGAAAGTTGTTTGTCTTGATAGCACCTAGGTTTTTTTTTTTTTGAGGATTCCCACACATGTTCAATTGGTTTTTCTTGATGTGCCCAGGTGTGTGTGTTTGCAGATACCCACACAGGTGCAAGTGGTTTGTCTTGATTGCGCCTAGTTTTTTTTTTTTTGGAGATTCCCACACAGGTGCAAATGGTTTGTCATGATTGCGTGCAGGTGTGTGTTGTTTGTAGATTCGCACACAGGTGCAAGTGGTTTGTCATGATTGCGTGCAGGTGTGTGTTGTTTGTAGATTCGCACACAGGTGCAAGTGGTTTGTCTTGATTGTACCCAGGTTTGTGTTGTATGCAGATTCCCACACAGGTGCACGTGGTTTGTCATTATTTCGCCCAGTTGTATGTTGTTTGTAGATTTGCAGACATTGTGCAAGTGGTTTGTCATGATTGTGCCCAGGTCTGTGTTTTTTGTAGATTCCCACACAGGTGCATGTGGTTTGTCATGATTTCGCCCAGTTGTGTGTGTTGTTTGTAGATTGGCACACAGGTGCAAGTGGTTTGTCTTGATTGCGCCTGGGTTTTTGTTTTTTGTAGATTCCCACACAGGTGCTAGTGGTTTGTCTTGATTGCGCCTAGTTTTTTTTTTTTTTTTTTTTGGAGATTCGCACACAGGTGCAAGTGGTATGTCTTGACTGCGCCTAGGTTTTTTTTTTTTTTGGAGATTCCCAGACAGGATCAAGTGGTTTGTCATGATACGCACAGGTGTGTGTTGTTTGTAGATCTGCACACAGGTGCAAGTGGTTTGTCTTGATTGTCATGATTGCGCCCAGGTGTGAGTTGTTTATAGATTTGAAAGCAGGTGCAAGTGGTTTGTCTGGATTGCTCCTAGGTGTTTTTTTTATGGAGATTGGCACACAGGTGAAAGTGGTTTGTCTTGATTGCACCTAGGTTTTTTTTTTTGAAGATTCGCGCACAGGTGCAAGTGGTTTGTCTTGATTGTGCCTCGGTTTTTTTTTTTTTTTTTGGAGATTTGAACACAGGTGCAAGTGGTTTGTCTTGATTGCGCCTAGGTGTTTTTTTATGGAGATTTGCACACAGGTGAAAGTGGTTTGTCTTGATTGCGCCTAGGTTTTTTTTTGGGGAGATTCTAACAATGTTGCAAGTGGTTTGTCTTGATTGTGCATAGGTTTTTTTTTTTTTTTTTTTGAGATTCGCACACAGGTGCAAGTGGTTTGTCTTGATTGCATGTAGGTTTATTTTTTTGGAGATTCCCAGACAGGTGCAAGTGGTTTGTCTTGATTGCATGTAGGTTTTTGTTTTTTGTAGATTTGCACAAAGGTGCACGTGGTTTGTCATGATTGTGCCCATTGTGTGTTGTTTATAGATTTGCACACAGGTGTAAGTGGTTTGTCTTGATTGCGCCTAGGTTTTTTTTTCTTTGTAGATTTGCACAGAGGTGCAAGTGGTTTGTCTTAACTGTGTCTAGGTTTGTTTTTTTTTTTTGGAGATTTACACAGGTGCAAGTGGTTTGTCTTGATTGCGTCCAGCTGTGTGTTGTTTGTTTACTGGAACACAGGTGCAAGTGGTTTGTCTTGATTGCGCATAGCTTTTTTTTTTTTTTTTTTTTGGAGATTCACACACAGGTCCAAGTGGTTTGTCTTGATTGTGACTGTTTTTTTTTTTTTTTTTTTTTTTTGGAGTTTCACACACAGGTGCAAGTGGTTTGTCTTGATTGAGCCTAAGTTTTTTTTTTTTGGAGATTCCCACACAGGTGCATGTGGTTTGTCATGATTGCGCCCACTTGTGTGTTGTTTGTAGATCCGCACACAGGTGCAAGTGGTGTGTCTTGATTGCAAGTAGGTTTTTGTTTTTTGTAGATTTGCACACAGGTGCACTGGTTTGTCATGATTGCGCCCAGGTGTGTGTTGTTTATAGATTTGAAACAGTTGCAAGTGGTTTGTCTTGATTGCGCCTTTTTTTTTTTTTGTAGATTCCCACAGAGGTGCATGTGGTGTGTCTTGATTGCGCCTAGGATTTTTTTTCTTTTTTGTAGATTCGCACAGAGCTGCAATTTGTTTGTCTTGACTGTGCCTAGGTTTTTTTTTTTTTGGAGATTTGCAAACAGGTGCCAATGGTTTGTCTTGATTGCGCCTAGGATTTTTTTTTTTGAAGATTCGCACACAGGTGCAATTGGTTTGTCTTGATATGCCCAGGTGTGTGTTTGCAGATACACACATAGGTGCAAGTGATTTGTCATGATTGCACCCAGCTGTGTGTTGTTTGTTGATTGGAACACAGGTGCAAGTGGTTTGTCTTGATTGCGCCTAGGTTTTTTTTTTTTTTTTTTTGGAGATTCGCACACAGGTGCTAGTGGTTTGTCTTGATTGTGCCCAGGTGTGTGTTGTTTTCAGATTCCCACACAGCTGCAAGTGATTTGTCATGATTGCGCCTAGGTTTTTGTTTTTTGTAGATTCACACACAGATGCAAGTTGTCTTCATTGCACCTACGTTTTTTTATTTGGAGATTCGCACACAGGTGCAAGTGGTTTGTCATGATTGCACCCAGGTGTGTGTGTTGTTTGTAGATTGGCACACAGGTGCAAGTGGTTTGTCTTGATTACGGCCAGGTGTGTGTTGTTTATAGATTTGAACACAGATGCAAGTGGTTAGCCTTGATTGTGCCCAGGTGTGTGTTGTTTGCTGATTCCCACACAGGTGCACGTGGTTTGTCATGATTGCGCCCAGGTGTGTGTTGTTTATAGTTTCGAACACAGTTGCAAGTGGTTTGTCTTGATTGTACCCAGGTGTGTTTTGTTTATAGATTTGAACACAGATGCAACTGGTTAGCCTTGATTGTGCCCAGGTGTGTGTTGTTTGCAGATTCCCAAAGAGGTGCATGTGGTTTGTCATGATTGCACCCAGGTGTGCGTTGTTTATAGATTGGAACACAGGTGCAAGTGATTTGTCTTGATTATGCCTAAGTTTTTGTTTTTTGTAGATTCGCACACAGTTGCAAGTGGTTTGTCTTGATTGTGCCTAAGTTTTTTTTTTTTTTTTTTGAGTTTCACACACAGGTGCAAGTGTTTTGTCTTGATTGCGCCTACGTTTTTTTTTTTTTTTTTGGAGATTCGCCCACAGGTGCAAGTGGTTTGTCTTGATTGCACGTAGGTTTTTGTTTTTTGTAGATTCGCAAACAGGTGCACGTGGTTTGTCATGATTGCGCCCAGGTATGTGGTGTTTATAGATTTGAACACAGGTGCAAGTGGTTTGTCATGATTGCGCCTAGGTTTTTGTTTTTTGTAGATTCACACACAGGTGCAAGTTGTCTTCATTGCGCCTAGGTTTTTTTATTTGGAGATTCACACACAGGTGAAAGTGGTTTGTCTTGACTGTGCGCAGGTGTGTGTTGTTTTCAGACTCCCACACAGGTGAAAGTGGTTTGTCATGATTGATCCTAGGTTTTTGTTTCTTTGTAGATTCACACACAGGTGTAAGTTGTCTTCATTGCGCCTAGGTTTTTTTATTTGTAGATTCGCACACAGGTGCAAGTGGTTTGTCTTGATTGTGCCTAGGTTTTTTTTTTTTTTTGGAGATTCGCACACACGTGCAAGTGGTATGTCTTCACTGCGCCTAGGTTTTTTTTTTTTGGAGATTCCCAGACAGGATCAAGTGGTTTGTCATGATACGCACAGGTGTGTGTTGTTTGTAGATCTGCACACAGGTGCAAGTGGTTTGTCTTGATTGCACCTAGGTTTTGTTTTTTGTAGATTTGCACACAGGTGCACGTGGATTGTCATGATTGCGCCCAGGTGTGAGTTGTTTATAGATTTGAAAGCAGGTGCAAGTGGTTTGTCTTGATTGCTCCTAGGTGTTTGTTTTATGGAGATTTGCACACAGGTGAAAGTGGTTTGTCTTGATTGCGCCTAGGTTTTTTTTTTTTTTTTTTTGGGGAGATTCGAACAAAGGTGCAAGTGGTTTGTCTTGATTGCGCCTAGGTTTTTTTTTTTTTTTTTTTTTTTTTTTTTTTGAGATTCGCACACAGGTGCAAGTGGTTTGTCTGATTGCATGTAGGTTTATTTTTTTGGAGATTCCCAGACAGGTGCAAGTGGTTTTTCTTGATTGCATGTAGGTTTTTGTTTTTTGTAGATTTGCACAAAGGTGCACGTGGTTTGTCATGATTGTGCCCATTGTGTGTTGTTTACAGATTTGCACACAGGTGTAAGTGGTTTGTCTTTATTGCGCCTACGTTTTTTTTTTATGGAGATTTGCACACAGGTGAAAGTTGTTTGTCTTGATAGCACCTAGGTTTTTTTTTTTTTTGAGGATTCCCACACATGTTCAATTGGTTTTTCTTGATGTGCCCAGGTGTGTGTGTTTGCAGATACCCACACAGGTGCAAGTGGTTTGTCTTGATTGCGCCTAGTTTTTTTTTTTTTGGAGATTCCCACACAGGTGCAAATGGTTTGTCATGATTGCGTGCAGGTGTGTGTTGTTTGTAGATTCGCACACAGGTGCAAGTGGTTTGTCATGATTGCGTGCAGGTGTGTGTTGTTTGTAGATTCGCACACAGGTGCAAGTGGTTTGTCTTGATTGTACCCAGGTTTGTGTTGTATGCAGATTCCCACACAGGTGCACGTGGTTTGTCATTATTTCGCCCAGTTGTATGTTGTTTGTAGATTTGCAGACATTGTGCAAGTGGTTTGTCATGATTGTGCCCAGGTCTGTGTTTTTTGTAGATTCCCACACAGGTGCATGTGGTTTGTCATGATTTCGCCCAGTTGTGTGTGTTGTTTGTAGATTGGCACACAGGTGCAAGTGGTTTGTCTTGATTGCGCCTGGGTTTTTGTTTTTTGTAGATTCCCACACAGGTGCTAGTGGTTTGTCTTGATTGCGCCTAGTTTTTTTTTTTTTTTTTTTTTTTTGGAGATTCGCACACAGGTGCAAGTGGTATGTCTTGACTGCGCCTAGGTTTTTTTTTTTTGGAGATTCCCAGACAGGATCAAGTGGTTTGTCATGATACGCACAGGTGTGTGTTGTTTGTAGATCTGCACACAGGTGCAAGTGGTTTGTCTTGATTGTCATGATTGCGCCCAGGTGTGAGTTGTTTATAGATTTGAAATCAGGTGCAAGTGGTTTGTCTTGATTGCTCCTAGGTGTTTTTTTTATGGAGATTGGCACACAGGTGAAAGTGGTTTGTCTTGATTGCACCTAGGTTTTTTTTTTTGAACATTCGCGCACAGGTGCAAGTGGTTTGTCTTGATTGTGCCTCGGTTTTTTTTTTTTTTTTTTGGAGATTTGAACACAGGTGCAAGTGGTTTGTCTTGATTGCGCCTAGGTGTTTTTTTATGGAGATTTGCACACAGGTGAAAGTGGTTTGTCTTGATTGCGCCTAGGTTTTTTTTTGGGGAGATTCTAACAATGTTGCAAGTGGTTTGTCTTGATTGTGCATAGGTTTTTTTTTTTTTTTTTTTGAGATTCGCACACAGGTGCAAGTGGTTTGTCTTGATTGCATGTAGGTTTATTTTTTTGGAGATTCCCAGACAGGTGCAAGTGGTTTGTCTTGATTGCATGTAGGTTTTTGTTTTTTGTAGATTTGCACAAAGGTGCACGTGGTTTGTCATGATTGTGCCCATTGTGTGTTGTTTATAGATTTGCACACAGGTGTAAGTGGTTTGTCTTGATTGCGCCTAGGTTTTTTTTTCTTTGTAGATTTGCACAGAGGTGCAAGTGGTTTGTCTTAACTGTGTCTAGGTTTGTTTTTTTTTTTTTGGAGATTTACACAGGTGCAAGTGATTTGTCTTGATTGCGTCCAGCTGTGTGTTGTTTGTTTACTGGAACACAGGTGCAAGTGGTTTGTCTTGATTGCGCATAGCTTTTTTTTTTTTTTTTTTTTGGAGATTCACACACAGGTCCAAGTGGTTTGTCTTGATTGTGATTGTTTTTTTTTTTTTTTTTTTTTGGAGTTTCACACACAGGTGCAAGTGGTTTGTTTTGATTGCGCCTAGGTTCTTTTTTTTTTTTTTGAGATTCCCACACAGGAGCACGTGGTTTGTCATGATTGCGCCTATTGTGTGTTGTTTGTAGATCCGCACACGGGTGCATGTGGTGTGTCTTGATTGCACGTGGGTTTTTGTTTACTGTATATTTGCACACCGGTGCACTGGATTGTTATGATTGCGCCCAGGTGTGTGTTGTTTATAGATTTGAAACAGGTGCAAGTGGTTTGTCTTGATTGCGCCTTTTTTTTTTTTTTGTAGATTCGCACACAGGTGCAAGTGGTTTGTCTTGATTGAGCCTAAGTTTTTTTTTTTGGAGATTCCCACACAGGTGCATGTGGTTTGTCATGATTGCGCCCAGGTGTGTGTTGTTTGTAGATCCGCACACAGGTGCAAGTGGTGTGTCTTGATTGCAAGTAGGTTTTTGTTTTTTGTAGATTTGCACACAGGTGCACTGGTTTGTCATGATTGCGCCCAGGTGTGTGTTGTTTACAGATTTGAAACAGTTGCAAGTGGTTTGTCTTGATTGCGCCTTTTTTTTTTTTTTTGTAGATTCCCACAGAGGTGCATGTGGTGTGTCTTGATTGCGCCTAGGATTTTTTTTCTTTTTTATAGATTCGCACAGAGCTGCAATTTGTTTGTCTTGACTGTGCCTAGGTTTTTTTTTTTTTGGAGATTTGCAAACAGGTGCCAATGGTTTGTCTTGATTGCGCCTAGGATTTTTTTTTTTGAAGATTCGCACACAGGTGCAATTGGTTTGTCTTGATATGCCCAGGTGTGTGTTTGCAGATACACACATAGGTGCAAGTGATTTGTCATGATTGCACCCAGCTGTGTGTTGTTTGTTGATTGGAACACAGGTGCAAGTGGTTTGTCTTGATTGCGCCTAGGTTTTTTTTTTTTTTTTGGAGATTCGCACACAGGTGCTAGTGGTTTGTCTTGATTGTGCCCAGGTGTGTGTTGTTTTCAGATTCCCACACAGCTGCAAGTGATTTGTCATGATTGCGCCTAGGTTTTTGTTTTTTGTAGATTCACACACAGATGCAAGTTGTCTTCATTGCACCTACGTTTTTTTATTTGGAGATTCGCACACAAGTGCAAGTGGTTTGTCATGATTGCACCCAGGTGTGTGTGTTGTTTGTAGATTGGCACACAGGTGCAAGTGGTTTGTCTTGATTACGGCCAGGTGTGTGTTGTTTATAGATTTGAACACAGATGCAAGTGGTTAGCCTTGATTGTGCCCAGGTGTGTGTTGTTTGCTGATTCCCACACAGGTGCACGTGGTTTGTCATGATTGCGCCCAGGTGTGTGTTGTTTATAGTTTCGAACACAGTTGCAAGTGGTTTGTCTTGATTGTACCCAGGTGTGTTTTGTTTATAGATTTGAACACAGATGCAACTGGTTAGCCTTGATTGTGCCCAGGTGTGTGTTGTTTGCAGATTCCCAAAGAGGTGCATGTGGTTTGTCATGATTGCACCCAGGTGTGCGTTGTTTATAGATTGGAACACAGGTGCAAGTGATTTGTCTTGATTATGCCTAAGTTTTTGTTTTTGTAGATTCGCACACAGTTGCAAGTGGTTTGTCTTGATTGTGCCTAAGTTTTTTTTTTTTTTTTTTTGAGTTTCACACACAGGTGCAAGTGTTTTGTCTTGATTGCGCCTACTTTTTTTTTTTTTTTTTTGGAGATTCGCCCACAGGTGCAAGTGGTTTGTCTTGATTGCACGTAGGTTTTTGTTTTTTGTAGATTCGCAAACAGGTGCACGTGGTTTGTCATGATTGCGCCCAGGTATGTGGTGTTTATAGATTTGAACACAGGTGCAAGTGGTTTGTCATGATTGCGCCTAGGTTTTTGTTTTTTGTAGATTCACACACAGGTGCAAGTTGTCTTCATTGCGCCTAGGTTTTTTTATTTGGAGATTCACACACAGGTGAAAGTGGTTTGTCTTGACTGTGCGCAGGTGTGTGTTGTTTTCAGACTCCCACACAGGTGAAAGTGGTTTGTCATGATTGATCCTAGGTTTTTGTTTCTTTGTAGATTCACACACAGGTGTAAGTTGTCTTCATTGCGCCTAGGTTTTTTTATTTGTAGATTCGCACACAGGTGCAAGTGGTTTGTCTTGATTGTGCCTAGGTTTTTTTTTTTTTTTTTGGAGATTCGCACACACGTGCAAGTGGTATGTCTTGACTGCGCCTAGGTTTTTTTTTTTTGGAAATTCCCAGACAGGATCAAGTGGTTTGTCATGATACGCACAGGTGTGTGTTGTTTGTAGATCTGCACACAGGTGCAAGTGGTTTGTCTTGATTGCACCTAGGTTTTGTTTTTTGTAGATTTGCACACAGGTGCACGTGGATTGTCATGATTGCGCCCAGGTGTGAGTTGTTTATAGATTTGAAAGCAGGTGCAAGTGGTTTGTCTTGATTGCTCCTAGGTGTTTTTTTTTAGAGATTTGCACACAGGCGAAAGTGGTTTGTCTTGATTGCACCTAGGTTTTTTTTTTTTTTTTTGAAGATTCCCGCACAGGTGCAAGTGGTTTCTCTTGATTGCGCCTGGGTTTTTGTTTTTTGTAGATTCTCAACGGGTGCAAGTGGTTTGTCTTGATTGCGCCTAGGTATTTTTTTATGGAGATTTGCACACAGGTGAAAGTGGTTTGTCTTGATTGCGCCTAGGTTTTTTTTTTTTTTTTTTTGGGGATATTCGAACAAAGGTGCAAGTGGTTTGTCTTGATTGCGCCTAGGTTTTTTTTTTTTTTTTTTTTTGAGATTCGCACACAGGTGCAAGTGGTTTGTCTTGATTGCATGTAGGTTTATTTTTTTGGAGATTCCCAGACAGGTGCAAGTGGTTTTTCTTGATTGCATGTAGGTTTTTGTTTTTTGTAGATTTGCACAAAGGTGCACGTGGTTTGTCATGATTGTGCCCATTGTGTGTTGTTTACAGATTTGCACACAGGTGTAAGTGGTTTGTCTTTATTGCGCCTACGTTTTTTTTTATGGAGATTTGCACACAGGTGAAAGTTGTTTGTCTTGATAGCACCTAGGTTTTTTTTTTTTTTGAGGATTCCCACACATGTTCAATTGGTTTTTCTTGATGTGCCCAGGTGTGTGTGTTTGCAGATACCCACACAGGTGCAAGTGGTTTGTCTTGATTGCGCCTAGTTTTTTTTTTTTGGAGATTCCCACAAAGGTGCAAATGGTTTGTCATGATTGCGTGCAGGTGTGTGTTGTTTGTAGATTCGCACACAGGTGCAAGTGGTTTGTCATGATTGCGTGCAGGTGTGTGTTGTTTGTAGATTCGCACACAGGTGCAAGTGGTTTGTCTTGATTGTACCCAGGTTTGTGTTGTATGCAGATTCCCACACAGGTGCACGTGGTTTGTCATTATTTCGCCCAGTTGTATGTTGTTTGTAGATTTGCAGACATTGTGCAAGTGGTTTGTCATGATTGTGCCCAGGTCTGTGTTTTTTGTAGATTCCCACACAGGTGCATGTGGTTTGTCATGATTTCGCCCAGTTGTGTGTGTTGTTTGTAGATTGGCACACAGGTGCAAGTGGTTTGTCTTGATTGCGCCTGGGTTTTTGTTTTTTGTAGATTCCCACACAGGTGCTAGTGGTTTGTCTTGATTGCGCCAAGGTTGTTTTTTTTTTTTTTTTTTTTTTGGAGATTCGCACACAGGTGCAAGTGGTATGTCTTGACTGCGCCTAGGTTTTTTTTTTTTGGAGATTCCCAGACAGGATCAAGTGGTTTGTCATGATACGCACAGGTGTGTGTTGTTTGTAGATCTGCACACAGGTGCAAGTGGTTTGTCTTGATTGTCATGATTGCGCCCAGGTGTGAGTTGTTTATAGATTTGAAAGCAGGTGCAAGTGGTTTGTCTTGATTGCTCCTAGGTGTTTTTTTTTATGGAGATTGGCACACAGGTGAAAGTGGTTTGTCTTGATTGCACCTAGGTTTTTTTTTTTGAAGATTCGCGCACAGGTGCAAGTGGTTTGTCTTGATTGTGCCTCGGTTTTTTTTTTTTTTTTTTTGGAGATTTGAACACAGGTGCAAGTGGTTTGTCTTGATTGCGCCTAGGTGTTTTTTTATGGAGATTTGCACACAGGTGAAAGTGGTTTGTCTTGATTGCGCCTAGGTTTTTTTTTTGGGGAGATTCTAACAAAGTTGCAAGTGGTTTGTCTTGATTGTGCCTAGGTTTTTTTTTTTTTTTTTTTGAGATTCGCACACAGGTGCAAGTGGTTTGTCTTGATTGCATGTAGGTTTATTTTTTTGGAGATTCCCAGACAGGTGCAAGTGGTTTGTCTTGATTGCATGTAGGTTTTTGTTTTTTGTAGATTTGCACAAAGGTGCACGTGGTTTGTCATGATTGTGCCCATTGTGTGTTGTTTATAGATTTGCACACAGGTGTAAGTGGTTTGTCTTGATTGCGCCTAGGTTTTTTTTTTTATGGAGATTTGCACACAGGTGAAAGTGGTTTGTCTTGATAGCACCTAGGTTTTTTTTTTTTTTTTGAAGATTCCCACACAGGTTCAATTGGTTTTTCTTGATGTGCCCCGGTGTGTGTGTTTGCAGATACCCACACAGGTGCAAGTGATTTGTCATGATTGTGCCCAGCTGTGTGTTGTTTGTTGATTAGAACACAGGTGCAAGTGCATTGTCTTGATTGCGCCTAGGTTTTTTTTTTTTTTTTTTTTTGGAGATTCGTACACAGGTTCTAGTGATTTGCCTTGATTGTGCCCAAGTGTGTGTGGTTTTCAGATTCCCACACAGGTGCACGTGTTTTGTCATGATTCCGCCTAGGTTTTTGTTTTTGTAGATTCACACACAGATGCAAGTTGTCTTGATTTCGCCTAGGTTTTTTATTTGGTGATTCGCACAAAGGTGCAAGTGATTTGTCATAATTTTGCCCAGGTGTGTGTTGTTTGTAGATTCCCACACAGGTGCAAGTGGTTTCTCATGATTGCGCCCAGGTGTTTGTAGATTCGCACACAGGTGAAAGTGGTTTGTCTTGTTTGCACCTGGGTTTTTGTTTTTTGTAGATTCCCAACAGTTGCAAATGGTTTGTCTTGATGCGCCTAGATTTTTTTTTTTGAGATTCGCACACAGGTGCAAGTCGTTTGTCTTGATTGGGCCTAGTTTTTTTTTTTTTTTTTTTTTTTTGAGATTCGCACACAGGTGCAAGTGGTTTGTCTTGATTGCATGTAGGTTTATTTTTTTGGAGATTCCCAGACAGGTGCAAGTGGTTTGTCTTGATTGCATGTAGGTTTTTGTTTTTTGTAGATTTGCACAAAGGTTCATGTGGTTTGTCATGATTGTACCCATTGTGTGTTGTTTATAGATTTGCACACAGGTGCAAGTGGTTTGTCTTGATTGAGCCTAGTTTTTTTTTATGGAGATTTGCACACAGGTGAAAGTGGTTTGTCTTGATAGCACCTAGGTTTTTTTTTTTTTTTGAAGATTCCCACACAGGTTCAATTGGTTTTTCTTGATGTGCCCAGGTGTGTGTGTTTTCAGATACCCAAACAGGTGCAAGTGATTTGTCATGATTGCGTCCGGCTGTGTGTTGTTTGTTGATTAGAACACAGGTGCAAGTGCTTTGTCTTGATTGTGCCTAGGTTTTTTTTTTTTTTTTTTGGAGATTCGTACACAGGTGCTAGTGATTTGTCTTGATTGTGCCCAAGTGTGTGTGGTTTTCAGATTCCCACACAGGTGCACGTGTTTTGTCATGATTCCGCCTAGGTTTTTGTTTTTGTAGATTCGCACACAGGTGCACATTGTCTTGATTGACCTAGGTTTTTTTATTTGGTGATTCGCACAAAGGTGCAAGTGGTTTGTCATAATTTTGCCCAGGTGTGTGTTGTTTGTAGATTCCCACACAGGTGCAAGTGGTTTCTCATGATTGCGCCCAGGTGTTTGGTGTTTGTAGATTCGCACACAGGTGAAAGTGGTTTGTCTTGAGTGCACCTGGGATTTTGTTTTTTGTAGATTCCCAACAGTTGCAAGTGGTTTGTCTTGATGCGCCTAGTTTTTTAGTTTTTTTTTTTTTTTTTTTTTTTGAGAATCGCACACAGGTGCAAGTGGTTTGTCTTGATTGCGCCTAGGTTTTTGTTTTTTGTAGATTCCCACACAGGTGCAAGTGGTTTGTCTTGATTGCGCCTACGTTTTTTTTTTTTTTTTTTTTTTTTGTAGATTCGCACAGAGGTGCAAGTGGTTTGTCTTGACTGTCCCTAGGTTTTTTTTTTTTGGAGACTTGCACACAGGTGCAAGTGGTTTGTATTTTGAGCCTAGGTTTTTTTTTGAAGATTCGAACACAGGTGCTATTGGTTTTTCTTGATATGCCCAGTTGTGTTTGTTTGTAGATACCCACACAGGTTCAAGTCATTTGTCATGATTGCGCCCAGCTGTGTGTTGTTTGTTGATTGGCACACAGGTGCAAGTCTATTGTCTTGATGGCTCCAAGGTTTTTTTTTTTTTTTCTGGAGATTCCCACACAGGTGCAAATGGTTTGTCTTGATTGTGCCACGCTTTCTTTTTTTTTTGGAGATTCACAAACAGGTGCAAGTGGTATGTCTTGATTACGCCTAGGTTTTTGTTTTTTGTAGATTTGCACACAGGTGCACGTGGTTGGTCATGATTGCGCCCAGGTGTGAATTGTTTAGAGATTTGAACACAGGTGCAAGTGGTTTGTCTTGATTGCACCTAGGTTTTTTTTTTTTTTATGGAGATTTGCAGACACGTGAAAGTGTTTTTTTTTTTTTTTGAAAATTCGCACACAGGTGCAATTGGTTTTTCTTGATGTGCCCAGGTGTGTGTGTTTGCAGATACCCACACATGTGCAAGTGATTTGTCATGATTGTGCCCAGCTGTGTGTTGTTTGTTGATTGGAACACAGGTGCAATTGGTTTGTCTTGATTTCGCCTATTTTTTTTTTTTTTTTTGGAGATTTGCACACAGGTGCTAGTGGTTTGTCTTGACTGTGCCCAGGTGTGTGTTGTTTTCAGATTCCCACACAGGTGCACGTGGTTTGTCATGATTGCGCTTAGGTTTTTGTTTTTTGTAGATTCACACACAGGTGCAAGTTGTCTTGATTGACCTAGGTTTTTTTATTTGGTGATTCGCACACAGGTGCAAGTGGTTTGTTTTGATTGCGCCAAGGTTTTTTTTTTTTTTTTTTGTGATTCCCAGACAGGTGCAACTGGTTTGTCTTGATTGCGCCTAGGTTTTTTTTTTTTTTTTTTGGAGATTCCCAGACAGGTGCAAGTGGTTTGTCATGATTGCGCCCAGGTGTGTGTTGTTTGTAGATCCGCACACAGGTCAAGTGGTTTGTCTTGATTGCATGTAGGTTTTTGTTTTTTGTAGATTTGCACAAAGGTTCACGTGGTTTGTCATGATTGCGCCCAGGTGTGTGTTGTTTATAGATTTGAACACAGGTGCAAGTGGTTTGTCTTGATTGCGCCTAGGTTTTTTTTTTTTTTGTAGATTCGCACAGAGGTGCAAGTGGTTTGTCTTGATGTGCCCAGTTATGTGTGTTTGGAGATACCCACACAGGTGCAAATGATTTGTCATGATTGCGCACAGCTGTGTGTTTTTTGTTCATTGGAACACCGGTGCTAGTGGTTTGTCTTGATTGTACCCAGGTGTGTGTTGTTTTCAGATTCCCACACAGGTGTAAGTGGTTTGTCATGATTGCACCTAGGTTTTTATTTTTTGTAGATTCACACACAGGTGCAAGTCGTCTTCATTGCGCCTAGGTTTTCTATTTGGAGATTCGCACACAGGTGCAAGTGGTTTGTATTGATTGTTCCCAGTTGTGTGTTGTTTGCAGATTCCCACACAGGTGCAAGTGGTTTGTCATGATTGCACCCAGGTGTGTGTGTTGTTTGTAGATTGGCACACAGATGCAAGTCATTTGTCTTGATTGTACACAGGTATGTGTTGTTTATAGATTCCAACACAGATGGAAGTTGTCAGTCTTGATTGTGCCCAGGTGTGCGTTGTTTGCTGATTCTCACACAGGTGCACGTGGATTGTCATGATTTCGCCCAGGTGTGTGTTGTTTATAGATTCGAACACAGGTTCAAGTGGTTGGGCTTGATTGCGCCTAGGATTTTGTTTTTTGTAGATTCACACACAGGTGCAATTGGTTGATCTTTATTGCGCCCAGGTTGTGGTGTTTGTAGATTTGCACACAACTGCAGGTGGATTCTCTTGATTGTGTCCAGGTGTGTGTTGTTTTCAGATTCCCAACAGGTGCAAGTGGTTTGCCATGATTGCGGACAGGTGTGTGTTTTTTGTAGATTGGCACACAGGTGCAAGTGGTTTGTCTTGATTGTGCCCAGGTTTGTGTTGTTTGCAGATTCCCACACAGGTGCACGTGGTTTTTCATTATTTCGCCCAATTGTATGTTGTTTGTAGATTTGTAGACATTGTGCTAGTGGTTTGTCATGATTGTGCCCATGTGTGAGTTGTTTGTAGATTCCCACACAGGTGTAAGGGGTTTGTCATGATTGCGCCCGGGTGTTTGGTGTTTGTAGATTCGCACACAGGTGCAAGTGGTTTGTCTTGATTGCACCTGGGTTTTTGTTTTTTGTAGATTGCCACACAGGTGCAAGAGGGTGTCTTGATTGCGCCTAGGTTTTTTTTTTATTTTTTGGAGACTCGCTAACAGGTGCAAGTGGTTTGTCTTGATTGCATGTAGGTATTTGTTTTTGTAGATTTTCACACAGGTGCACGTGGTTTGTCATGATTGCGCCCAGGTGTGAGTTGTTTATAGAATTGAACACAGGTGCAAGTGGTTTGTCTTGATTGCGCCTAGGTTTTTTTTATGGAGATTTGCACAAAGGTGAAAGTGGTTTTTTTTTTTGAAGATTCGCACACAGGTGCAATTGCTTTTTCTTGATGTACCCAGGTGTGTGTGTTTGCTGATACCCACACAGGTGCAAGTGATTTGTCATGATTGTGCCCAGCTGTGTGTTGTTTGTTGATTAGAACACAGGTGCAAGTGGTTTGTCTTGATTGCTCCTAGGTTTTTTTTTTTTTTGGAGATTCGCACACAGGTGCAAGTGGTTTGTCTTGATTGTGCCTAAGTTTTTTCTTTTGGAGATTCCCACACAGGTGCATGTGGTTTGTCATGATTGCGCCCAGGTGTGTGTTGTTTGTAGATCCGCACACAGGTGCAAGTGGTGTGTCTTGATTGCACGTAGGTTTTTGTTTTTTGTAGATTCCCACACAGGTGCATGTGGTTTGTCATGATTGCGCCCAGGTGTTGCTGTTTATAGATTTGAAAACAGGTGCAAGTGTTTTGTCATGATTGCGCCCAGCTGTTTGTTGTTTGTTGATTGGAACACAGGTGCAAGTGGTTTGTCTTGATTGTGCCTAGGTTTATGTTTTTTGTATATTCCCAAACAGGTGCAAGTAGTTTGTTTTGATTGCGCCTAGGTTTTTTTTTTTTTTTTTTTTTTGGAGATTCGCACACAGGTTCAAGTGGTTTGTCTTGATTGTGCCCAGGTGTGTGTTGTTTATAGATTCAAACACAGATGCATGTGGTTAGTCTTGATTGTGCCCAGGTGTGTGTTGTTTGCAAATTCCCACACAGGTGCACGTGGTTTGTCATGTATTGCACCTAGGTGTGTGTTGTTTATAGATTCGAACACAGGTTCAAGTGGTTTGTCTTGATTTCGCCTAGGTTTTTGTTTTTTGTAGAAGCGCACACAGGTGCAAGTGGTTTTTCTTGATTGTGCCTAAGTTTATCTTGGAGTTTCACACACAGGTGCAAGTGATTTGTCGTGATTGCAAGTAGGTTTTTTTTTTTGAAGATTCAAACACAGGTGTCATGGTTTGTCATGATTCCCCCAAGTGTGTGTTGTTTATAGATTTGAACACAGGTGCAAGTGGTTTGTCTTGATTGCGCCCTGCTGTGTGTTGTTTGTTGATTGGAACACAGATTCACGTGGTTTGTCATGATTGCGCCCAGGTGTGTGTTGTTTATAGATTTGAAACAGGTGCAAGTGGTTTGTCTTGATTGCGCCTAGGTTTTTTTTTTTTTGAAGATTCGCACACAGGTGCAATTGGTTTATCTTGATGTGCCCAGGTTGTCTGTTTGCAGATACCCACACAGGTGCAAGTGATATGTCATGATTGCGCCCAGTTGTGTGTTGTTTGTTGATTGGAACACAGGTGCAAGTGGTTTGTCTTGATTGCGCCTAAGTTTTTTTTTTTGGAGATTCCCACACAGGTGCATGTGGTTTGTCATGATTGCGCCCAGGTGTTTGTTGTTTGTAGATCTGCACACAGGTGCAAGTGGTGTGTCTTGATTGCACGTAGGTTTTTGTTTTTTGTAGATTTGCACACAGGTGCACGTGGTTTGTCATGATTGCGCCCAGGTGTGTGTTGTTTATAGATTTGAACACAGGTGCAAGTGATTTGTCATGATTGCGCCCAGCTGTGTGTTGTTTGTTGATTGGAACACAGGTGCAAGTGTTTGTCTTGATTGCGCCTAGGTTTATGTTTTTTGTATATTCCCACACAGGTGCAAGTAGTTTGTTTTGATTGCGCCTAGGTTTTTTTTTTTTTTCTGGAGATTCGCACACAGGTGCAAGTGGTTTGTCTTGATTGCGCCCAGGTTTGTGTTGTTTATAGATTCGAACACAGATGAAAGTTGTCAGTCTTGATTGTGCCCAGGTGTGTGTTGTTTGCTGATTCCCACAGAGATGCACGTGGTTTGTCATGATTGTGCCCCGGTGTGTGTTGTTTATAGATTCGAACACAGGTGCAAGTGGTTTGTCTTCATTGCGCCCAGGTGTGTGTTCTTTGCAGATTCCCACTCAGGTGCACCTGGTTTGTAATGATTGCACCCAGGTGTGTGTTGTTTATAGATTTGAACACTGGTGCAATTGGTTTGTCTTGATTGTGCCTAAGTTTTTTTTTTTGGAGTTTCACACACAGGTGCAAGTGTTTTGTCTTGATTGTGCCTAGGTTTTTTGGTTTTTTTTTTGAGTTTCCCACACAGGTGCATGTGGTTTGTGTTGATTGCACGTAGGTTTTTGTTTTTTGTAGATTCACACAGAGGTGCAAGTGGTTTGTCTTGATTGCACCTTGGTGTGTGTTGTTTGCAGATTCTCACAAAGGTGCACGTGGTTTGTCATGATTGCACCCAGGTGTGCGTTGTTTATAGATTCGAACACAGGTGCAAGTGGTGCCTAGGTTTTTCTTTTTGTAGATTCGCACACAGGTGCAAGTGGTTTTTCTTGATTGTTCCTAAGTTTTTTTTTTTGGAGTTTCACACACAGGTGCCAGTGGTTTGTCTTGATTGCGCCTAGGTTTTTTTTGGAGATTCCCACACAGGTGCAAGTGGTTTGTGTTGTTTGCAGGTAGGTTTTTGTTTTTTGTAGATTCGCACACAGGTGCACGTGGTTTGTCATGATTGCGCCCAGGTGTGTGTTGTTTATAGATTTGAACACAGGTGCAAGTGGTTTGTCTTGATTGCGCCTAGGTTTTTTTTTTTTTTTTTTTTTTTTTTTTTTTTGTAGATTCGCACAGTGGTGGAAGTGGTTTGTCTTGACTGTGCCTAGGTTTTTATTTCTTTGTAGATTTGCACAGAGGTGCAAGTGGTTTGTCTTAACTGTGTCTAGGTTTTTTTTTTTTTTTTTTTGGAGATTTACACAGGTGCAAGTGGTTTGTCTTGATTGCGTCCAGCTGTGTGTTGTTTGTTTACTGGAACACAGGTGCAGGTGGTTTGTCTTGATTGCACATAGCTTTTTTTTTTTTTTTTTTGGAGATTCACACACAGGTCCAAGTGGTTTGTCTTGATTGTGACTGTTTTTTTTTTTTTTTTTTTTTTGGAGTTTCACACACAGGTGCAAGTGGTTTGTTTTGATTGCGCCTAGGTTCTTTTTTTTTTTTTTTGAGATTCCCACACAGGTGCACGTGGTTTGTCATGATTGCGCCTATTGTGTGTTGTTTGTAGATCCGCACACGGGTGCATGTGGTGTGTCTTGATTGCACGTGGGTTTTTGTTTACTGTATATTTGCACACCGGTGCACTGGATTGTTATGATTGCGCCCAGGTGTGTGTTGTTTATAGATTTGAAACAGGTGCAAGTGGTTTGTCTTGATTGCGCCTTTTTTTTTTTTTGTAGATTCGCACACAGGTGTAAGTGGTTTGTCTTGATTGAGCCTAAGTTTTTTTTTTTTGGAGATTCCCACACAGGTGCATGTGGTTTGTCATGATTGCGCCCAGGTGTGTGTTGTTTGTAGATCCGCACACAGGTGCAAGTGGTGTGTCTTGATTGCAAGTAGGTTTTTGTTTTTTGTAGATTTGCACACAGGTGCACTGGTTTGTCATGATTGCGCCCAGGTGTGTGTTGTTTATAGATTTGAAACAGGTGCAAGTGGTTTGTCTTGATTGCGCCTTTTTTTTTTTTTTTGTAGATTCCCACAGAGGTGCATGTGGTGTGTCTTGATTGCGCCTAGGATTTTTTTTCTTTTTTGTAGATTCGCACAGAGCTGCAAGTTGTTTGTCTTGACTGTGCCTAGGTTTTTTTTTTTTTGGAGATTTGCAAACAGGTGCCAATGGTTTGTCTTGATTGCGCCTAGGATTTTTTTTTTTGAAGATTCGCACACAGGTGCAATTGGTTTGTCTTGATATGCCCAGGTGTGTGTTTGCAGATACACACATAGGTGCAAGTGATTTGTCATGATTGCACCCAGCTGTGTGTTGTTTGTTGATTGGAACACAGGTGCAAGTGGTTTGTCTTGATTGCGCCTAGGTTTTTTTTTTTTTTTTTTGGAGATTCGCACACAGGTGCTAGTGGTTTGTCTTGATTGTGCCCAGGTGTGTGTTGTTTTCAGATTCCCACACAGCTGCAAGTGATTTGTCATGATTGCGCCTAGGTTTTTGTTTTTTGTACATTCACACACAGATGCAAGTTGTCTTCATTGCACCTACGTTTTTTTATTTGGAGATTCGCACACAGGTGCAAGTGGTTTGTCATGATTGCACCCAGGTGTGTGTGTTGTTTGTAGATTGGCACACAGGTGCAAGTGGTTTGTCTTGATTACGGCCAGGTGTGTGTTGTTTATAGATTTGAACACAGATGCAAGTGGTTAGCCTTGATTGTGCCCAGGTGTGTGTTGTTTGCTGATTCCCACACAGGTGCACGTGGTTTGTCATGATTGCGCCCAGGTGTGTGTTGTTTATAGTTTCGAACACAGTTGCAAGTGGTTTGTCTTGATTGTACCCAGGTGTGTTTTGTTTATAGATTTGAACACAGATGCAACTGGTTAGCCTTGATTGTGCCCAGGTGTGTGTTGTTTGCAGATTCCCAAAGAGGTGCATGTGGTTTGTCATGATTGCACCCAGGTGTGCGTTGTTTATAGATTGGAACACAGGTGCAAGTGATTTGTCTTGATTATGCCTAAGTTTTTATTTTTTGTAGATTCGCACACAGTTGCAAGTGGTTTGTCTTGATTGTGCCTAAGTTTTTTTTTTTTTTTTTTTGAGTTTCACACACAGGTGCAAGTGTTTTGTCTTGATTGCGCCTATGTTTTTTTTTTTTTTTTGGAGATTCGCCCACAGGTGCAAGTGGTTTGTCTTGATTGCACGTAGGTTTTTGTTTTTTGTAGATTCACAAACAGGTGCACGTGGTTTGTCATGATTGCGCCCAGGTATGTGGTGTTTATAGATTTGAACACAGGTGCAAGTGGTTTGTCATGATTGCGCCTAGGTTTTTGTTTTTTGTAGATTCACACACAGGTGCAAGTTGTCTTCATTGCGCCTAGGTTTTTTTATTTGGAGATTCACACACAGGTGAAAGTGGTTTGTCTTGACTGTGCGCAGGTGTGTGTTGTTTTCAGACTCCCACACAGGTGAAAGTGGTTTGTCATGATTGATCCTAGGTTTTTGTTTCTTTGTAGATTCACACACAGGTGTAAGTTGTCTTCATTGCGCCTAGGTTTTTTTATTTGTAGATTCGCACACAGGTGCAAGTGGTTTGTCTTGATTGTGCCTAGGTTTTTTTTTTTTTTTTGGAGATTCGCACACACGTGCAAGTGGTATGTCTTGACTGCGCCTAGGTTTTTTTTTTTTTGGAGATTCCCAGACAGGATCAAGTGGTTTGTCATGATACGCACAGGTGTGTGTTGTTTGTAGATCTGCACACAGGTGCAAGTGGTTTGTCTTGATTGCACCTAGGTTTTTGTTTTTTGTAGATTTGCACACAGGTGCACGTGGATTGTCATGATTGCGCCCAGGTGTGAGTTGTTTATAGATTTGAAAGCAGGTGCAAGTGGTTTGTCTTGATTGCTCCTAGGTGTTTTTTTATGGAGATTTGCATACAGGTGAAAGTGGTTTGTCTTGATTGCACCTAGGTATTTTTTTTTTTTTTGAAGATTCCCGCACAGGTGCAAGTGGTTTGTCTTGATTGCGCCTGGGTTTTTGTATTTTGTAGATTCTCAACAGGTGCAAGTGGTTTGTCTTGATAGCGCCTAGGTGTTTTTTTATGGAGATTTGCACACAGGTGAAAGTGGTTTGTCTTGATTGCGCCTAGATTTTTTTTTTTTTTGGGAGATTCGAACAAAGGTGCAAGTGGTTTGTCTTGATTGCGCCTAGGTTTTTTTTTTTTTTTTTTTTTTTGAGATTCGCACACAGGTGCAAGTGGTTTGTCTTGATTGCATGTAGGTTTATTTTTTTGGAGATTCCCAGACAGGTGCAAGTGGTTTGTCTTGATTGCATGTAGTTTTTTGTTTTTTGTAGATTTGCACAAAGGTGCACGTGGTTTGTCATGATTGTGCCCATTGTGTGTTGTTTACAGATTTGCACACAGGTGTAAGTGGTTTGTCTTTATTGCGTCTACGTTTTTTTTTTATGGAGATTTGCACACAGGTGAAAGTTGTTTGTCTTGATAGCACCTAGGTTTTTTTTTTTTTTGAGGATTCCCACACAGGTTCAATTGGTTTTTCTTGATGTGCCCAGGTGTGTGTGTTTGCAGATACCCACACAGGTGCAAGTGGTTTGTCTTGATTGCGCCTAGTTTTTTTTTTTTTTTGGAGATTCCCACACAGGTGCAAATGGTTTGTCATGATTGCGTGCAGGTGTGTGTTGTTTGTAGATTCGCACACAGGTGCAAGTGGTTTGTCATGATTGCGTGCAGGTGTGTGTTGTTTGTAGATTCGCACACAGGTGCAAGTGGTTTGTCTTGATTGTACCCAGGTTTGTGTTGTATGCAGATTCCCACACAGGTGCACGTGGTTTGTCATTATTTCGCCCAGTTGTATGTTGTTTGTAGATTTGCAGACATTGTGCAAGTGGTTTGTCATGATTGTGCCCAGGTCTGTGTTTTTTGTAGATTCCCACACAGGTGCATGTGGTTTGTCATGATTTCGCCCAGTTGTGTGTGTTGTTTGTAGATTGGCACACAGGTGCAAGTGGTTTGTCTTGATTGCGCCTGGGTTTTTGTTTTTTGTAGATTCCCACACAGGTGCTAGTGGTTTGTCTTGATTGCGCCTAGTTTTTTTTTTTTTTTTTTTTTTGGAGATTCGCACACAGGTGCAAGTGGTATGTCTTGACTGCGCCTAGGTTTTTTTTTTTTTTGGAGATTCCCAGACAGGATCAAGTGGTTTGTCATGATACGCACAGGTGTGTGTTGTTTGTAGATCTGCACACAGGTGCAAGTGGTTTGTCTTGATTGTCATGATTGCGCCCAGGTGTGAGTTGTTTATAGATTTGAAAGCAGGTGCAAGTGGTTTGTCTTGATTGCTCCTAGGTGTTTTTTTTATGGAGATTGGCACACAGGTGAAAGTGGTTTGTCTTGATTGCACCTAGGTTTTTTTTTTTTGAAGATTCGCGCACAGGTGCAAGTGGTTTGTCTTGATTGTGCCTCGGTTTTTTTTTTTTTTTTTTTTTTTGGAGATTTGAACACAGGTGCAAGTGGTTTGTCTTAATTGCGCCTAGGTGTTTTTTTATGGAGATTTGCACACAGGTGAAAGTGGTTTGTCTTGATTGCGCCTAGGTTTTTTTTTTGGGAGATTCTAACAAAGTTGCAAGTGGTTTGTCTTGATTGTGCCTAGGTTTTTTTTTTTTTTTTTTTTTTTTGAGATTCGCACACAGGTGCAAGTGGTTTGTTTTGATTGCATGTAGGTTTATTTTTTTGGAGATTCCCAGACAGGTGCAAGTGGTTTGTCTTGATTGCATGTAGGTTTTTGTTTTTTGTAGATTTGCACAAAGGTGCACGTGGTTTGTCATGATTGTGCCCATTGTGTGTTGTTTATAGATTTGCACACAGGTGTAAGTGGTTTGTCTTGATTGCGCCTAGGTTTTTTTTTTTTTTATGGAGATTTGCACACAGGTGAAAGTGGTTTGTCTTGATAGCACCTAGGTTTTTTTTTTTTTGAAGATTCCCACACAGGTTCAATTGGTTTTTCTTGATGTGCCCAGGTGTGTGTGTTTGCAGATACCCACACAGGTGCAAGTGATTTGTCATGATTGTGCCCAGCTGTGTGTTGTTTGTTGATTAGAACACAGGTGCAAGTGCTTTGTCTTGATTGTGCCTAGGTTTTTTTTTTTTTTTTGGAGATTCGTAAACAGGTTCTAGTGACTTGCCTTGATTGTGCCCAAGTGTGTGTGGTTTTCAGATTCCCACACAGGTGCACGTGTTTTGTCATGATTCCGCCTAGGTTTTTGTTTTTGTAGATTCACACACAGATGCAAGTTGTCTTGATTTCGCCTAGGTTTTTTATTTGGTGATTCGCATAAAGGTGCAAGTGATTTGTCATAATTTTGCCCAGGTGTGTGTTGTTTGTAGATTCCCACACAGGTGCAAGTGGTTTCTCATGATTGCGCCCAGGTGTTTGTAGATTCGCACACAGGTGAAAGTGGTTTGTCTTGATTGCACCTGGGTTTTTGTTTTTTGTAGATTCCCAACAGTTGCAAGTGGTTTGTCTTGATGCGCCTAGATTTTTTTTTTTGAGATTCGCACACAGGTGCAAGTCGTTTGTCTTGATTGGGCCTAGTTTTTTTTTTTTTGTTTTTTTTTTTGAGATTCGCACACAGGTGCAAGTGGTTTGTCTTGATTGCATGTAGGTTTATTTTTTTGGAGATTCCTAGACAGGTGCAAGTGGTTTGTCTTGATTGCATGTAGGTTTTTGTTTTTTGTAGATTTGCACAAAGGTTCATGTGGTTTGTCATGATTGTACCCATTGTGTGTTGTTTATAGATTTGCACACAGGTGCAAGTGGTTTGTCTTGATTGAGCCTAGTTTTTTTTTATGGAGATTTGCACACAGGTGAAAGTGGTTTGTCTTGATAGCACCTAGGTTTTTTTTTTTTTTTTTGAAGATTCCCACACAGGTTCAATTGGTTTTTCTTGATGTTCCCAGGTGTGTGTGTTTGCAGATACCCACACAGGTGCAAGTGATTTGTCATGATTGCGTCCAGCTGTGTGTTGTTTGTTGATTAGAACACAGGTGCAAGTGCTTTGTCTTGATTGTGCCTAGGTTTTTTTTTTTTTTTTTTTGGAGATTCGTACACAGGTGCTAGTGATTTGTCTTGATTGTGCCCAAGTGTGTGTGGTTTTCAGATTCCCACACAGGTGCACGTGTTTTGTCATGATTCCGCCTAGGTTTTTGTTTTTGTAGATTCGCACACAGGTGCACGTTGTCTTGATTGACCTAGGTTTTTTTATTTGGTGATTCGCACAAAGGTGCAAGTGGTTTGTCATAATTTTGCCCAGGTGTGTGTTGTTTGTAGATTCCCACACAGGTGCAAGTGGTTTCTCATGATTGCGCCCAGGTGTTTGGTGTTTGTAGATTCGCACACAGGTGAAAGTGGTTTGTCTTGAGTGCACCTGGGATTTTGTTTTTTGTAGATTCCCAACAGTTGCAAGTGGTTTGTCTTGATGCGCCTAGTTTTTTTTTTTTTTTTTTTTTTTGAGAATCGCACACAGGTGCAAGTGGTTTGTCTTGATTGCGCCTAGGTTTTTGTTTTTTGTAGATTCCCACACAGGTGCAAGTGGTTTGTCTTGATTGCGCCTAGGTTTTTTTTTTTTTTTTTTTTTTTTTTTGTAGATTCGCACAGAGGTGCAAGTGGTTTGTCTTGACTGTCCCTAGGTTTTTTTTTTTTTTTTGGAGACTTGCACACAGGTGCAAGTGGTTTGTATTTTGAGCCTAGGTTTATTTTTGAAGATTCGAACACAGGTGCTATTGGTTTTTCTTGATATGCCCAGTTGTGTTTGTTTGTAGATACCCACACAGGTTCAAGTCATTTGTCATGATTGCGCCCAGCTGTGTGTTGTTTGTTGATTGGCACACAGGTGCAAGTCTATTGTCTTGATGGCTCCAAGGTTTTTTTTTTTTTTTTTGGAGATTCCCACACAGGTGCAAATGGTTTGTCTTGATTGTGCCACGCTTTCTTTTTTTTTGGAGATTCACAAACAGGTGCAAGTGGTATGTCTTGATTGCGCCTAGGTTTTTGTTTTTTGTAGATTTGCACACAGGTGCACGTGGTTGGTCATGATTGCGCCCAGGTGTGAATTGTTTAGAGATTTGAACACAGGTGCAAGTGGTTTCTCTTGATTGCACCTAGGTTTTTTTTTTTTTTTTATGGAGATTTGCAGACACGTGAAAGTGTTTTTTTTTTTTTTTTGAAAATTCGCACACAGGTGCAATTGGTTTTTCTTGATGTGCCCAGGTGTGTGTGTTTGCAGATACCCACACATGTGCAAGTGATTTGTCATGATTGTGCCCAGCTGTGTGTTGTTTGTTGATTGGAACACAGGTGCAATTGGTTTGTCTTGATTTCGCCTATGTTTTTTTTTTTTTTTTTTGGAGATTTGCACACAGGTGCTAGTGGTTTGTCTTGACTGTGCCCAGGTGTGTGTTGTTTTCAGATTCCCACACAGGTGCACGTGGTTTGTCATGATTGCGCTTAGGTTTTTGTTTTTTGTAGATTCACACACAGGTGCAAGTTGTCTTGATTGACCTAGGTTTTTTTATTTGGTGATTCGCACACAGGTGCAAGTGGTTTGTTTTGATTGCGCCAAGGTTTTTTTTTTTTTTTTTTTTTTTTTTGGTGATTCCCAGACAGGTGCAACTGGTTTGTCTTGATTGTGCCTAGGTTTTTTTTTTTTTTTTTTTTTGTAGATTCCCAGACAGGTGCAAGTGGTTTGTCATGATTGCGCCCAGATGTGTGTTGTTTGTAGATCCGCACACAGGTCAAGTGGTTTGTCTTGATTGCATGTAGGTTTTTGTTTTTTGTAGATTTGCACAAAGGTTCACGTGGTTTGTCATGATTGCGCCCAGGTGTGTGTTGTTTATAGATTTGAACACAGGTGCAAGTGGTTTGTCTTGATTGCGCCTAGGTTTTTTTTTTTTTTTGTAGATTCGCACAGAGGTGCAAGTGGTTTGTCTTGATGTGCCCAGTTATGTGTGTTTGGAGATACCCACACAGGTGCAAATTATTTGTCATGATTGCGCACAGCTGTGTGTTTTTTGTTCATTGGAACACCGGTGCTAGTGGTTTGTCTTGATTGTACCCAGGTGTGTGTTGTTTTCAGATTCCCACACAGGTGTAAGTGGTTTGTCATGATTGCACCTAGGTTTTTATTTTTTGTAGATTCACACACAGGTGCAAGTCGTCTTCATTGCGCCTAGGTTTTCTATTTGGAGATTCGCACACAGGTGCAAGTGGTTTGTATTGATTGTTCCCAGTTGTGTGTTGTTTGCAGATTCCCACACAGGTGCAAGTGGTTTGTCATGATTGCACCCAGGTGTGTGTGTTGTTTGTAGATTGGCACACAGATGCAAGTCGTTTGTCTTGATTGTACACAGGTATGTGTTGTTTATAGATTCCAACACAGATGGAAGTTGTCAGTCTTGATTGTGCCCAGGTGTGCGTTGTTTGCTGATTCTCACACAGGTGCACGTGGATTGTCATGATTTCGCCCAGGTGTGTGTTGTTTATAGATTCGAACAAAGGTGCAAGTGGTTTGCCTTGATTGCGCCTAGGATTTTGTTTTTTGTAGATTCACACACAGGTGCAATTGGTTGATCTTTATTGCGCCCAGGTTGTGTTGTTTGTAGATTTGCACACAACTGCAGGTGGATTCTCTTGATTGTGTCCAGGTGTGTGTTGTTTTCAGATTCCCAACAGGTGCAAGTGGTTTGCCATGATTGCGGACAGGTGTGTGTTGTTTGTAGATTGGCACACAGGTGCAAGTGGTTTGTCTTGATTGTGCCCAGGTTTGTGTTGTTTGCAGATTCCCACACAGGTGCACGTGGTTTTCATTATTTCGCCCAGTTGTATGTTGTTTGTAGATTTGTAGACATTGTGCTAGTGGTTTGTCATGATTGCGCCCAGGTGTGTGTTGTTTGTAGATCCGCACACAGGTGCAAGTGGTGTGTCTTGATTGCACGTAGGTTTTTGTTTTTTGTAGATTTGCACACAGGTGCATGTGGTTTGTCATGATTGCGCCCAGGTGTTGTTGTTTATAGATTTGAACACAGGTGCAAGTGTTTTGTCATGATTGTGCCCAGCTGTGTGTTGTTTGTTGATTAGAACACAGGTGCAAGTGCTTTGTCTTGATTGTGCCTAGGTTTTTTTTTTTTTTTTGGAGATTCGTAAACAGGTTCTAGTGACTTGCCTTGATTGTGCCCAAGTGTGTGTGGTTTTCAGATTCCCACACAGGTGCACGTGTTTTGTCATGATTCCGCCTAGGTTTTTGTTTTTGTAGATTCACACACAGATGCAAGTTGTCTTGATTTCGCCTAGGTTTTTTATTTGGTGATTCGCATAAAGGTGCAAGTGATTTGTCATAATTTTGCCCAGGTGTGTGTTGTTTGTAGATTCCCACACAGGTGCAAGTGGTTTCTCATGATTGCGCCCAGGTGTTTGTAGATTCGCACACAGGTGAAAGTGGTTTGTCTTGATTGCACCTGGGTTTTTGTTTTTTGTAGATTCCCAACAGTTGCAAGTGGTTTGTCTTGATGCGCCTAGATTTTTTTTTTTGAGATTCGCACACAGGTGCAAGTCGTTTGTCTTGATTGGGCCTAGTTTTTTTTTTTTTGTTTTTTTTTTTGAGATTCGCACACAGGTGCAAGTGGTTTGTCTTGATTGCATGTAGGTTTATTTTTTTGGAGATTCCTAGACAGGTGCAAGTGGTTTGTCTTGATTGCATGTAGGTTTTTGTTTTTTGTAGATTTGCACAAAGGTTCATGTGGTTTGTCATGATTGTACCCATTGTGTGTTGTTTATAGATTTGCACACAGGTGCAAGTGGTTTGTCTTGATTGAGCCTAGTTTTTTTTTTATGGAGATTTGCACACAGGTGAAAGTGGTTTGTCTTGATAGCACCTAGGTTTTTTTTTTTTTTTTTGAAGATTCCCACACAGGTTCAATTGGTTTTTCTTGATGTTCCCAGGTGTGTGTGTTTGCAGATACCCACACAGGTGCAAGTGATTTGTCATGATTGCGTCCAGCTGTGTGTTGTTTGTTGATTAGAACACAGGTGCAAGTGCTTTGTCTTGATTGTGCCTAGGTTTTTTTTTTTTTTTTTTTGGAGATTCGTACACAGGTGCTAGTGATTTGTCTTGATTGTGCCCAAGTGTGTGTGGTTTTCAGATTCCCACACAGGTGCACGTGTTTTGTCATGATTCCGCCTAGGTTTTTGTTTTTGTAGATTCGCACACAGGTGCACGTTGTCTTGATTGACCTAGGTTTTTTTATTTGGTGATTCGCACAAAGGTGCAAGTGGTTTGTCATAATTTTGCCCAGGTGTGTGTTGTTTGTAGATTCCCACACAGGTGCAAGTGGTTTCTCATGATTGCGCCCAGGTGTTTGGTGTTTGTAGATTCGCACACAGGTGAAAGTGGTTTGTCTTGAGTGCACCTGGGATTTTGTTTTTTGTAGATTCCCAACAGTTGCAAGTGGTTTGTCTTGATGCGCCTAGTTTTTTTTTTTTTTTTTTTTTTTGAGAATCGCACACAGGTGCAAGTGGTTTGTCTTGATTGCGCCTAGGTTTTTGTTTTTTGTAGATTCCCACACAGGTGCAAGTGGTTTGTCTTGATTGCGCCTAGGTTTTTTTTTTTTTTTTTTTTTTTTTTTTGTAGATTCGCACAGAGGTGCAAGTGGTTTGTCTTGACTGTCCCTAGGTTTTTTTTTTTTTTTTGGAGACTTGCACACAGGTGCAAGTGGTTTGTATTTTGAGCCTAGGTTTATTTTTGAAGATTCGAACACAGGTGCTATTGGTTTTTCTTGATATGCCCAGTTGTGTTTGTTTGTAGATACCCACACAGGTTCAAGTCATTTGTCATGATTGCGCCCAGCTGTGTGTTGTTTGTTGATTGGCACACAGGTGCAAGTCTATTGTCTTGATGGCTCCAAGGTTTTTTTTTTTTTTTTTTGGAGATTCCCACACAGGTGCAAATGGTTTGTCTTGATTGTGCCACGCTTTCTTTTTTTTTGGAGATTCACAAACAGGTGCAAGTGGTATGTCTTGATTGCGCCTAGGTTTTTGTTTTTTGTAGATTTGCACACAGGTGCACGTGGTTGGTCATGATTGCGCCCAGGTGTGAATTGTTTAGAGATTTGAACACAGGTGCAAGTGGTTTCTCTTGATTGCACCTAGGTTTTTTTTTTTTTTTATGGAGATTTGCAGACACGTGAAAGTGTTTTTTTTTTTTTTTGAAAATTCGCACACAGGTGCAATTGGTTTTTCTTGATGTGCCCAGGTGTGTGTGTTTGCAGATACCCACACATGTGCAAGTGATTTGTCATGATTGTGCCCAGCTGTGTGTTGTTTGTTGATTGGAACACAGGTGCAATTGGTTTGTCTTGATTTCGCCTATGTTTTTTTTTTTTTTTTTTGGAGATTTGCACACAGGTGCTAGTGGTTTGTCTTGACTGTGCCCAGGTGTGTGTTGTTTTCAGATTCCCACACAGGTGCACGTGGTTTGTCATGATTGCGCTTAGGTTTTTGTTTTTTGTAGATTCACACACAGGTGCAAGTTGTCTTGATTGACCTAGGTTTTTTTATTTGGTGATTCGCACACAGGTGCAAGTGGTTTGTTTTGATTGCGCCAAGGTTTTTTTTTTTTTTTTTTTTTTTTTTGGTGATTCCCAGACAGGTGCAACTGGTTTGTCTTGATTGTGCCTAGGTTTTTTTTTTTTTTTTTTTTTGTAGATTCCCAGACAGGTGCAAGTGGTTTGTCATGATTGCGCCCAGATGTGTGTTGTTTGTAGATCCGCACACAGGTCAAGTGGTTTGTCTTGATTGCATGTAGGTTTTTGTTTTTTGTAGATTTGCACAAAGGTTCACGTGGTTTGTCATGATTGCGCCCAGGTGTGTGTTGTTTATAGATTTGAACACAGGTGCAAGTGGTTTGTCTTGATTGCGCCTAGGTTTTTTTTTTTTTTTGTAGATTCGCACAGAGGTGCAAGTGGTTTGTCTTGATGTGCCCAGTTATGTGTGTTTGGAGATACCCACACAGGTGCAAATTATTTGTCATGATTGCGCACAGCTGTGTGTTTTTTGTTCATTGGAACACCGGTGCTAGTGGTTTGTCTTGATTGTACCCAGGTGTGTGTTGTTTTCAGATTCCCACACAGGTGTAAGTGGTTTGTCATGATTGCACCTAGGTTTTTATTTTTTGTAGATTCACACACAGGTGCAAGTCGTCTTCATTGCGCCTAGGTTTTCTATTTGGAGATTCGCACACAGGTGCAAGTGGTTTGTATTGATTGTTCCCAGTTGTGTGTTGTTTGCAGATTCCCACACAGGTGCAAGTGGTTTGTCATGATTGCACCCAGGTGTGTGTGTTGTTTGTAGATTGGCACACAGATGCAAGTCGTTTGTCTTGATTGTACACAGGTATGTGTTGTTTATAGATTCCAACACAGATGGAAGTTGTCAGTCTTGATTGTGCCCAGGTGTGCGTTGTTTGCTGATTCTCACACAGGTGCACGTGGATTGTCATGATTTCGCCCAGGTGTGTGTTGTTTATAGATTCGAACAAAGGTGCAAGTGGTTTGCCTTGATTGCGCCTAGGATTTTGTTTTTTGTAGATTCACACACAGGTGCAATTGGTTGATCTTTATTGCGCCCAGGTTGTGTTGTTTGTAGATTTGCACACAACTGCAGGTGGATTCTCTTGATTGTGTCCAGGTGTGTGTTGTTTTCAGATTCCCAACAGGTGCAAGTGGTTTGCCATGATTGCGGACAGGTGTGTGTTGTTTGTAGATTGGCACACAGGTGCAAGTGGTTTGTCTTGATTGTGCCCAGGTTTGTGTTGTTTGCAGATTCCCACACAGGTGCACGTGGTTTTCATTATTTCGCCCAGTTGTATGTTGTTTGTAGATTTGTAGACATTGTGCTAGTGGTTTGTCATGATTGCGCCCAGGTGTGTGTTGTTTGTAGATCCGCACACAGGTGCAAGTGGTGTGTCTTGATTGCACGTAGGTTTTTGTTTTTTGTAGATTTGCACACAGGTGCATGTGGTTTGTCATGATTGCGCCCAGGTGTTGTTGTTTATAGATTTGAACACAGGTGCAAGTGTTTTGTCATGATTGCGCCCAGCTGTGTGTTGTTTGTTGATTGGAACACAGGTGCAAGTGGTTTGTCTTGATTGCGCCTAGGTTTATGTTTTTTGTATATTCCCAAACAGGTGCAAGTAGTTTGTTTTGATTGCGCCTAGGTTTTTTTTTTTTTTTTTTTGGAGATTCGCACACAGGTTCAAGTGGTTTGTCTTGATTGTGCCCAGGTGTGTGTTGTTTATAGATTCAAACACAGATGCATGTGGTTAGTCTTGATTGTGCCCAGGTGTGTATTGTTTGCAAATTCCCACACAGGTGCTCGTGGTTTGTCATGTATTGCACCTAGGTGTGTGTTGTTTATAGATTCGAACACAGGTTCAAGTGGTTTGTCTTGATTTCGCCTAGGTTTTTGTTTTTTGTAGAAGCGCACACAGGTGCAAGTGGTTTTTCTTGATTGTGCCTAAGTTTATCTTGGAGTTTCACACACAGGTGCAAGTGATTTGTCGTGATTGCAAGTAGGTTTTTTTTTTTTTGAAGATTCAAACACAGGTGACATGGTTTGTCATGATTCCCCCAAGTGTGTGTTGTTTATAGATTTGAACACAGGTGCAAGTGGTTTGTCTTGATTGCGCCCTGCTGTGTGTTGTTTGTTGATTGGAACACAGATTCACGTGGTTTGTCATGATTGCGCCCAGGTGTGTGTTGTTTATAGATTTGAAACAGGTGCAAGTGGTTTGTCTTGATTGCGCCTAGGTTTTTTTTTTTTTTTTGAAGATTCGCACACAGGTGCAATTGGTTTATCTTGATGTGCCCAGGTTGTCTGTTTGCAGATACCCACACAGGTGCAAGTGATATGTCATGATTGCGCCCAGTTGTGTGTTGTTTGTTGATTGGAACACAGGTGCAAGTGGTTTGTCTTGATTGCGCCTAAGTTTTTTTTTTGGAGATTCCCACACAGGTGCATGTGGTTTGTCATGATTGCGCCCAGGTGTTTGTTGTTTGTAGATCTGCACACAGGTGCAAGTGGTGTGTCTTGATTGCACGTAGGTTTTTGTTTTTTGTAGATTTGCACACAGGTGCACGTGGTTTGTCATGATTGCGCCCAGGTGTGTGTTGTTTATAGATTTGAACACAGGTGCAAGTGATTTGTCATGATTGCGCCCAGCTGTGTGTTGTTTGTTGATTGGAACACAGGTGCAAGTGTTTGTCTTGATTGCGCCTAGGTTTATGGTTTTTGTATATTCCCACACAGGTGCAAGTAGTTTGTTTTGATTGCGCCTAGGTTTTTTTTTTTTTTTTTTTTTTTTTTTTGGAGATTCGCACACAGGTTCAAGTGGTTTGTCTTGATTGTGCCCAGGTGTGTGTTGTTTATAGATTCAAACACAGATGCATGTGGTTAGTCTTGATTGTGCCCAGGTGTGTGTTGTTTGCAAATTCCCACACAGGTGCACGTGGTTTGTCATGTATTGCACCTAGGTGTGTGTTGTTTATAGATTCGAACACAGGTTCAAGTGGTTTGTCTTGATTTCGCCTAGGTTTTTGTTTTTTGTAGAAGCGCACACAGGTGCAAGTGGTTTTTCTTGATTGTGCCTAAGTTTATCTTGGAGTTTCACACACAGGTGCAAGTGATTTGTCGTGATTGCAAGTAGGTTTTTTTTTTTTGAAGATTCAAACACAGGTGACATGGTTTGTCATGATTCCCCCAAGTGTGTGTTGTTTATAGATTTGAACACAGGTGCAAGTGGTTTGTCTTGATTGCGCCCTGCTGTGTGTTGTTTGTTGATTGGAACACAGATTCACGTGGTTTGTCATGATTGCGCCCAGGTGTGTGTTGTTTATAGATTTGAAACAGGTGCAAGTGGTTTGTCTTGATTGCGCCTAGGTTTTTTTTTTTTTTTTGAAGATTCGCACACAGGTGCAATTGGTTTATCTTGATGTGCCCAGGTTGTCTGTTTGCAGATACCCACACAGGTGCAAGTGATATGTCATGATTGCGCCCAGTTGTGTGTTGTTTGTTGATTGGAACACAGGTGCAAGTGGTTTGTCTTGATTGCGCCTAAGTTTTTTTTTTTGGAGATTCCCACACAGGTGCATGTGGTTTGTCATGATTGCGCCCAGGTGTTTGTTGTTTGTAGATCTGCACACAGGTGCAAGTGGTGTGTCTTGATTGCACGTAGGTTTTTGTTTTTTGTAGATTTGCACACAGGTGCACGTGGTTTGTCATGATTGCGCCCAGGTGTGTGTTGTTTATAGATTTGAACACAGGTGCAAGTGATTTGTCATGATTGCGCCCAGCTGTGTGTTGTTTGTTGATTGGAACACAGGTGCAAGTGTTTGTCTTGATTGCGCCTAGGTTTATGTTTTTTGTATATTCCCACACAGGTGCAAGTAGTTTGTTTTGATTGCGCCTAGGTTTTTTTTTTTTTTTCTGGAGATTCGCACACAGGTGCAAGTGGTTTGTCTTGATTGCGCCCAGGTTTGTGTTGTTTATAGATTCGAACACAGATGAAAGTTGTCAGTCTTGATTGTGCCCAGGTGTGTGTTGTTTGCTGATTCCCACAGAGATGCACGTGGTTTGTCATGATTGTGCCCCGGTGTGTGTTGTTTATAGATTCGAACACAGGTGCAAGTGGTTTGACTTCATTGCGCCCAGGTGTGTGTTCTTTGCAGATTCCCACTCAGGTGCACCTGGTTTGTAATGATTGCACCCAGGTGTGTGTTGTTTATAGATTTGAACACTGGTGCAATTGGTTTGTCTTGATTGTGCCTAAGTTTTTTTTTTTGGAGTTTCACACACAGGTGCAAGTGTTTTGTCTTGATTGTGCCTAGGTTTTTTTTTTTTTTTTTGAGTTTCCCACACAGGTGCATGTGGTTTGTGTTGATTGCACGTAGGTTTTTGTTTTTTGTAGATTCACACAGAGGTGCAAGTGGTTTGTCTTGATTGCACCTTGGTGTGTGTTGTTTGCAGATTCTCACAAAGGTGCACGTGGTTTGTCATGATTGCACCCAGGTGTGCGTTGTTTATAGATTCGAACACAGGTGCAAGTGGTGCCTAGGTTTTTCTTTTTGTAGATTCGCACACAGGTGCAAGTGGTTTTTCTTGATTGTTCCTAAGTTTTTTTTTTGGAGTTTCACACACAGGTGCCAGTGGTTTGTCTTGATTGCGCCTAGGTTTTTTTTGGAGATTCCCACACAGGTGCAAGTGGTTTGTGTTGTTTGCAGGTAGGTTTTTGTTTTTTGTAGGATTCGCACACAGGTGCACGTGGTTTCTCATGATTGCGCCCAGGTGTGTGTTGTTTATAGATTTGAACACAGGTGCAAGTGGTTTGTCTTGATTGCGCCTAGGTTTTTTTTTTTTTTTTTTTTTTTTGTAGATTCGCACAGTGGTGGAAGTGGTTTGTCTTGACTGTGCCTAGGTTTTTTTTTCTTTGTAGATTTGCACAGAGGTGCAAGTGGTTTGTCTTAACTGTGTCTAGATTTGTTTTTTTTTTTTTTTTTGGAGATTTACACAGGTGCAAGTGGTTTGTCTTGATTGCGTCCAGCTGTGTGTTGTTTGTTTACTGGAACACAGGTGCAAGTGGTTTGTCTTGATTGCGCATAGCTTTTTTTTTTTTTTTTTTGGAGATTCACACACAGGTCCAAGTGGTTTGTCTTGATTGTGACTGTTTTTTTTTTTTTTTTTTTTTTTTTTTTGGAGTTTCACACACAGGTGCAAGTGGTTTGTTTTGATTGCGCCTAGGTTCTTTTTTTTTTTTTTTTGAGATTCCCACACAGGTGCACGTGGTTTGTCATGATTGCGCCTATTGTGTGTTGTTTGTAGATCCGCACACGGGTGCATGTGGTGTGTCTTGATTGCACGTGGGTTTTTGTTTACTGTATATTTGCACACCGGTGCACTGGATTGTTATGATTGCGCCCAGGTGTGTGTTGTTTATAGATTTGAAACAGGTGCAAGTGGTTTGTCTTGATTGCGCCTTTTTTTTTTTTGTAGATTCGCACACAGGTGCAAGTGGTTTGTCTTGATTGAGCCTAAGTTTTTTTTTTTGGAGATTCCCACACAGGTGCATGTGGTTTGTCATGATTGCGCCCAGGTGTGTGTTGTTTGTAGATCCGCACACAGGTGCAAGTGGTGTGTCTTGATTGCAAGTAGGTTTTTGTTTTTTGTAGATTTGCACACAGGTGCACTGGTTTGTCATGATTGCGCCCAGGTGTGTGTTGTTTATAGATTTGAAACAGGTGCAAGTGGTTTGTCTTGATTGCGCCTTTTTTTCTTTTTTTTTGTAGATTCCCACAGAGGTGCATGTGGTGTGTCTTGATTGCGCCTAGGATTTTTTTTCTTTTTTGTAGATTCGCACAGAGCTGCAATTTGTTTGTCTTGACTGTGCCTAGGTTTTTTTTTTTTTTGGAGATTTGCAAACAGGTGCCAATGGTTTGTCTTGATTGCGCCTAGGATTTTTTTTTTTGAAGATTCGCACACAGGTGCAATTGGTTTGTCTTGATATGCCCAGGTGTGTGTTTGCAGATACACACATAGGTGCAAGTGGTTTGTCATGATTGCACCCAGCTGTGTGTTGTTTGTTGATTGGAACACAGGTGCAAGTGGTTTGTCTTGATTGCGCCTAGGTTTTTTTTTTTTTTTTGGAGATTCGCACACAGGTGCTAGTGGTTTGTCTTGATTGTGCCCAGGTGTGTGTTGTTTTCAGATTCCCACACAGCTGCAAGTGATTTGTCATGATTGCGCCTAGGTTTTTGTTTTTTGTAGATTCACACACAGATGCAAGTTGTCTTCATTGCACCTACGTTTTTTTATTTGGAGATTCGCACACAGGTGCAAGTGGTTTGTCATGATTGCACCCAGGTGTGTGTGTTGTTTGTAGATTGGCACACAGGTGCAAGTGGTTTGTCTTGATTACGGCCAGGTGTGTGTTGTTTATAGATTTGAACACAGATGCAAGTGGTTAGCCTTGATTGTGCCCAGGTGTGTGTTGTTTGCTGATTCCCACACAGGTGCACGTGGTTTGTCATGATTGCGCCCAGGTGTGTGTTGTTTATAGTTTCGAACACAGTTGCAAGTGGTTTGTCTTGATTGTACCCAGGTGTGTTTTGTTTATAGATTTGAACACAGATGCAACTGGTTAGCCTTGATTGTGCCCAGGTGTGTGTTGTTTGCAGATTCCCAAAGAGGTGCATGTGGTTTGTCATGATTGCACCCAGGTGTGCGTTGTTTATAGATTGGAACACAGGTGCAAGTGATTTGTCTTGATTATGCCTAAGTTTTTGTTTTTTGTAGATTCGCACACAGTTGCAAGTGGTTTGTCTTGATTGTGCCTAAGTTTTTTTTTTTTTTTGAGTTTCACACACCGGTGCAAGTGTTTTGTCTTGATTGCGCCTACGTTTTTTTTTTTTTTTTTTTGGAGATTCGCCCACAGGTGCAAGTGGTTTGTCTTGATTGCACGTAGGTTTTTGTTTTTTGTAGATTCGCAAACAGGTGCACGTGGTTTGTCATGATTGCGCCCAGGTATGTGGTGTTTATAGATTTGAACACAGGTGCAAGTGGTTTGTCATGATTGCGCCTAGGTTTTTGTTTTTTGTAGATTCACACACAGGTGCAAGTTGTCTTCATTGCGCCTAGGTTTTTTTATTTGGAGATTCGCACACAGGTGAAAGTGGTTTGTCTTGACTGTGCGCAGGTGTGTGTTCTTTTCAGACTCCCACACAGGTGAAAGTGGTTTGTCATGATTGATCCTAGGTTTTTGTTTCTTTGTAGATTCACACACAGGTGTAAGTTGTCTTCATTGCGCCTAGGTTTTTTTATTTGTAGATTCGCACACAGGTGCAAGTGGTTTGTCTTGATTGTGCCTAGGTTTTTTTTTTTTTTTTTTGGAGATTCGCACACACGTGCAAGTGGTATGTCTTGACGGCGCCTAGGTTTTTTTTTTTTTGGAGATTCCCAGACAGGATCAAGTGGTTTGTCATGATACGCACAGGTGTGTGTTGTTTGTAGATCTGCACACAGGTGCAAGTGGTTTGTCTTGATTGCACCTAGGTTTTTGTTTTTTGTTGATTTGCACACAGGTGCACGTGGATTGTCATGATTGCGCCCAGGTGTGAGTTGTTTATAGATTTGAAAGCAGGTGCAAGTGGTTTGTCTTGATTGCTCCTAGGTGTTTTTTTTATGGAGATTTGCACACAGGTGAAAGTGGTTTGTCTTGATTGCACCTAGGTTTTTTTTTTTTTTTTTGAAGATTCCCGCACAGGTGCAAGTGGTTTGTCTTGATTGCGCCTGGGTTTTTGTTTTTTGTAGATTCTCAACGGGTGCAAGTGGTTTGTCTTGATTGCGCCTAGGTGTTTTTTTATGGAGATTTGCACACAGGTGAAAGTGGTTTGTCTTGATTGCGCCTAGGTTTTTTTTTTTTTTTGGGAGATTCGAACAAAGGTGCAAGTGGTTTGTCTTGATTGCGCCTAGGTTTTTTTTTTTTTTTTTTTTTTTGAGATTCGCACACAGGTGCAAGTCGTTTGTCTTGATTGGGCCTAGTTTTTTTTTTGTTTGTTTTTTTTTTGAGATTCGCACACAGGTGCAAGTGGTTTGTCTTGATTGCATGTAGGTTTATTTTTTTGGAGATTCCCAGACAGGTGCAAGTGGTTTGTCTTGATTGCATGTAGGTTTTTGTTTTTTGTAGATTTGCACAAAGGTGCACGTGGTTTGTCATGATTGTGCCCATTGTGTGTTGTTTATAGATTTGCACACAGGTGTAAGTGGTTTGTCTTGATTGCTCCTAGGTGTTTTTTTTATGGAGATTTGCACACAGGTGAAAGTGGTTTGTCTTGATTGCACCTAGGTTTTTTTTTTTTTTTTTGAAGATTCCCGCACAGGTGCAAGTGGTTTGTCTTGATTGCGCCTGGGTTTTTGTTTTTTGTAGATTCTCAACGGGTGCAAGTGGTTTGTCTTGATTGCGCCTAGGTGTTTTTTTATGGAGATTTGCACACAGGTGAAAGTGGTTTGTCTTGATTGCGCCTAGGTTTTTTTTTTTTTTTGGGAGATTCGAACAAAGGTGCAAGTGGTTTGTCTTGATTGCGCCTAGGTTTTTTTTTTTTTTTTTTTTTTTTGAGATTCGCACACAGGTGCAAGTCGTTTGTCTTGATTGGGCCTAGTTTTTTTTTTGTTTGTTTTTTTTTTGAGATTCGCACACAGGTGCAAGTGGTTTGTCTTGATTGCATGTAGGTTTATTTTTTTGGAGATTCCCAGACAGGTGCAAGTGGTTTGTCTTGATTGCATGTAGGTTTTTGTTTTTTGTAGATTTGCACAAAGGTGCACGTGGTTTGTCATGATTGTGCCCATTGTGTGTTGTTTATAGATTTGCACACAGGTGTAAGTGGTTTGTCTTGATTGCGCCTAGATTTTTTTTTTTATGGAGATTTGCACACAGGTGAAAGTGGTTTGTCTTGATAGCACCTAGGTTTTTTTTTTTTTTTGAAGATTCCCACACAGGTTCAATTGGTTTTTCTTGATGTGCCCAGGTGTGTGTGTTTGCAGATACCCACACAGGTGCAAGTGATTTGTCATGATTGTGCCCAGCTGTGTGTTGTTTGTTGATTAGAACACAGGTGCAAGTGCTTTGTCTTGATTGCGCCTAGGTTTTTTTTTTTTTTTTTTTTTGGAGATTCGTACACAGGTTCTAGTGACTTGCCTTGATTGTGCCCAAGTGTGTGTGGTTTTCAGATTCCCACACAGGTGCACGTGTTTTGTCATGATTCCGCCTAGGTTTTTGTTTTTGTAGATTCACACACAGATGCAAGTTGTCTTGATTTCGCCTAGGTTTTTTATTTGGTGATTCGCATAAAGGTGCAAGTGATTTGTCATAATTTTGCCCAGGTGTGTGTTGTTTGTAGATTCCCACACAGGTGCAAGTGGTTTCTCATGATTGTGCCCAGTTGTTTGTAGATTCGCACACAGGTGAAAGTGGTTTGTCTTGATTGCACCTGGGTTTTTGTTTTTTGTAGATTCCCAACAGTTGCAAGTGGTTTGTCTTGATGCGCCTAGATTTTATTTTTTTTTTTTGAGATTCGCACACAGGTGCAAGTCGTTTGTCTTGATTGGGCCTAGTTTTTTTTTTTTTTTTTTTTGAGATTCGCACACAGGTGCAAGTGGTTTGTCTTGATTGCATGTAGGTTTATTTTTTTGGAGATTCCCAGACAGGTGCAAGTGGTTTGTCTTGATTGCATGTAGGTTTTTGTTTTTTGTAGATTTGCACAAAGGTTCATGTGGTTTGTCATGATTGTACCCATTGTGTGTTGTTTATAGATTTGCACACAGGTGCAAGTGGTTTGTCTTGATTGAGCCTAGTTTTTTTTTATGGAGATTTGCACACAGATGAAAGTGGTTTGTCTTGATAGCACCTAGGTTTTTTTTTTTTTTTGAAGATTCCCACACAGGTTCAATTGGTTTTTCTTGATGTGCCCAGGTGTGTGTGTTTTGCAGATACCCACACAGGTGCAAGTGATCTGTCATGATTGCGCCCAGCTGTGTGTTGTTTGTTGATTAGAACACAGGTGCAAGTGCTTTGTCTTGATTGTGCCTAGGTTTTTTTTTTTTTTTTTTTTGGAGATTCGTACACAGGTGCTAGTGATTTGTCTTGATTGTGCCCAAGTGTGTGTGGTTTTCAGATTCCCACACAGGTGCACGTGTTTTGTCATGATTCCGCCTAGGTTTTTGTTTTAGTAGATTCGCACACAGGTGCACGTTGTCTTGATTGACCTAGGTTTTTTTATTTGGTGATTCGCACAAAGGTGCAAGTGGTTTGTCATAATTTTGCCCAGGTGTGTGTTGTTTGTAGATTCCCACAAAGGTGCAAGTGGTTTCTCATGATTGCGCCCAGGTGTTTGGTGTTTGTAGATTCGCACACAGGTGAAAGTGGTTAGTCTTGAGTGCACCTGGGATTTTGTTTTTTGTAGATTCCCAACAGTTGCAAGTGGTTAGTCTTGATGCGCCTAGTTTTTTTTTTTTTTTTTTGAGATTCGCACACAGGTGCAAGTGGTTTGTCTTGATTGCTCCTAGTTTTTTTTTTTTTTTTTTTTTTTGAGATTTGCACACAGGTGCAAGTGGTTTGTCTTGATTGCGCCTAGGTTTTTGTTTTTTGTAGATTCCCACACAGGTGCAAGTGGTTTGTCTTGATTGCGCCTAGGTTTTTTTTTTGTTTTTTTTTTTTGTAGATTCGCACAGAGGTGCAAGTGGTTTGTCTTGACTGTCCCTAGGTTTTTTTTTTTTTGGAGACTTGCACACAGGTGCAAGTGGTTTGTATTTTGAGCCTAGGTTTTTTTTTTGAAGATTCGAACACAGGTGCTATTGGTTATTCTTGATATGCCCAGTTGTGTTTGTTTGTAGATACCCACACAGGTTCAAGTCATTTGTCATGATTGCGCCCAGCTGTGTGTTGTTTGTTGATTGGCACACAGGTGCAAGTCTATTGTCTTGATAGCTCCAAGGTTTTTTTTTTTTTTTTTTGGAGATTCCCACACAGGTGCAAATGGTTTGTCTTGATTGTGCCACGCTTTCTTTTTTTTGGAGATTCACAAACAGGTGCAAGTGGTATGTCTTGATTGCGCCTAGGTTTTTGTTTTTTGTAGATTTGCACACACGTGCACGTGGTTGGTCATGATTGCCCCCAGGTGTGAATTGTTTAGAGATTTGAACACAGGTGCAAGTGGTTTGTCTTGATTGCACCTAGGTTTTTTTTTTTTATGGAGATTTGCAGACACGTGAAAGTGTTTTTTTTTTTTTTTGAAAATTCGCACACAGGTGCAATTGGTTTTTCTTGATGTGCCCAGGTGTGTGTGTTTGCAGATACCCACACATGTGCAAGTGATTTTTCATGATTGTGCCCAGCTGTGTGTTGTTTGTTGATTGGAACACAGGTGCAATTGGTTTGTCTTGATTTCGCCATGTTTTTTTTTTTTTTGGAGATTTGCACACAGGTGCTAGTGGTTTGTCTTGACTGTGCCCAGGTGTGTGTTGTTTTCAGATTCCCACACAGGTGCACGTGGTTTGTCATGATTGCGCTTAGGTTTTTGTTTTTTGTAGATTCACACACAGGTGCAAGTTGTCTTGATTGACCTAGGTTTTTTTATTTGGTGATTCGCACACAGGTGCAAGTGGTTTGTTTTGATTGCGCCAAGGTTTTTTTTTTTTTTTTTTTTTTTTTTTTTTGTGATTCCCAGACAGGTGCAACTGGTTTGTCTTGATTGCGCCTAGGTTTTTTTTTTTTTTTTTTGGAGATTCCCAGACAGGTGCAAGTGGTTTGTCATGATTGCGCCCAGGTGTGTGTTGTTTGTAGATCCGCACACAGGTCAAGTGGTTTGTCTAGATTGCATGTAGGTTTTTTTTTTTGTAGATTTGCACAAAGGTTCACGTGGTTTGTCATGATTGCGCCCAGGTGTGTGTTGTTTAAAGATTTGAACACAGGTGCAAGTGGTTTGTCTTGATTGCGCCTAGGTTTTTGGTTTTTTTTTGTAGATTCGCACAGAGGTGCAAGTGGTTTGTCTTGATGTGCCCAGTTATGTGTGTTTGGAGATACCCACACAGGTGCAAATGATTTGTCATGATTGCGCACAGCTGTGTGTTTTTTGTTCATTGGAACACCGGTGCTAGTGGTTTGTCTTGATTGTACCCAGGTGTGTGTTGTTTTCAGATTCCCACACAGGTGTAAGTGGTTTGTCATGATTGCACCTAGGTTTTTATTTTTTGTAGATTCACACACAGGTGCAAGTTGTCTTCATTGCGCCTAGGTTTTTTATTTGGAGATTCGCACACAGGTGCAAGTGGTTTGTATGTTGTTTGCAGATTCCCACACAGGTGCAAGTGGTTTGTCATGATTGCACCCAGGTGTGTGTGTTGTTTGTAGATTGGCACACAGATGCAAGTCGTTTGTCTTGATTGTACACAGGTATGTGTTGTTTATAGATTCCAACACAGATGGAAGTTGTCAGTCTTGATTGTGCCCAGGTGTGCATTGTTTGCTGATTCTCACACAGGTGCACGTGGATTGTCATGATTTCGCCCAGGTGTGTGTTGTTTATAGATTCGAACAAAGGTGCAAGTGGTTTGCCTTGATTGCGCCTAGGATTTTGTTTTTTGTAGATTCAAACACAGGTGCAATTGGTTGATCTTTATTGCGCCCAGGTTGTGTTGTTTGTAGATTTGCACACAACTGCAGGTGGATTCTCTTGATTGTGTCCAGGTGTGTGTTGTTTTCAGATTCCCAACAGGTGCAAGTGGTTTGCCATGATTGCGGACAGGTGTGTGTTTTTTGTAGATTGGCACACAGGTGCAAGTGGTTTGTCTTGATTGTGCCCAGGTTTGTGTTGTTTGCAGATTCCCACACAGGTTCACATGGTTTTTCATTATTTCGCCCAGTTGTATGTTGTTTGTAGATTTGTAGACATTGTGCTAGTGGTTTGTCATGATTGTGCCCATGTGTGAGTTGTTTGTAGATTCCCACACAGGTGTAAGGGGTTTGTCATGATTGCGCCCGGGTGTTTGGTGTTTGTAGATTCGCACACAGGTGCAAGTGGTTTGTCTCGATTGCATGTAGGCGCAATCAAGACAAACCACTGGCACCTGTGTTTCAATCAACAAACAACACACAGCTGGGCGCAATCATGACAAATCACTTGCATCTGTGTGTGTATCTGCAAACACACACACCTGGGCATATCAAGACAAACCAACAGCACCTGTGTGCGAATCTTCAGAAAAAAAAAAAAAAAACCTAGGCGCAGTCAAGACAAACCATTGGCACCTGTTTAAAAATCTGCAAAAAAAAAAAAAAAAAAAAAAAAAAACCTGGACACAGTCAAGACACACCAATTGCACCTCTGTGCGAATCTACAAAAATAAAACCTAGGCACAATCAAGACACACCACTTGCACCTCTGTGGGAATCTACAAAAAAAAAAAAAAAAAAAAAAAAAACAAGGCGCAATCAAGACAAACCACTTGCACCTGTTTCAAATCTATAAAGAACGCACACCTGGGCACAATCATGACAAACCACGTGCACCTGTGTGCAAATCTACAAAAAACAAAAACCTACGTGCAATCAAGACACACCACTTGCACCTGTGTGAGGATATACAAGCAACACACAACTGGCGCAATCATGACAAACCACGTGCACCTGTGTGGGAATCTCAAAAAAAAGAAGAACCTAGGCGAAATCAAAACAAACCACTTGCACATGTGTGTGAAACTCCAAAAAAAAAAAAAAAACCAGTCACAATCAAGACAAACCACTTGGACCTGTGTGCGAAAAAAAAAAAAAAAGCTACACGCAATCAAGACAAACCACTTGCACCTGTGTTCCAGTCAACAAACAACACACAGCTGGGTGCAATCATGACAAATCACTTGCACCTGTGTGGGTATCTGCAAACACACACACCTGGGCACATCAAGATAGACCAATTGCACTTGTGTGCTAATCTTCAAAAAAAAAACCTAGGTGCAATCAAGAAAAACCACTTGCACCTGTGTAAATCTCCAAAAAAAAAAAAAAAAAACTAGACACAGTCATGACAAACCACTTGCACCTCTGTGAAAATCTACAAAGAAAAAAAAAACCTAGGCACAGTCAAGACAAACCACTTGCACCTCTGTGCGAATCTACAAAAAAAAAAAAAACCTAGGCATAGTCAAGACAAACCACTTGCACCTCTGTGCGAATCTACAAAAAAATAAACCTAGGCACAATCAAGACAAACCACTTGCACCTGTGTTCAAATCTATAAACAACACACACCTGGGCGCAATCATGACAAACCACGTGCACCTGTGTGCGAATCTACAACAAACAAAAACCTACGTGCAATCAACACAAACCACTTGCACCTGTGTGGGAATATACAAAAAACAAAAACCTAGGCGTAATCAAGACAAACCACTTGCACCTGTGTTCCAATCAACAAACAACACACAGCTGGGCGCAGTCATGACAAATCACTTGCACCTGTGTCCAAATCTATAAAAAACACACACCTGGGCGCATCATGATAAAGCATGTGCACCTGTATGCAAATCTACAAAAAACAAAAATCTACGTGCAATCAAGACACACCACTTGCATCTGTGTGCGGATCTACAAACCACACACACCTGGGGGCAATCATGACAAACCACGGTCACCTGTGTGGGAATCTCCAAAAAAAAAAAACTTAGTCGCAATCAAGACAAACCACTTGCACCCGTGTGTGAAACTCCAAAAAAAATTTAGGCACAATCAAGACAAACCACTTGTACCTGTGTGTGAATCTCCAAAAAAAAAAAAAAAAAAAAAACGGCACCATCAAGACAAACCACTTGAACCTGTGTTCCAATCAACAAACAACACACAGCTGGGCGCAATCATGACAAATCACTTGCACCTGTGTGGGTACCTGCAAACACACACACCTGGGAACATCAAGATAAAGCACATGCACCTGTGTGCAAATATCCAAAAAAAAAAAAAAAAAACATAGGCACTGTCAAGACAAACCAGTTGCACCTCTGTCAAATCTACAATAAAAAAAAAAAAAACCTAGGCGCAATCAAGACAAACCACTTGCACCTCTGTGCGAATCTACAAAAAACAAAAACCTAGGCACAATAAGACAAACCACTTGCAACTGTGTTCGAATCTATAAACAACACACACCTGGGCGCAATCAAGACTAACCACTTGCACCTGTGTGTGAATCTACATAAAACAATATCCTAGCCGAAATCAAGACAACCACTTGCACCTGTGTTCTAATCTATAAACATCACAATCCTGGGCGCAATCATGACAAACCACGTGCACCTGTGTGGGAATCAGCAAACAACACACACCTGGGCACAATCAAGACTGACAACCTCCATCTGTGTTCGAATCTATAAACAGCACACACCTGGGGGCAATCATGACAAACCACTTGCACCTGTGTGCCAATCTACAAACAACACACACACCTGGGTGCAATCATGACAAACCACTTGCACCTGTGTGCGAATCTCCAAATAAAAAAACATAGGTGCAATGAAGACAACTTGCATCTGTGTGTGAATCTACAAAAAACAAAAAGCTAGGCGCAATCATGACAAATCACTTGCAGCTGTGTGGGAATCTGAAAACAACACACACCTGGGCACAAGCAAGACAAACCACTAGCACCTGTGTGCGAATCTCCAAAAAAAAAAAAAAAAAAACCTAGGCGCAATCAAGACAAACCACTTGCACCTGTGTTCCAATCAACAAACAACACACAGCTGGGTGCAATCATGACAAATCGCTTGCATCTGTGTGTGTATCTGCAAACACACACACCTGGGCATATCAAGACAAACCAACTGCACCTGTGTGCGAATCTTCAGAAAAAAAAAAAAAAACCTAGGCGCAGTCAAGACAAACCATTGGCACCTGTTTGCAAATCTGCAAAAAAAAAAAAAAAAAAAAAAAAAACCTGGGCACAGTCAAGACACACCAATTGCACCTCTGTGCGAATCTACAAAAAAAAAAAACCTAGGCACAATCAAGACACACCACTTGCACCTCTGTGGGAATCTACAAAAAAAAAAAAAAAAAAAAAAAAAAAAAAAAAAACAAGGCGCAATCAAGACAAACCACTTGCACCTGTTTCAAATCTATAAAGAACGCACACCTGGGCACAATCATGACAAACCACGTGCACCTGTGTGCAAATCTACAAAAAACAAAAACCTACGTGCAATCAAGACACACCACTTGCACCTGTGTGAGGATATACAAGCAACACACAACTGGCGCAATCATGACAAACCACGTGCACCTGTGTGGGAATCTCAAAAAAAAGAAGAACCTAGGCGAAATCAAAACAAACCACTTGCACATGTGTGTGAAACTCCAAAAAAAAAAAAAAACAGTCACAATCAAGACAAACCACTTGGACCTGTGTGCGAAAAAAAAAAAAAAGCTACACGCAATCAAGACAAACCACTTGCACCTGTGTTCCAGTCAACAAACAACACACAGCTGGGTGCAATCATGACAAATCACTTGCACCTGTGTGGGTATCTGCAAACACACACACCTGGGCACATCAAGATAGACCAATTGCACTTGTGTGCTAATCTTCAAAAAAAAACCTAGGTGCAATCAAGAAAAACCACTTGCACCTGTGTAAATCTCCAAAAAAAAAAAAAAAACTAGACACAGTCATGACAAACCACTTGCACCTCTGTGCAAATCTACAAAGAAAAAAAAAACCTAGGCACAGTCAAGACAAACCACTTGCACCTCTGTGCGAATCTACAAAAAAAAAAAAACCTAGGCATAGTCAAGACAAACCACTTGCACCTCTGTGCGAATCTACAAAAAAATAAACCTAGGCACAATCAAGACAAACCACTTGCACCTGTATTCAAATCTATAAACAACACACACCTGGGCGCAATCATGACAAACCACGTGCACCTGTGTGCGAATCTACAACAAACAAAAACCTACGTGCAATCAACACAAACCACTTGCACCTGAGTGGGAATATACAAAAAACAAAAACCTAGGAGTAATCAAGACAAACCACTTGCACCTGTGTTCCAATCAACAAACAACACACAGCTGGGCGCAGTCATGACAAATCACTTGCACCTGTGTCCAAATCTATAAAAAACACACACCTGGGCGCATCATGATAAAGCACGTGCACCTGTATGCAAATCTACAAAATACAAAAATCTACGTGCAATCAAGACACACCACTTGCATCTGTGTGCGGATCTACAAACCACACACACCTGGGGGCAATCATGACAAACCACGGTCACCTGTGTGGGAATCTCCAAAAAAAAAAAAAACCTAGTCGCAATCAAGACAAACCACTTGCACCTGTGTGTGAAACTCCAAAAAAAATTTAGGCACAATCAAGACAAACCACTTGTACCTGTGTGTGAATCTCCAAAAAAAAAAAAAAAAAAAAAAAGCTAGGCGCCATCAAGACAAACCACTTGAACCTGTGTTCCAATCAACAAACAACACACAGCTGGGCGCAATCATGACAAATCACTTGCACCTGTGTGGGTACCTGCAAACACACACACCTGGGAACATCAAGATAAACCACATGCACCTGTGTGCAAATATCCAAAAAAAAAAAAAAACATAGGCACTGTCAAGACAAACCAGTTGCACCTCTGTCAAATCTACAATAAAAAAAAAAAAACCTAGGCGCAATCAAGACAAACCACTTGCACCTCTGTGCGAATCTACAAAAAACAAAAACCTAGGCACAATAAGACAAACCACTTGCAACTGTGTTCGAATCTATAAACAACACACACCTGGGCGCAATGAAGACTAACCACCTGCACCTGTGTGTGAATCTACATAAAACAATATCCTAGCCGAAATCAAGACAACCACTTGCACCTGTGTTCTAATCTATAAACATCACAATCCTGGGCGCAATCATGACAAACCACGTGCACCTGTGTGGGAATCAGCAAACAACACACACCTGGGCACAATCAAGACTGACAACCTCCATCTGTGTTCGAATCTATAAACAGCACACACCTGGGAGCAATCATGACAAACCACTTGCACCTGTGTGCCAATCTACAAACAACACACACACCTGGATGCAATCATGACAAATCACGTGCACCTGTGTGGGAATCTGCAACCAACACACACCTGGGTAAAATCAAGACTAACCACTTTCATCTGTGTTCAAATCTATAAACAACACACACCTGGGCGCAATCAAGACAATCCACTTGCACCTGTGTGCGAATCTCCAAAAAAAAAAAAAAAAAAAAAAAACCTAGGCACAGTCAAGACAAACCACTTGCACCTCTGTGAGAATCTACAAAAAAAAAAAAAACCTAGGCGCAATCAAGACAAACCACTTAGACCTGTTTTCCAATCAACAAACAACACACAGCTGGGCGCAATCATGACAAATCACTTGGACTTGTGTGGGTATCTGCAAACACACACACGTGGGCACATCAAGATAAACCAATTGCACCTGTGTGTGACTCTTCAAAAAAAAAATCCTAGGCTCAATCAATACAAACCACTTGAAACTGTGTGCAAATCAGCAAAAAAAAAAAAAAAAAAAAACCAAGGCACAATCAAGACAAGCCACTTGCAGCTGTGTTCAAATCTATAAACAACACACACCTGGGCGCAATCATGACAAACCACGTGCACCTGTGTGGGAATCTACATAAAACAATATCCTAGCCGAAATCAAGACAACCACTTGCACCTGTGTTCTAATCTATAAACATCACAATCCTGGGCGCAATCATGACAAACCACGTGCACCTGTGTGGGAATCAGCAAACAACACACACCTGGGCACAATCAAGACTGACAACCTCCATCTGTGTTCGAATCTATAAACAGCACACACCTGGGAGCAATCATGACAAACCACTTGCACCTGTGTGCCAATCTACAAACAACACACACACCTGGGTGCAATCATGACAAATCACGTGCACCTGTGTGGGAATCTGCAACCAACACACACCTGGGTAAAATCAAGACTAACCACTTTCATCTGTGTTCAAATCTATAAACAACACACACCTGGGCGCAATCAAGACAATCCACTTGCACCTGTGTGCGAATCTCCAAAAAAAAAAAAAAAAAAAAAAAAAAACCTAGGCACAGTCAAGACAAACCACTTGCACCTCTGTGAGAATCTACAAAAAAAAAAAACCTAGGCGCAATCAAGACAAACCACTTAGACCTGTTTTCCAATCAACAAACAACACACAGCTGGGCGCAATCATGACAAATCACTTGGACTTGTGTGGGTATCTGCAAACACACACACGTGGGCACATCAAGATCAACCAATTGCACCTGTGTGTGACTCTTCAAAAAAAAAATCCTAGGCTCAATCAATACAAACCACTTGAAACTGTGTGCAAATCAGCAAAAAAAAAACAAAAAAAAAAAACCAAGGCACAATCAAGACAAGCCACTTGCAGCTGTGTTCAAATCTATAAACAACACACACCTGGGCGCAATCATGACAAACCACGTGCACCTGTGTGGGAATCTGCAAAAAAAAAAAAAAAAAACCTAGGCGCAATGAAGACAAACCACTTGCACCAGTGTTCAAATCTATAAACAACACACACCTCTGAGCAATCATGACAAACCACGTGCACCTGTGTGGGAATCTGCAAAAAAAAAAAAAAAAAAAAACTTAGGCACAATCAAGACATACCACTTGCACCTGTGTGGGAATCTCCAAAAAAAAAAAAAAAATATATTCGCAATCAAGACAAACCACTTGCACCTGTGGTCCAATCAACAAACAACACACAGCTGGGCGCACTCATGACAAATCTCTTCCACCTGTGTGGGTATCTGCAAACACACACACCTGGGCACAGCAAGAAAAGCCAATTGCTCCTGTGTGCGAATCATAAAAAAAAAACCTAGGCGCAATTAAGAGAAACCACTTACACCTGTGTGCAAATCTCCAAAAAAAAAAAAAAAAAACCTAGCACAGTCAAGACAAACCACTTGCACCTGTGTGTGAATCTCCAAAAAAAAAAAAAAAAAAAAAACCTATGCGCAATCAAGACAAACCACTAGCACCTTTGTGGGAATCTACAAAAAACAAAAACCTAGGCGCAATCAAGACAAACCACTTGCACCTGTGTTCCAATCTGTAAACAACACACACCAGGGTGCAATCATGACAAATCACGTGCACCTGTGTGGGAATCTGCAAACAACACACACCTGGGCAAAATCAAGACTAACCACTTTCATCTGTGTTCGAATCTATAAACAACACACACCTGGGCGCAATCAAGACAATCCACTTGCACCTGTGTGCGAATCTCCAAAAAAAAAAAAAAACTAGGCACAGTCAAGACAAACCACTTGCACCTCTGTGAGAATCTACAAAAAAAAAAACAAAAAAAAAAACCTAGGCGCAATCAAGACAAACCACTTAGACCTGTTTTCCAATCAACAAACAACACACAGCTGGGCGCAATCATGACAAATTACTTGGACCTGTGTGGGTATCTGCAAACACACACATGTGGGCACATCAAGATAAACCAATTGCACCTGTGTGCGATCTTCAAAAAAAAAAAAATCCTAGTCTCAATCAATACAAACCACTTGAAACTGTGTGCAAATCACCAAAAAAAAAAAAAAAAAAAAAAAACAAGGCGCAATCAAGACAAGCCACTTGCACCTTTGTTCAAATCTATAAACAACAGACATCTGGGCGCAATCAGAACAAACCACTTGCACCTGTGTGTGAAACTCCAAAAAAAAAAAACTTAGGCACAATCAAGACAAACCACTTGCACCTGTGTGCGAATCTACAAAAAACAAAAACTTAGGCGTAATCTAGACAAACCACATGCACCTGTGTGCCAATCTACAAACAACACACACACCTTGGTCAATCATGACAAACCACTTGCACCTGTGTGGGAATCTGCAAACAACACACACCTGGGCACAATCAAGAGAAATCACTTGCACCTGTGTGCGAATCTCCAAATAAAAATACCTAGGTGCAATCAAGACAATTTGCACCTGTGTGTGAATCTACAAATAACAAAAACCTAAAGGCTATCATGACAAACCACTTGCACCTGTGTGGGAATCTAAAAACAACACACACCTTGGCACATTCAAGACAAACCACTAGCACCTGTGTGCGAATCTCCAAAAAAAAAATAAAAACCTAGGCTCAATCAAGACAAAACACTTGCACCTGTGTTCCAATCAACAAACAACACACAGTTGGGCGCAATCCTGACAAATCACTTGCACCTGTGTGGATATCTGCAAACACACACACCTGGGCACATCAAGACAAACCACTAGCACCTGTGAGAAATCTCCAAAAAAAAAAACCTAGGCGCAATCATGACAAACCACTTACACCTGTGTGTGAAACTCCAAAATAAAATTAGGCACACTCAAGACAAACCACTTGCACCTGTATTCGAATCTATAAACAACACACACCTGGGTGCAAGAAGACAAACCACTTGCACCTGTGTGCGAATCTACAAAAAACAAAAACCTAGGCGTAATCAAGACAAACCACTTGCACCTGTGTTCGAATCTATAAACAACACACACATGGGTGCAATCATGACAAACCACGTGCACCTGTGTGGGAATCTGCAAACAACACACACCTTGGCACATTCAAGAGTTACCACTTTCATCTGTGTTCGAATCTATAAACAGCACACACCTGGGCGCAATCATGACAATCCACTTGCACCTGTGTGCGAATCTGCAAAAAAAGCAAAATCTAGGCGCAATCAAGACAAAACATAGGCGCAATCAAGACAAACCACTTGCACCTTGTGGGAATCTAAAAAAAAAAAAAAAAAAAAAAAACCTAGGCGCAATCAAGTCAAACCACTTGCACCTGTTGGGAATATGGAAACAGCACACACCTGGGCACAATAAAGAGGAATCACTTGCAGCTGTGTGCAAATCTACAAACAACACACACCTGGGCGCAATCAAGATCAACCAATTTCAGCTGTGTGTGAATCTAAAAAAACAAATCCTAGGTGCAATCAAGACAAACCACTTCCACCTATGTTCGAATCTATAAACTACACAAACCTGGGTGCAATCATGACAAACCAAGTGCACCTGTGTGGGAATCTGCAAACAACACACACCTGGGCACAATCAAGAATGACAACTTCCATCTGTGTTCAAATCTATAAACAACACACTCCTGGGCACAATCAAGACAAACCACTTGCACCTGTGTGCGAATCTACAACAACACACACACATGAGTGCAATCATGACAAATCACTTGCAAATGTGTGTGAAACTCCAAAAAAAAAAATTAGGCACAATCAAGACAAACCACTTGCACAGTGTTAAAATATATAAACAACACACACCTGGGTACAATCATGACAAACCACGTGCACCTGTGTGGGAATCTGCAAACAACACACACCTGGGACAATCAAGACTAAGCACTTGCATCTGTGTTCGAATCTATAAACAACACACACCTAGGCACAATCAAGACAAACCACTTGCACCTGTGTGCGAATCTCCAAAAAAAAAAAAAAAAAAAAAGCTACACGCAATCAAGACAAACCACTTGCACCTGTGTTCCAGTCAACAAACAACACACAGCTGGGCGCAATCATGACAAATCACTTGCACCTGTGTGGGTATCTGCAAACACACACACCTGGGCACATCAAGATAAACGAATTGCAACTGTGTGCTAATCTTCAAAAAAAAAAAAAACTAGGCGCAATCAAGACAAACCACTTGCACCTGTGTAAATGTCCAGAAAAAAAAAAACCTAAACACAGTCAAGACAAACCAATTGCACCTCTGTGCGAATCTACAAAGAAAAAAAAAACCTAGGCACAGTCAAGACAAACCATTTGCACCTCTGTGCGAATCTTCAAAAAAATAAACCTAGGCACCATCAAGACAAACCACTTGCACCTGTGTTCAAATCTATAAACAACACACACCTGGGCGCAATCATGACAAACCACGTGCACCTGTGTGCAAATCTACAAAAAACAAAAACCTACGTGCAATCAAGACACACCACTTGCACCTGTGTGCAGATCTACAAACAACAAACACCTGGGCTCAATCATGACAAACCACATGCACCTGTGTGGGAATCTCCAAAAAAAAAAACTTAGGCGCAATCAAGACAAACCACTTGCACCTGTGTTCCAATCAACAAACAACACACAACTGGGCACAATCATGACATATCACTTGCACCTGTGTGGGTATCTGCAAACAGACAACCTGGGCACATCAAGATAAACCAATTGCACCTGTGTGCGAATCTTCAAAAAAAAAAAAAAACCTAGGCGCAATCAAGACAAACCACTTGCACCTGTTTCAAATCTATAAACAACACACACCTGGGCGCAATCATGACAAACCACGTGAATCTGTGTTCCAATCAACAAACAACACACAGCAGGGTGCAATCAAGAAAAACCACTTGCACCTGTGTTCAAATCTATAAACAACACACACTTGGGGGAATCATGACAAACCATGTCACCTGTGTTTGAATCTTCAAAAAAAAAAAAACCTACTTGCAATCACGACAAATCACTTGCACCTGTGTGTGAAACTCCAAGATAAACTTAGGCACAATCAAGAATAACCACTTGCACCTGTGTGCGCTTCTACAAAAAACAAAAACCTAGGCGAAATCAAGACAAACCACTTGAACCTGTGTTCGAATCTATAAACAACACACACCTAGGTGCAATACATGACAAACCACGTGCACCTGTGTGGGAATTTGCAAATAACACACACCTGGGCACAATCAAGACTAACCACATGCATCTGTGTTTGAATCTATAAACAACACACACCTGGGCACAATCAAGACAAACCACTTGAACCTGTGTGCGAATCTCCAAAAAAAAAAAAAAAAAAAAAAAAACCTAGGCGAAATCAAAACAAACTACTTGCACCTGTGTGGGAATATACAAAAAACATAAACCTAGGCGCAATCAAGACAAACCACTTGCACCTGTGTTCCAATCAACAAACAACACACAGCTGGGCGCAATCATGACAAAACACTTGCACCTGTTTTCAAATCTATAAACAACAACACCTGGGCGCAATCATGACAAACCACATGCACCTGTGTGCAAATCTACAAAAAACAAAAACCTACGTGCAATCAAGACACAACACTTGCACCTGTGTGCGGATCTACAAACAACACACACCTGGGCGCAATCATGACAAACCACATGAACCTGTGTGGGACTCTCCAAAAGAAAAAACTTAGGCACAATCAAGACAAACCACTTGCACCTGTGTTCCAATCAACAAACAACACACAACTGGGCGCAATCATGACAAATCACTTGCACCTGTGTGTGTATCTGCAAACACACACACCTGGGCATATCAAGACAAACCAATTGCACCTGTGTGTGAATCTTCAAAAAAAAAAAAAAAAAAAACCTAGGCGCAATCCAGAAAAACCATTGGCACCTGTTTGCAAATCTCCAAAAAAAAAACCTAGGCACAGTCAAGACAAACAACTTGCACCTCTGTGCGAATCTACAAAAAAAAAAAAAAAAACCTAGGCGCAATCAAGACACACCACTTGCACCTCTGTGGGAATCTACAAAAAAAAAAAAAAAAAAAAAAAAAAAAAACCTAGGCGCAATCAAGACAAACCACTTGCACCTGTTTCAAATCTATAAACAACAAACACCTGGGCGCAATCATGACAAACCACTGCACCTGTGTGCAAATATACAAAAAACAAAAACCTACGTGCAATCAAGACACACCACTTGCACCCCTGTGCGGATCTACAAACAACACACAACAGGCGCAATCATGACAAACCACGTGCACCTGTGTGGGGATCTCAAAAAAAAAAAAAAAAGAACCTAGGCGCAATCAAAACATACCACTTGCACCTGTGTGTGAAACTCCAAAAAAAAAAAAAAAAACAGTCACAATCAAGACAAACCACTTGGACCTGTGTGCGAATCTCCAAAAAAAAAAAAAAGCTACGCGCAATCAGGACAAACCACTTTCACCTGTGTTCCAGTAAACAAACAACACACAGCTGGGCGCAATCAAGACAAGCCACTTGCACCTGTGTCTCCAAAAAAAAAAAAAAAAACCTAGACACAGTTAAGACAAACCACTTGAACCTCTGTGCGAATCTACAAAGAAAAAAAAAAACCTAGACACAGTCAAAACAAACCACTTCTACCTCTGTGCGAATCTACAAAAAAAAAAAAAAAAAACCTAGGCGCAATCAAGACAAACCACTTGCACCTGTGTTCAAATCTATAAACAACACACACCTGGGCGCAATCATGACAAACCACGTGCACCTGTGTGCGAATCTACAAAAAACAAAAACCTACCTGCAAACAACAAAAACTACTTGCACCTGTGTGTGAAACTCCAAAAAAAAAAAAAAAAACTTAGGAACAATCAAGAAAAACCACTTGAACCTGTGAGCGAATCTACAAAAAACAAAAACCTAGGCACCACTTGCACCTGTGTTCGAATCTATAAACAACACACACCTGGGTGCAATCATGAGAAACCACGTGCACCTTTGTGGGAATCTGCAAACAACACACAACAAGGCGCAATCAAGACAAACCACTTGCACCTCTGTGCGAATCTACAAAAAAACAAAAACCTACGTGCAATCAACACAAACCACATGCACCTGTGTGGGAATCTCAAAAAAAAAAAAAAAACTTAGGAACAATCAAGACAAACCACTTGCACCTGTGTGTGAAACTCCAAAAAAAAACTTAGGCACAATCAAGACAAACCACTTGCACCAGTGTTGAAATCTATAAACAACACACACCTGGGTGCAATCATTACAAACCGGTGCACCTGAGGGGAATCTGCAAAGAACACACACCTGGGCGCAATGAAGACAAACCACTTGCACCTGTGTTCGAATCTAAAAACAAAACACACCGGGGCACAATCATGACAAACCACGTGCATCTCTGTGGGAATCAGCAAACAACACACAACAGGGCACAATCAAGACTGACAACTTTCATCTGTGTTCGAATCTATAAACAACACAAACCTAGGCGCAATCAAGACAAACCACTTGCACCTGTGTGCGAATCTCCAAAAAAAAAAAAAAAAAAACCCTAGGCGCAATCAAAACAAACTACTTGCACCTGTGTGGGAATATACAAAAAACATAAACCTAGGCGCAATCAAGACAAACACTTGCATCTGTGTTCCAATCAACAAACAACACACAGCTGGGCGCAATCATGACAAATCACTTGCACCTGTGTTCAAATCTATAAACAACACACACCTGGGCGCAATCATGACAAACCACGTGCACCTGTGTGCAAATCTACAAAAAACAAAAACCTACGTGCAATCAAGACACACCACTTGCACCTGTGTGCAGATCTACAAACAACACACACCTGGGCGCAATGATGACAAACCACATGCACCTGTGTGGGAATCTCCAAAAAAAAAAAAAAAAACTTAAGCGCAATCAAGACAAACCACTTGCACCTGTGTTCAAATCTATAAACAACACACACCTGGGCGCAATCATGACAAAACACGTGCACCTGTGTGCGAATCTACAAAAAACAAAAACCTACCTTCAAACAACACAAACCACTTGCACCTGTGTGGGAATCTCCAAAAAAAAAAAAAAAAAAAAAAACCTAGGCGCAATCAAGACAAACCACTGGAACCTGTGTGTGAAACTCCAAAAAAAAAAACTTAGGAACAATCAAGAAAAACCACTTGCACCTGTGTGCGAATCTACAAAAAACAAAAACCTAGGCACCACTTGAACCTGTGTTCGAATCTATAAACAACACACACCTGGGTGCAATCATGACAAACCACATGCACCTTTGTGGGAATCTGCAAACAACACACACCAAGGCGCAATCAAGACAAACCACTTGCACCTCTGTGCGAATCTACAAAGAAAAAAAAACCTAAGTGCAATCAAGACAAACCACATGCACCTGTGTGGGAATCTCAAAAAAAAAAAAAAAAAAAAAAAAAAACCTAGGCGCAATCAAGACAAACCACTTGCACCTGTGTGTGAAACTCCAAAAAAAAAAAATTAGGCACAGTCAAGACAAACCACTTGCACCAGTGTTCAAATCTATAAACAACACACACCTGGGTGCAATCATTAAAAACCAGGTGCACCTGAGTAGGAATCTGCAAAGAACACACACCTGGGCGCAATGAAGACAAACCACTTGCACCTGTATTCGAATCTATAAACAACACACACTGGGGCACAATCATGACAAACCACGTGCATCTCTGTGGGAATCAGCAAACAATACACACCTGGACACAGTCAAGACTGACAACTTTCATCTGTGTTCGAATCTATAAACACCACAAACCTGAGCGCAATCAAGACAAACCACTTGCACCTGTGTGCGAACCTCCAAAAAACCTAGGCGCAATCAAAACAAACTACTTGCACCTGTGTGGGAATATACAAAAAACATAAACCTAGGCGCAATCAAGACAAACACTTGCACCTCTGTTCCAATCAACAAACAACACACAGCTGGGTGCAATCATGACAAATCACTTGCACCTGTGTTCAAATCTATAAACAACACACACTTGGGGGCAATCATGACAAACCATGTCAACTGTGTTTGAATCTTCAAAAAAAAAAAAAAAACCTACTTGCAATCAAGACAAATCACTTGCACCTGTGTGTGAAACTCCAAAATAAACTTAGGCACAATCAAGAAAAACCACTTGCACCTGTGTGTGCTTCTACAAAAAACAAAAACCTAGGCGAAATCAAGACAAACCAATTGCACCTGTGTTCGAATCTATAAACAACACACACCTAGGTGCAATACATGACAAACCACATGCACCTGTGTGGGAATTTGCAAACAACACACACCTGGGCACAATCAAGACTAACCACATGCATCTGTGTTTGAATCTATAAACAACACACACCTGGGCACAATCAAGACAAACCACTTGAACCTGTGTGCGAATCTCCAAAAAAAAAAAAAAAAAAAAAAAAACCTAGGCGCAATCAAAACAAACTACTTGCACCGGTGTGGGAATATACAAAAAAAAAAAACCTAGGCGCAATCAAGACAAACCACTTGCACCTGTGTTCCAATCAACAAACAACACACAGCTGGGCACAATCATGACAAATCACTTGCACCTGTTTTCAAATCTATAAACAACACACACCTGGGCGCAATCATGACAAACCACATGCACCTGTGTGCAAATCTACAAAAAACAAAAACCTACGTGCAATCAAGACACACCACTTGCACCTGTGTGCGGATCTACAAACAACACACACCTGGGCGCAATCATGACAAACCACATGCACCTGTGTGTGAATCTCCAAAAAAAAAAACTTAGGCGCAATCAAGACAAACCACTTGCACCTGTGTTCCAATCAACAAACAACACACAACTGGGCGCAATCATGACAAATCACTTGCACCTGTGTGTGTATCTGCAAACAAACACACCTGGGCATATCAAGACAAACCAATTGCACCTGTGTGCGAATCTTCAAAAAAAAAAAAAACCTAGGCGCAATCAAGACAAACCATTGGCACCTGTTTGCAAATCTCCAAAAAAAAAAACCTAGGCACAGTCAAGACAAACAACTTGCACCTCTGTGCGAATCTACAAAATAAAAAAAAAAAAAAACCTAGGCGCAATCAAGACACACCACTTGCACCTCTGTGGGAATCTACAAAAAAAAAAACAAAAAAACAAGGCGCAATCAAGACAAACCACTTGCACCTGTTTCAAATCTATAAACAACATACACCTGGGCGCAATCATGACAAACCACTGCACCTGTGTGCAAATCTACAAAAAACTAAAACCTACGTGCAATCAAGACACACCACTTGCACCCGTGTGCGGATCTACAAACAACACACAACAGGAGCAATCATGACAAACCACGTGCACCTGTGTGGGAATCTCAAAAAAAAAAAAAAAAAAGAACCTAGGCGCAATCAAAACAAACCACTTGCACCTGTGTGTGAAACTCCAAAAAAAAAAAAAAAAAAACAGTCACAATCAAGACAAACCACTTGGACCTGTGTGCGAATCTCCAAAAAAAAAAAAAGCTACGCGCAATCAAGACAAACCACTTGCACATGTGTTCCAGTAAACAAACAGCACACAGCTGGACGCAATCAAGACAAGCCACTTGAACCTGTGTAAATCTCCAAAAAAAACCTAGACACAGTTAAGACAAACCACTTGCACCTCTGTGCGAATCTACAAAGAAAAAAAAACCTAGGCAAAGTCAAGACAAACCACTTCCACCTCTGTGCGAATCTACAAAAAAAAAAAAAAAACCTAGGCGCAATCAAGACAAACCACTTGCACCTGTGTTCAAATCTATAAACAACACACACCTGGGCACAATCATGACAAACCACGTGCACCTGTGTGCGAATCTACAAAAAACAAAAACCTACCTGCAAACAACACAAACCACTTGAACCTGTGTGGGAATCTCCAAAAAAAAAAAAAAAAAAAAACCTAGGCGCAATCAAGACAAACCACTGGAACCTGTGTGTGAAACTCCAAAAAAAAAAAAAAAAAATAGGAACAATCAAGAAAAACCACTTGCACCTGTGTGCAAATCTACAAAAAACATAAACCTAGGCACCACTTGCACCTGTGTTCGAATCTATAAACAACACACACCTCGGGGCAATCATGACAAACCACGTGCACCTTTCGGGGAATCTTCAAACAACACACACCAAGGCGCAATCAAGACAAACCACTTGCACCACTGTGCGAATCTACAAAGAAAAAAAAAACCTAGGTGTAATCAAGACAAACCACTTGCACCTCTGTGCGAATCTACAAAAAAAAAAACCTACGTGCAATCAACACAAACCACATGCACCTGTGTGGGAATCTAAAAAAAAAAAAAAAAACCTAGGCTCAATCAAGACAAACCACTTGCACCTGTGTGTGAAACTCCAAAAAAAAAACTTAGGCACAATCAAGACAAACCACTTGCACCAGTGTTCAAATCTATAAACAACACACACCTGCATGCAATCATTACAAACCAGGTGCACCTTAGTGGGAATCTACAAAGAACACACACCTGGCCTCAATGAAGATAAACCACTTGCACCTGTGTGCGAATCTACAAGCAACACGCACCTGGGTGAAACCCAGACAGACATTCAACACAGGGTGCTTACCTACAAATACCATGTACCTGGGCACAATCAAGACAAACCACTTGAACCTGTGTGCGATTCTACAAACACCACCCACCTTGGCACAATCAAGACAACAAACTTGCAACTGTGTGTGATTCTACAAACAACCCACACATGGGTTCATCAAGACAAACCACATGCACCTGTGTGAATCTACAAACACAACACAGATGGAGGCAATTAAGAAAAACCTCCTGTACCTGTGTTCGAATATACAAACACCACACACCAGGGTGGAATCAAAACAAATTGCTGCTGTGGGCAATTCTACCAACACAATGCACGTGGGCGAAAACAAGAAAAACCACTTGCACCTTCGTGCGAAATTACAGACACCATCAAGTAGGCACAATCAATATAAACACCTTGAACTTCTGTGCGATTCTAGAAACACCACGAACCTGGATGCTATCAAGAAAAACACCTTACACTTGTGTGTGAATCGACAGATAGCAACAGCCTAGGAGCAATCAATACAAACAACATGCACCTGTGTGCGATTCTACGAATTTCACAGACCTGGGCACAATAAAGAAAACAATTTGCACCTGTGTGCAATTCTACAAACAACCAGCACTTGGGTTCAATCAATCCTAACCACTTGCACCTGTGTGCTTACCAACAAACACCAAGCACCTGGGCTCAATCAAGACAAACCACATGCACCAGTGTTCGAATCTACAAACACCACTCACCTGGGTGCAGTCAAGACAAACCAATTGCACCTGTGTGCTGTGAGAAATTCTAGAAACAACACGCACCTGGTTGCAATCAACACAAATTGCTCCTGTGGGCAATTCTACAAACACCGTGCACTTGCGTGTAGTCAAGATACTACCAACACAACTCACCTCGGTGCAATCAAGACAAACCACCAGCACCTGTGTGTGAATCCACAAACAACACACACCTGGTGAATCAAGACAAACCGCTTGCACTTGTATGCAATTCTACAAACACCACAAACCTGGGCACAATCAAGACAAACATCTTGCACCTGTGTGCGATTCTACAATAAACCCGCACCTGGGTGCAATCAAGACAAACCACTAGCACCTGTGTGCTTACCAACAAACACCACACACCTGCGAGAAATCAAGAAAAACCACCTGCAACTCTGTGCAGTTCTATAAACACCACGCACTTGGGTGTAATCAAGATACTACAAACACAGCACAACTGGGTACAATCAAGAAAAACACTTGCACCTGTGTTCGAATCTGCAAGCACAACACAGCTGGGTGCAATCAAGACAAACCGCTTGCACCTGTGTGCGATTAAACAAGCACCACTAACCTGGGCACAATCAAGACAAACAACTTACACCTGTGTGTGATTCTACAAACAATCCGAACCGTGGTGCAATCAAGACAAACAACTAAACCTGTGTGCATCCCAACAAACAACACGCAACTGGATGAAATCAAGACAAACCACTTGCACCTGTGTGAGAATCTACAAGCAACACGCACCTGGGTGAAACCCTGACAGACACTCAACACAGGGGTGCTTACCTACAAATACCACATACCTGGGAACAATCAAGACAGACCACTTGAACCTGTGTGCGATTCTACAAACACCACCCACCTTGGCACAATCAAGACAACAAACTTGCACCTGTGTTTGATTCTAAAACAACCCACACTTGGGTTCATCAAGACAAACCACATGCACCTGTGTGAATCTACAAAAACAGCAAAGATGGGGGCAATTAAGAAAAACCTCCTGTACCTATGTTCGAATATACAAACACCACACACCTGGGTGGAATCAAAACAAATTGCTGCTTTGGGCAATTCTACCAACACAATGCACCTGGGCGCAATCAAGACAGACCACTTGGAACTACGTATGATTAACAGACACCATCAAAGTAGGCACAATCAATATAAACACCTTGAACTTGTGTGCGATTCTAGGAACACCACGAACCTAGATGAAATCAAGAAAAACACCTTACACTTGTGTGTGAATCGACAGATAGCAACAACCTAGGAGCAATCAATACAAACAACATGCACCTGTGTGCGAGTCTACAAATTTCACCAACCTGGGCACAATCAAGGAAACAACTTGCACATTTGGGCAATTCTACAAACAACCAGCACTTGGGTTCAATCAATCCAAACCACTTGCACCTGTGTGCTAACCAACAAACACCATGCACCTGGGCGCAATCAAGACAAACCACATGCACCAGTGTTCGAATCTACAAACACCACTCACCTGGGTGCAATCAAGAAAGACCACTTTCACCTGTGTGCTGTGTGCAATTCTAGAAACCACATGCACCTGGGTGCAATCAATACAAATTGCTCCTGTGGGCAATTTTACAAACACCGTGCACTTGCGTGTAATCAAGATACTACCAACACAACTCACCTCGGTGCAATCAAGACAAACCACCTGCACCTGTGTGTGAATCCACAAACACCACACACCTGGTGAATCAAGACAAACCGCTTGCACTTGTATGCAATTCTACAAACACCACAAACCTGGGCACAATCAAGACAAACATCTTGCACCTGTGTGCGATTCTACAATAAACCCGCACCTGGGTGCAATCAAGACAAACCACTAGCACCTGTGTGCTTACCAACAAACACCACACACCTGCGTGCAATCAAGACAAAACACCTGCACCTCTGTTCAGTTCTATAAACACCACGCACTTGGGTGCAATCAAGATTCTACCAACACAACACACCTGGGTGCTATCAAGACAAACCACGTGCACCTGTGTTCGAATCTACAAGCACAACACAGCTGGGTGCAATCAAGAGAAACCACTTGCTCCTGTGTGTGATTAAACAAACACCACAAACCTGGGCACAATCAAGACAAACAACTTACACCTGTGTGTGATTCTAAATACAATCCTCACCATGGTGCAAACAAGACAAACCACTTGCACCTGTGTGCTTACCAACAAACACCATGCACCTGGGCGCAATCAAGATAAACCACATGCACCAGTATTCTAATCTACAAACACCACTCACCTGGGTGCAATCAAGAAAAACCACTTGCACCTGTGTGCTGTGTGCAATTCTAGAAACAACACGCACCTGGGTGCAATCAATACAAATTGCTCCTGTGGGCAATTCTACAAACACTGTGCACTTGCATGTAATCAAGATACTACCAACACAACTCACCTCGGTGCTATCAAGACAAACCACCTACACCTGTGTGTGAATCCACAAACACCACACACCTGGTGAATCAAGTCAAACAGCTTGCATTTGTATACGATTCTACAAACACCACAAACCTAGGCACAATCAAGACAAACATCTTGCACCTGTGTGCGATTCTACAATAAACCCGCACCGAGGTGCAATCAAGACAAACCACTAGCACCTGTGTGCTTACCAACAAACACCACACACCTGCGTGCAATCAAGACAAACCACCTGCAACTCTGTGCAGTTCTATAATCACCACGCTCTTGGGTGTAATCAAGATACTACCAAGACAACACACCTGGGTGCAATCAAGACAAACCACTTACACCTGTGTTCGAATCTACAAGCACAACACAGCTGGGTGCAATCAAGACAAACCACTTGCACCTGTGTGCGATTAAGCAAACACCACAACCTGGGGACAATCAAGACAAAAAACTTACACCTGTGTGTGATTCTACAAACAATCCACACCATGGTGCAATCAAGACAAACCACTTGCACCTGTGTGCTTACCAACAAACACCACGCACCTGGGAAAATCAAGACAAACCCCTTGCACCTGTGTGCGAATCTACAAGCAACACGCACATGTGTGAAACCCTGACAGACACTCAGCATAGGGGAGCTTACCTACAAATACCACGTACCTGGGCACAATCAAGACAAACCACTTGTACCTGTGTGCGATTCTACAAACACCACCCACATTGGAACAATCAAGACAACAAACTTGCACCTGTGTGTGATTCTACAAACAACCCACACTTGGGTTCATCAAGACAAACCACATGCACCTGTGTGAATCTACAAACACAACACAGATGGGGGCAATTAAGAAAAACCTCCTGTACCTGTGTTCGAATATACAAACACCACACACCGGGGTGGAATCAAAACAAATTTCTGCTGTGGGCAATTCTACCAACACAATACACCTGGCGCAAACAAGACAAACCATTTGCTCCTGCGTGCAAATTTACAGACACCATCAAAGTAGGCACAATCAATATAAACACCTTGAACTTGTGTGCGATTCTAGAAACACCACGAACCTGGATGCTATCAAGAAAAACACCTTACACTTGTGTGTGAATCGACAGATAGCAACAGCCTAGGAGCAATCAATACAAACAACATGCACCTGTGTGCGATTCTACAAATTTCACCGACCTGGGCACAATCAAGAAAACAACTTGCACCTGTGTGCAATTCTACAAACAACCAGCACTTGGGTTCAATCAAGACAAACGACTTGCACCTGTGTGCATACCAACAAACACCATGCACCTGGGCGCAATCAAGACAATCCACATGCACCAGTGTTCGAATCTACAAACACCACTCACCTGGGTGCAATCAAGAAAAACCACTTGCACCTGTGTGCTGTGTGCAATTCTAGAAACTACACGCACCTGGGTGCAATCAATACACATTGCTCCTTTGGGCAATTCTACAAACACTGTGCACTTGCGTGTAATCAAGATACTACCAACACAACTCACCTCGGTGCAATCAAGTGAAATCACATGCACCTGTGTGTGAATCCACAAACAACACACACCTGGTGAATCAAGACAAACCGCTTGCACTTGTATGTGATTCTACAAACACCACAAACCTGGGCTCAATCAAGACAAACATCTTGCACCTGTGTGTGATTCTACAATAAACCTGCACCTGGGTGCAATCAAGACAAACCACTAGCACCTGTGTGCTTACCAACAAACACCACACACCTGCGTGCAATCAAGGCAAACCACCTGCAACTCTGTGCACTTCTATAAACACCATGCACTTGGGTGTAATCAAGATACTACCAACACAACACCCCTGGGTGCAATCAAGACAAAACACTTGCACCAGTGTTCAAATTTACAAGAACAACACAGCTGGGTGCAATCAAGACAGACCACTTGCCCCTGTGTGCGATTAAACAAACACCACAAACCTGGGCACAATCAAGACAAACAACTTACACCTGTGTGTGATTCTACAAACAATCCGAACCATGGTGCAATCAAGACAAACCACTTGCACCTGTGTGCTTACCAACAAACACCACGCACCTGGGTGAAATCAAGACAAACCACTTGCACCTGTGTGCGAATCTATAAGCTACACGCACCTGGGTGAAACCCTGACAGACACTCAACACAGGGGTGCTTACCTACAAATACCACGTACCTGGCCACAATCAAGACAAACCACTTGTACTTGTGTGCGATTCTACAAACACCACCCACATTGGAACAATCAAGACAACAAACTTGCACCTGTGTGTGATTCTAGAAACAACCCAAACTTGGGTTCATCAAGACAAACCACATGCACCTGTGTGAATCTACAAACACAGCGAAGATGGGGGCAATTAAGAAAAACCTCCTGTACCTGTGTTCGAATATACAAACACCACACACCGGGGTGGAATCAAAACAAATTGCTGCTGTGGGCAATTCTACCAACACAATGCACCTGGGTGCAGTCAAGACAGACCACTTGCACCTGCGTGCGATTTACAGACACCATCAAAGTAGGCACAATCAATATAAACACCTTGAACTTGTGTGCGATTCTAGAAACACCATGAACCTGTATGCTATCAAGAAAAACACCTTACACTTGTGTGTGAATCGACAGATAGCAACAACCTAGGAGCAATCAATACAAACAACATGCACCTGTGTGTGATTCTACAAATTTCACTGACCTGGGTACAATCAAGAAAACAACTTGCACCTGTGTGCAATTCTAGAAACAACCAGCACTTGGGTTCAATCAAGCCAAACCACTTGCACCTGTGTGCTTACCAACAAACACCACGCACCTCGGCTCAATTGAGACAAATCATATGAACCAGTGTTCAAATCTACAAACACCACTCACCTGGGTGCAATCAAGAAAAACCACTTGCACCTGTGTGCTGTGTTCAATTCTAGAATCAACACGCACCTGGGTGCAATCAATACAAATTGCTCCTGTGGGCAATTCTACAAACACCGTGCACTTGCGTGTAATCAAGATACTACCAACACAACTCACCTCGGTGCAATCAAGACAAACCACCTGCACCTGTGTGTGAATCCACAAACACCACACACCTGGTGAATCAAGACAAACATCTTCCACCTGTCTGCAATTCTACAATAAACCCGCAACTGGGTGCAATCAAGACAAACCACTAGCACCTGTGTGCTTACCAACAAACACCACACACCTGCGTGCAATCAAGACAAACCACCTGCAACTCTGTGCAGTTCTATAAACACCACGCACTTGGGTGTAATCAAGATACTACCAACACAACACAACTGGGTGCAATCAAGACAAACCACTTGCACCTGTGTTCGAATCTACAAGCACAACACAGCTGGGTGCAATCAAGACAAACACTTGCTCCTGTGTGCGATTAAACAAACACCACAAACCTGGGCACAATCAAGACAAACAACTTTCACCTGTGTGTGATTCTACAAACAATCCGCACCATGGTGCAATCAAGACAAACCACTTGCACCTGTGTGCTTACCAACAAACACCACGCACCTGGGTGAAATCAAGACAAACCACTTGCACCTGTGTGTGAATCTACAAGCAACACGCACCTGGGTGAAACCTTGACAGACATTCAACACAGGGGTGCTTACCTACAAATACCACGTACCTGGGCACAATCAAGAAAACCACTTGCACCTGTGTTCGAATCTACAAACACAGCACAGATGAGTGCAATCAAGACAAACCACTTGCACCTGTGTGCGATTCTACTAACACCACAAACCTGGGCACAATCAAGACAAACATCTTACACCTTTGTGCAATTCTACAAACAACCCGCTCCAGGGTGCAATCAAGACAAACCACTTGCACCTGTGTTTACGAACAAACACCACACACCTGGGTGAAATCAAGACTTACCACTTGCACCTGTGTGCTTACTAACAAACACCCCACACCTGGGTAAAATCAAGACAAACCACTTGCACCTGTGTGTGAGTCTACAAACACCACGCACTTGCTGTAATCAAGATACTACAAACAAAACACATCTGGGTGCAATCAAGACAAACCACTTGCAACTGTGTTTGCTCTACAAACACCACACACCTGGGTGCAATCAAAACAAAGCACTTCCTCCTGTTTGCGATTCTACAAACACCACCCACCTGTGCACAATCAAGACAAACCACCTGCACCTGTGTGTGAATCTACAAACACCACACACCTGGGTGCAATCAAGACAAACCACTTGCACCTGTGTGCGAATCTACAAACACCACACACCTGACAGAGACCCAGAACCTGGGTAATTACTTACAAACACAACACACCTGGGTGCAATCAAGAAAACAACTTGCACCTGTGTGCAATTCTACAAACAACCCGCACTTGGGTTCAATCAAGACAAACCACATGCACCATTGTTAGAATCTACAAACACAACTCACCTGGGTGCAATCAAGACAAACCACTTGCACCTGTTATCTGTGTGCAATTCTAAAAACACCACGCACCTGGGTGCAATCAATGCAAATAGCTCCTTCGGGCAATTCTACAAACACCGTGCACTTGGGTGTACTCAAGATACTACCTACACAACTCACCTGGGTGCAATCAAGACAAACCACTTGCACCTGTTATCTGTGTGCAATTCTAAAAACAACACGCACCTGGGTGCAATCAATACAAATAGCTCCTGTGGGCAATTCTACAAACACCGTGCACTTGGGTGTACTCAAGATACTACCTACACAACTCACCTGGGTGCAATCAAGACAAATCACTTCAACCTTTGTCCTGTGTGGAATTCTAGAAACAACACGCACCTGGGTGCAATCAATACAAATAGCTCCTGTGGGCAATTCTACAAACACCGTGCACTTGGGTGTACTCAAGATACTACCTACACAACTCACCTGGGTGCAATCAAGACAAATCACTTCAACCTTTGTCCTGTGTGTAATTCTAGAAACAACACGCACCTGGGTGCAATCAACACAAATTGCTCCTGTGGGCAATTCTACAAACAACGTGCACTTGTGTGTAATCAAGATACTACCAACACAACTCACCTCGGTGCAATCAATACAAACCACTTGAACCTGTGTGTGAATCGACAAACACCACACACCTGGTGAATCAAGACAAACCTCTTGCACTTGTGTGCGATTCTACAAATACCACAAACCTGGACACAATCAAGACAAACATCTTGCAAGCATGTGCGATTCTACAATCAACCCACACCTGGGTGCTATCAAGACAAACCACTAGCTCCTGTGTGCTTACCAACAAACACCACACACCTGCGTGCAACAAGACAAACCACCTGCAACTCTGTGCAGTTCTATAAAAACCACGCACTTGGGTGTAATCAAGATACTACCAACACAACACACCTGGGTGCAATCAAGACAAACCACTTGCACCTGTGTTCGAATCTACAAACACAACACAGCTGACTGCAATCAAGACAAACCACTTGCACCTGTGTGGGATTCTACTAACACCACAAACCTGGGCACAATCAACACAAACATCTTACACCTGTGTGTGATTCTACAAACAACCCGCACCAGGGTGCAATCAAGACAAACCACTTGCACCTGTGTGCTTACGAACAAACACCACGCACCTGGGTGAAATCAAGACAAACCACTTGCACCTGTGTGTGAGTCTACAAACACCAAGCACTTGGTGTAATCAAGATACTACAAACAAAACACATCTGGGTGCAATCAAGACAAACTACTTGCAACTGTGTTTGATCTACAAACTACTTGCACCTCTGTTGGAATCTACAAACACCACACAATTGAATGCAATCTAGTCAAACCCCATGCACATGTGCGTGAATCTACACACCTATTCACAATCAAGACAAACCACATGCTCCTGTGTTCTAATCTACAATCTGTGTTTGTTGGTAAGCACAGAATTGCAATTGATTTTTCTTGATTGTGCCCAAGTACGTGGTGTTTGTAGGTAAGCACCCATGTGCTGAGTGTCTGTCAGGGTTTCTCACAGGTGAATGTTGTTTGTTGAATCACACACAGTTGATGTTGTTTGTATTGATTGCACCCAGATGCATGTTGTTTGTAAGTAAGCACCCATGTGCTGTGTGTCTGTCAGGTTGTGGCCAGGTTTGTGTTGTTTATAGATTCACACACAGGTGCTAGTGGTTTGTCTTGATTTCACCCAGCTGTCTGGTGTTTGTAGATTTGAACACAGGTGCAAGTGGTTTGTCTTGATTGGACCCGGCTATGTGTTGTTTGTAGATTCGAACACAGGTGCAAGTGGTTTGTCTTTATTGCACCCAGATGTGTTGTGTTTGTAGTATCTTGATTACACCCAAGTGCGTGGTTTTGTAGAACTGCACAAATTTGCAGGTGGTCTGTCTTGATTGCGCTCAGGTGCATTGTTTCTGTTGGTAAGCACACAGGTACAATTGGTTTGTCTTGACTGCACCCAGTTTTGTGATGTTGTTGGTAAGCACAGAAGGCTAGTGGTTTTTCTTGATTGTGCCCAGGTATGTGGTGTTTGTAGTTAAGCACCCATGTGCTGAGTGTCTGTCAGGGTTTCTCACAGGTGCATGTTGTTTGTGGAATCACACACAGGTGATGTTGTTTGTCTTTATTGCACCCAAGTGCATGTTGTTTGTAAATTATCACCCATGTGCTGGGTGTCTGTTAGGTTGTGCCCAGGTTTGGGGTGTTTGTAGATTCACACACAGGTGCAAGTGGTTTGTCTTGATTGCTCCCAACTGTGTTGTGTTGGTTGTATCTTGATTACACCCAAGTGCCTTGTTGTTTGTAGAACTGCATGGAGATGCAGGTGGTTTGTCTTGATTGCGCTCAGGTGCATGGTGTCTGTTGGTAATCCCACAGGTGCAAGTGGTTTGTCTTCATTTCACCCAGGTGCATGCTGTTTGTATATAAGCATAGAAGTGCAAGTGGTTTTTCTTGATTTTGCCCAGGTACATGTTTTTTGTATGTAAGCATCCATGTCCAGAGTGTCTGGTAGGGTTTCACACAGGTATATGTTTTTTGTAGAATCGCACACATGTGATGTTGTTTGTCTTGATTGCACCCAGGTGCGTGGTGTTTGTAAGTAAGAACCCATGTGCTGGGTATCTGTCTAGTTGAGACCAGGTGAGTGGTGTTTGTAGATTTGCACACAGGTGCAAGTGTTTTCTCTTGATTGCACCCAGATGTGTGGTGTTTGTAGATTCACACACAGGTGCAAGTGGTTTGTCTTGATTGCACCCAGTTGTGTTGTGTTGCTAGTATCTTGATTGCACCCAAGTGCTTGGTGTTTGTAGAATTGCCCACGGGAGCAATTTATATTGATTGCACCCAGGTGCGTGTTGTTTGTAGAATCGCACACAGGTGCAAGAGGTTTTCCTTGATTGCACCCAGGTGAGTGGTTTTTGTAGATTCGAACACAGGTGCATGTGGTTTGTCTTGATTGCGCCCAGGTGCATGTTGTTTTTTGGTAAGCACACAGGTGCAAGTGGTTTGTCTTGATTGAACCCAAGTGCAAGTTGTTTGTAGAATCACACATAGGTGCAAGTTGTTTTTCTTGATTGTGCCCAGGTGGGTTGAGTTTGTAGAATCGCACACAGGTGCATGTTGTTTGTATTGATTGCACCTATGTTGTTGCTATCTAAAGAATCGCACACAAAGTGTAAGGTGTTTTTATAGACAGCATCCATTTTGGTGGTGTTTCTAGAATCACACACAAGTTCAAGTTGTTTGTATTGATTGCGCCTAGTTTGATGGTGTCTGTAAATTCGCACACAAGTGCAAGTGGTTTGTCTTGATTGACCCCAGGTGCGTTGTGTTTGTCGAATTTCCCACAGGAGCAATTTGTTTTGATTCCACCCAGGTGTGTGGTGTTTGTATGTTAGAACACAGGTACTGGAAGTTTTTTCTTAATTGCCCCCAGCTGTGTTGTGTTTGTAGATTCTAACACAGGTGCATGTGGTTTGACTTGATAGAACCCAAGTGCGGGTTGTTTGTAGAATCACACAGAGGTGCAAGTTGCTTGTCTTGATTGTGCCAAGGTGGGTGGTGTTTGTAGAATCGCACACAGGAGCAAGTGGTTTGTCTTGATTGCACCCAGGTGTGTTGTGTTTGCAGATTTGAACGCAGGTACAGGTGGTTTTACTTTTCTTCTTCTAGGGTTTGCCCTTCTTCCGTAGCCAGTCAACAGCATCAGGTTGAGCCTGATGTAAAGTTTTGAGATGTCCTTGAATCTGGAGAGGTGGCATTCGTTGAATATGTGGGTCATAGTCTGTCTGTAGCCGCAGGGGCTGTTTGGGTCGACTCTGGCTCCCCAGCGATGGAACACTGGCGCACTGGTTTTACTTAATTGCCCGCAGGTGTGTTGTGTTTGTAGATTCAAACACAGGTGCAAGTGGTATGTCTTGATTGCATCCAGATGTGTTGTGCTTGTAGTATCTTGATTACACCAAGCGCATGGTGATTGTAGACTCACACACAGGTACAAGTGGTTTGTCTTCATTTCACTCAGGTCCGTGGTGTTTGTTGTTAAGCACACAGGTGCAAGTGGTTTGTCTTGATGGCACCCAGCTGTGTTGTGTTTGTAGATTCAAACACAGGTGCAAGTGGTTTGTCTTGATTGCACCCACGTGTGTGGTGTTTGTAGATTCGAACACAGGTACAGGTGGTTTGTCTTAATTGCCCCCAGGTGTGTTGTTTTTGTAGATTCAAACACAGGTGCAAGAGGTTTGTTTTGATTGCACCCAGATGTGTTGTGTTTGTAGAATCTTGATTACATAAAGTGCGTGTTGTTTGTAGACTCACAAACAGATGCAAGTGGTTTGTCTTGATTTCACCCAGGTGTGTGGTGTTTTTTTTTAATAATTTATTTCTTTATTGGGGAATTAATGTTTTACAGTCAACAGTAAATACAATAGTTTGTACATGCATAACATTCCCCAGATTCCCATTTAACAATACAACCCCCACTATGTCATTCATCATCTTTCATGGACCTGTATTCTCCCCACACACCCACCCACCCCAGAGTCTTTTACTTTGGTGTAATACTCCAATTCCATTTCAGGTTCGACTTGTGTTTTCTTTCCTGATCTTGTTTTTCAACTTCGGCCTGAGAGTGAGATCATCCCATATTCATCCTTCTGTTTCTGACTTATTTCACTCAACATGATTTTTTCAAGGTCCTTCCAAGATCGGCTGAAAATGGTGAAGTCACCATTTTTTACAACTGAGTAGTATTCCATTGTGTATATATACCACAACTTGCTTAGCCACTCATCTGTTGTTGGACACCTTGGTTACTTCCAGGCTTTGGCTATTACAAATTGTGCTGCCAAGAACATAAATGTACACAGATCTATTTGGATGGATGTGTTGGTTTCCTTAGGATATATCCCCAGGAGGGGAATTGCAGGGTCATAGGGTAGGTCCATTTCTAGCCTTCTGAGAGTTCTCCAGACTGTTCTCCACAGAGGTTGGACCAATTGACATTCCCACCAGCAGTGCAGGAGGGTTCCTTTGACCTCACACCCTCTCCAGCATTCGGTGCTGTTACCTTTTCTGATGTATGACATTCTTACAGGAATGAAGTGATATCTCATTGTTGTCTTGATTTGCATTTCTCTGACAATCAGAGACTTGGAACATTTTTTCATGTGTTCCTGGGCCTTTTGGATCTCTTCTGTGGTGAATATTCTGTCCAAGTCCTCCCCCCATTTTTGAAAGGGGTTATTTGTTGTCTTGTTGTTGAGTCTAGCAAGCTCTTTATATATGTTGGTTATTAAACTCTTATCTGATGTATGGCATGTAAAGATCTTCTCCCATTCTGTGAGGGGTCTCTTGGTTTGGGTAGTGGTTTCTTTTGCTGTGAAGAAGCTTTTTAATTTGATGTAGTCCCATAGGTTTATACTTGCCTTAGTCTTCTTTGTAATTGGATTCGTTTCATTGAAGATGTCTTTAAAATTTATGTGGAAAGAGTTCTGCCAATGTTTTCCTCTAAGTATCTGATAGTTTGTGGTCTAACATCCAAGTCCTTGATCCACTTGGAATTTACTTTTGTATTTGGTGAAATACAGTGATTCAGTTTCATTCTTCTGCATGTTTCAACTCATGTTTTCCAACACCATTTGTTGAAGAGACTGCTTTCCCCATGTAATAGTCTGGGCCCCTTTGTCAAAGATTAGATGTCCATATGTAGGGGGCCTCATTTCTGGGCTCTCAATTCTATTCCACTGGTCAGTGTGTCTGTTCCTGTTCCAGTACCAAGCAGTTTTGATGAAATGTCCCTATAATACAGTTTGAGATCTGGGAGTGTGATGCCTCCGGTTCTGTTCTTTTTTCTCAAGATTGTTTTGGCAATTCTAGGTCTTTTCTGGTTCCAGATAAACATTTGTAGCATTTTTTTCTATTCTCCTAAAAATGTGCTTGGGATCTTGATGGGGATATCATTAAATTTGTAGATGGCTCTGGGTAATATATTCATTTTGATGATTTTAATTCTTCCAACCCATGAACATGGAATATCTTTCCACTTCTTTGTGTCTTTTTCAATTTGAGTAGTGACTCATAATTTTCAGTATACAAGTCTTTCACTTCTTTGGTTAGGTTTACTCCTAGATATTTTATTGTTTTGTTGCTGTAGAAAAAGGAACTGATTTCTGGATTTCAATTTCTTCTAACTTAGTGTTTGCATAGAGCAATGCCACTGACTTTTGAATGTTAATTTTATAGGCTGACACATTACTGTATTGCCTGATGATTTCCAAAAGCTTCTTGCTGGATTCCTTAGGTTTTTCCATGTATACTATCATGTCATCTGCAAATAAGGAGAGTTTGACTTCTTCTCTTCCAATCTGTATGCCTTTAATTCCTTGCTCCTGCCTGATTGCTATGGCAAGAACTTCCAACAACACTATGTTGAATAGTAATGGTGATAGTGGGCAGCCCTGTCTAGTACCTGATCTGAGGGGAAATGCTTCCAGTTTTTCATCATTGAGTATGATGTTGGCTGTAGGTTTGCTATATAGACTCCACTATCTTCAGGAATTTTCCATCTATTCCCATTTTTTGTAGATCATAAAGGGATATTGTATTTTGTCAAAGGCTTTCTCTGCATCTGTTGATATGAACATGTGGTTTTTGGTCTTGCTTTTGTTGATGTGGTGGATCACATTGATTGATTTACGTATATTAAACCAACCTTGCATGCCTGGATAAACCCCACTTGGTCATGATGAACAATATTTTTGATATACTGCTGTATCTGGTTGGCTAGAATTTTGTTCAATATTTTCGCATCTATGTTCATCAGAGATATTGGTCTGTAGTTTTCTTTTTTGGTTGTGTCCCAGTCTGATATTGGTATCAAGGTGATGTTGGCTTCATAGAAGCTAGCAGTGAGTATTCCAGTGTCTTCAATCTTCTGGAATACTTTTAAAAGTAGAGGTATTAGTTCTTCTTTGAAAGTTTTGTAGATTTCATTTGTAAAACCATCTGGTCCAGAACTTTTATTTTTGGGAAGAATTTTGATAACTGTTTCAATTTCATTAGCTGTGATGGGCCTGTTCATGTTATCCACTTCCTCTTTACTTAGTTTTGGAAGTTGGTAGGTATCTAGGAAATCATTCATTTCTTCCAGGTTCTCTAGCTTGGTGGCATATAGTTGTTCATAGAAGCCTCACATGATATGTTGAATTTCTGCGGTGTCTGTTGTGATATCTCCTCTTTCATTTACTATCCGATTTATTTGGGTCTTCTCCCTTTTTTGTTTTGTGAGTCTGACTAAAAGCTTGTCAATTTTGTTTACTCTTTCGAAGAACCAACATTTACTTTCATTGATCTTTTGTATGGTTTTCCTATTCTCAATGTTATTTATTTCTGCCCTAATTTTAGTGATTTCTGTCCTTCTGGTCGCTTTAGGATTCCTTTGTTGTTCTTCTTCTAGGTCTTTAATATGTGCAATCAGGCTGTTTATTTGTGCCTTTTCTTGCTTCCTAATGTGTGCTTGTATAGCTATGAACTTCCCTCTTAGGACTGCTTTAGCTGTGTCCCAAATATTTTGATAGCTTGTGTCTTCATTTTCATTGAACTCTCGAATTCAATGATTTCTTCCTTGATGTCCTCTTTGACCCAGAAGTTGTTAAGAAGTGTACTGTTGAGCTTCCACATTTTGGGACTGTTACTAATCTTTTGTTGATTGTTAAGTGTTAGTTTAATTCCACTGTGGTCTGAGAAGATGCTTGGGATGATTTCAGTGCTCTTGAATTGGCTGATGCTGTCTTTGTGGCCTAACATATGGTCTATCCTTGAGAATGACCCATGTGGATTTGAGTAAAATGTGTATTCCAGTTTCTTGGGATGAATGACTCTGAAAATGTCCAATAGTTCTAGTTTATCTATCTCTTCATTTAGCTCCCTTATGTCTTTACTGATTTTCTTCCTGGATGATCTGTCAAGTTGAGATAGTGGGGTGTTGAAGTCCCCTACTATGATTGTGTTACTGTTAATATATTGCTGTAGCTCTTTCAGTAGAAGTTTGATGTATTTAGATGGCTTCTCATTGGGTTCATAGATATTAATAATTGTTAAGTCCTCTTGATTGACTGATCCTCTGAGCATTAAGTAGTGTCCATTCCTATCTTTTTTATTCTTATCTATTTTAAAGTCTATCATGTCAGATATGAGAATAGCTGCTCCTGCCCTTTTTTGTGGGCCATTGGCTTGTATGATAGTTTTCCATTCTTTCACTTTAAGTCTGTGTTTGTCTTGTTGAGTTAGGTGAGTTTCCTGTAGACAACATTTTGTTGGGTTGTGTTTTCTGATCCATCTTACTACTCTGTGTCTTTTAATAGGTGAATTCAGGCCATTGACATTTATTGATATAAAAGATTGAAGATATTTTAACGCCATTCTTGTAGAGATTTAGAGTGTTTTGATATATGTCCTATTTGTGATGGTCTGGTTGTTTATAGGAGACCTTTCAGAACTTCTTTCAGGGCAGGCTTGGTGATGGTTGCTTCCTTTAAGTGTTGCTTTTCTGAGAAGGTTTTGATGCTTCCATCTAGTCTGAATGACAGTCTAGCAGGATATAGTATTCTTGGCTCAAAGCCTTTCTCATTGAGCACTCGATAGATATCTTACCATTCTCTTCTGGCCTGTAGTGTTTGTATGGAGAAGTCTGCTGCTAATCTTATGGGTTTTCCTTTGTAGGTGACTCTTTGTTTTTCTCTTGTAGCCTTGAGGATCCTTTCTTTATCCTTATTCCTTTCCATTCTAAGTATGACATGCCTTGGTGTCTTTAGGTCTGGGTTAATTCTGTTTGGGACCCTCTGGGCTTCTTGAATCTTTATGTCTTTGGTGTTGTCTAGACTAGAGAAATTTTCAGCTATTATGGCCTGGAGAATGCTTTCTTCCTCTCCTTCTCTTTCTTCCTCTGGTAAGCCAATAATGCGTATATTGTTTCTTTTGAAGTCATCCCATAGGACTCTGTTGTTGTTTTCATCATGTCTTAATCTCTTTTTTAGATCTCTTACTTCTCTTTTAGTTGTCTCTAATGCATCCTCAATCTTGCTAATTCTGTCTTCAGCCTCATAGATTCTATTCTCTCTGCCCTCTACTGCTTTCTGGAGTTCATCTATTTTGTTGCCCTGCTCTGATACTGTTTTAGCTTGTTCAGCTAGTTGCCTTCTTAGCTCAGCGATTTCAGCTTTCAGCTCTCTAATAACCATGAGATAATTAGAATTTTCTTCCATATTCTCATTTGTTGTTCCTGCATTTCTGATTACAATTTTTTCAAATTCTTTACTCACTCCTGTTATTATTTCCTTAGCTAATGTTTGGATGTTGAACTCGTTGTTTTGTGCTTCACCCTCTGGAGGACTCTCTTGTCCTGGTTCAAGTCTCCAATTTTTTTTCTTGTTGTTTTAACCATTTTATATATTATGTTATGAGTTCCCTTTATCAGTACTTTTCAAATTATTGATTATTATTGCCTGGATTGACTTGTGTCTAAGTAATTTAATTAAAGGGTTTACTGTTGTGGAAGTTAACAGTTTTTTCAATCCCTGAGTTGGAGCTCAGTGGTGTAAAAGCCACTTATTTTCTTCCCTGTAGGCTATGGGAGCCTGAGGGCTTTTAAACTATCAATAGGCTTCTTAGCTTAATCACTGACTTGTGACCAAGAGATAAAGCAGGGTGTGGCAGAGATAATCCAGTGGTTATGCAAAGAGACTTTCACAGCACCTCAGCTATGCCACCGAGGTATAGGTCTTCTCCTGAGTTTCCAGGTTAGATCTCTGTCCCCTGGTGTCCCTCCCTGTTGCTGCTCCAGATTCTGAGGGTAGTAGCAATGGAGACTCAGAGTTGCACTTGGTGAGTCTCTGGGGAGTGCTTTCCTCCCTTCAGCTGTCCCATTGTTGTGGAGCAGACTGGAGGTGGTGTCTCCACTGACAAACTGTTGAACTGTTAGCAGTCACTTAATCTGTCCTAAGGCCCCTCGCTCCTCTCTGTCACCAGCCACGCGTGTTTGTACTCACGGGTGATTTACTGGTTTCCTGTGGTTATTCTAGTCCTGTCTTGTTTTGGTCCGGGTGATCTCCTTTGGTATTCCTAGTTGATCCGGGAGAGGAGAGAAGAGGAGAGAAAGGCATCTGCTGCTTGTAGCTCCACCTCCGGAAGTCGAATCCTCGGTGCTTGGTGTTTGTTGGTATACACACAGGTGCTAGTGGTTTGTCTTGATTGCATCCAGGTGTGTTGTGTTGGTAGTATCTTGATTACACTCAAGTAAGTGGTGTTTGTAGAACTGCACAGAGTTGCAGGTGGTTTGTCTTGATTGATCCAGGGGCATACTGTCTGTTGGTAAGCACACAGGTGCAAGTGGTTTGTCTTGATAGCATCCAGGTGCGTTCTGTTTGTTGGTAAGCACAGAAGTGCAAGTGGTTTGTCTTGATTGCACCCACGTGTGTGGTGTTTTTAGATTTGAACACAGGTACAGGTGGTTTGTCTTAATTGCCCGCAGATGTGTTGTGTTTGTAGTATCCTGATTACCCCCAAGTGCGTGGTGTTTGAAGAATTGCACAGAGTTGCAAGTGGTTTGACCTGATTGCACCAGTTGCGTGGTTTTTGTTGGTAAGCACAGAAGTGCAAGTGGTTTTTCGTGATTGTGCCAAGGTACGTGGTGTTTGTAGGTAAGCACCCATGTGCTGAGTGTCTGTCAGGGTTTCTCACAGGTGAATATTGTTTGCAGAATCACACACAGGTGATGTTGTTTGTCTTGATTGCACCAAGGTGCATGTTGTTTGTAAGTAAGCACCCAAGTTCTGGGTGTCTGTCCGGTTGGGCCCAGGTTTGTGGTGGTGTTTGTAGATTCGCATACAAGTGCAAGTGGTTTGTCTTGATTGCACCCAGATGTGTTTTGTTTGTAGATTCCAACACAGGTACAAGTGGTTTGTCTTGATTGCATCCAGGTGTGTTGTGTTGATAGTATCTTGATTACATCCAAGTGCGTGGTGTTTGTAGAACAGCAGAGATTTGCAAGTGGTTTGATTGTTTGCGCTCAGGTGCATGGTGTCTGTTGGTAAGCACACAGATGCAAGTGGTTTGTCTTCATTGCACCCAGGTGAGTGCTGTTTGTTGGTAAGCACCGAAGTGCAAGTGGTTTTTCTTGATTATGCTCAGGTACATGTTGTTTGCAGGTAATCACCCCTGTGCATGTTGTTTGTATTGATTGTACCTAGGTTGTTGCTATCTGTAGATTCGCACACAAGTGTAAGGTGTTTTTCTAGATAACATCCAGGTTCGTGGTGTTTCTAGAATCGCACACAAGTTCAAGGTGTTATTATTGATTGTCCCTACTTTGATGGTGTCTGTAAATTCACACACAGGTGCAAGTGGTTTGTCTTGATTGCACCCAGGTGTGTTGTGATTGTATATTTGAACACAAGTACATGTGGTTTGTCTTGATTGAACCCAAGTGAATGTTGTTTGTAGAATCACACACAGGTGCAAGTTGCTTTTCTTGATTGTGCCAAGGTGGGTGGTTTTTGTAGAATCGCACACAGGAGAAAGTGGTTTGTCTTGATTGCACCCAGGTGTGTGGTGTTTGTAGATTTCAACACAGGCACAGGTGGTTTGACTTAATTGCCCCCAGGGTTGTTGTGTTTGTAGATTCAAACAAAGGTACAAGAGATTTGTTTTCATTGCACCCAGATGTGTTGTGTTTGCAGTATCTTGATTACACCAAGTGAGTGGTGTTTGTAGACTCACACACAGGTACAAGTGGTTTGTCCTGATTTCACCCAGGTGCGTCGTGTTTGTTGGTAAGCACACAGGTCCAAGTGGTTTGTCTTGATTGCACTCAGGTGTGGGTTGTTTGTAGAATTGCACACAGGTGCAAGTTGTTAGTCTTGATTGTGCCCAGGTTTGTGGTGTTTATAGAATCGCACACAGGTGCAAGTGGTTTGTCTTGATTGCACCCAGGTGTGTTGTGTTGGTAGTATCTTGATTACACTCATGTGTGCGGTGCTTGAAGAACTGCACAGAGTTTCAGGTGGTTTGTCCTGATTGCACCCAGTTGCTTGGTGACTGGTGGTAAGCACACAGGTGCAAGTGGTTTGTCTTGATTGCACCCAGGTGCGTGCTGTTTGTTGGTAAGCAAAGAAGTGCAAGTGGTTTGTCTTGATTGCACCCATGTGTGTGGTGTTTGTAGATTCGAACAGAGGTACAGGTGATTTGTCTTAACTGCCTGCCAATGTGTTGTGTTTGTAGTATCCTGATTACCTCCAAGTGTGTGGTGTTTGAAGAATTGCACAGAGTTGCAAGTGGTTTGACCTGATTGCACCAGTTGCGTGGTTTTTGTTGGTAAGCACAGAGTGCAAGTGGTTTTTCTTGATTCGTCCCAGGTACGTGGTGTTTGTAGGTAAGTACCCATGTGCTGAGTGTCTGTCAGGGTTTCTCACAGGTGCATGTTGTTTGTATAATCACACGCAGGTGATGTTGTTTGTCTTCATTGCACCCAGGTGCATGTTGTTTGTATGTAAGGAACCATGTTCTGGGTGTCTGTCAGGTTGTGCCCAGGTTTGTGGTGTTTGTAAATTCGCAAACAGGAGAAAGTGGTTTGTCTTGATTGCACGAAGCTGTGTTGTGTTTGTAGATTCAAACACAGGTTCCAGTGATTTGTCTTGATTGCACCCAGGTGTGTTGTGTTGGTAGTATCTTGATTACACCCAAGTTTGTGGTGTTTGTATAACTGCACAGAGTTGCAAGTGGTTTGTCTTGATTGTGCTAAGGTGCATGGTGTCTGTTGGTAAGCACACAGGTGCAAGTGGTTTGTCTTCATTGCACCAGGTGCCTGCTGTTTGTTGGTAAGCACAGAAGTGCAAGTGTTTTTTCTTGATTGTGCCCAGGTACATGTTGTTTGTAGGTAAACATCCATGTCCTGTGTGATTGGTACGGTTTCGCTCAGGTAAGTGTTTTCTGTAGAATCACACACATGTGATGTTGTTTGTCTTGATTGCACCGAGGTTCGTGGTGTTTGTAAGTACACACCCATATGCTAGGTGTCTGTCAGGTTGCGTCCAGGTGTGTGGTGTTTGTAGATTCGCACACAGGTGCAAGTGGTTTGTCTTGATTGCACCCAGGTGTGTTGTGCTGGTACTATCTTGATTACACCCAAGTGCGTGTTGTTTGTAGAATTGCCCACAGGAGCAATATGTATTCATTGCACCCCAGTGCGTGTTGTTTGTAGAAACGCACTCAGGTGCAAGTGGCTTGTCTTGATTGCACCCAGGTGAGTGGTGTTTGTAGATTCGAACACTTGTGCATGTGGTTTGTCTTGATTTCGTCCAGGTGTGTGGTGTTTGTTGGTAAGCACACAGGTGCAAGCCGTTTGTCTTGATTGAACCCCAGTGCGGGATGTTTGTATTATCGCACACAGGTGCAAGTTATTTTTCTTGACTGTGCCCAGGTGAGTGGATTTTGTATAATCGCAAACAGGTGCATGTTGTTTATATTGATTTCACCTAGGTTGTTGCTATCTGTAGATTCGCACACAAGTGTAAGGTGTGTTTCTAGATAGCATCCAGGTTCGTGGTGTTTTTATAATCACACACAAGATCAAGATGTTTTTATTGATTGTGCCTAGTTTGATGGTGTCTGTAAATTCGCACACAGGTGCAAGTGGTTTGTCTTGTTTGCGCCCAGGTGCGTTGAGTTTGTAGAATTGCCCACAGGAGCAATTTTTTTATTCCACCCAGGTGTGTGGTGTTTGTATATTCGAACACAGGTACAGGAGGTTTTTTTAATTGCTCCCAGCTGTGTTGTGTTTGTAGATTTGAACGCAAGTGCATGTGGTTTGTCTTTATTGAACCCAAGTGCGGGGTGTTTGTAGAATCACACTCAGGTGCCAGTTGCTTATCTTGATTTTGCCAAGGAGGGTGATGATTGTAAAATCTCACACAGGAGCAAGTGATTTGTCTTTATTGCACCCAGGTGAGTGGTGTTTGTAGATTTGAACACAGGTTCAAGTAGTTTGTCTTAATTACCCCAGGTGTGTTGCGATTGTAGATTCAAACACAGGTACAAGTGGTTTGTCTTGATTGCACCCAGATGTGTTGTGTTTGTAGTATCTAGAATACACCAAGTGCGTGGTATTTGTAGACTCACACACAGGTGCAAGTGTTTGTCTTGATTTCACCCAGGTACGATGTGTTTGTTGGTAAGCACATAGGTGCAAGTGGTTTGTCTTGATTGCACCCAGGTATGGGTTGTTTGTAGAATCACACACAGGTGCAAGTTGTTTGTTTGATTGTGCCCAGGTTTGTGGTGTTTGTAGAATCGCACACAGGTGCAAGTGGTTTGTCTTGATTGCACCCAGGTGTGTGGTGTTTGTAGATTCCAACACAGGTGCATGTGGTTTGTCTTGATTGCACCCAGGTGTGTTGTGTTGGTAATATCTTGATTACAACCATGTTTGTGATGTTTGTAGAAATGCACAGAGCTGCAGGTGTTTTTTCTTGATTGCACCCAGTTGCGTGGTGTCTGTTGGTAAGCACACAGGTGCAAGTGGTTTGTCTTGATAGCATCCAGGGGCGTGCTCTTTGTTGGTAAGCACACAAGTGCAAGTGGTTTGCCTTGATTGCAACCAGCTGCGTGCTGTTTGTTGCTAAGCACAGAAGTGCAAGTGGTTTGTCTTGATTTCACCCACATGGTGGTGTTTGTAGATTCGAACACAAGTACAGGTGGTTTGTCTTGATTGCACCCAGGTGTGTTGTGTCGGTAGTATCTTGATTACACCCAAGTTAGTTGTGTTTGTAGAACTGCACAGAGTTGCAATGTTTGTCTTGATTGCTCTCAGGGGTATGGTGTCTGTTGGTAAGCACACAGGTGCAAATGGTTTGTCTTCTTTGCACCCAGGTGTGTGCTGTTTGTTGGTAAGCACAGAAGTACAAGTGGTTTTCTTGATTGTGCCCAGGTACATGTTGTCTGTAGGTAAGCATCCATGTCCTTCCTGTCTGGTAGGGTTTCAGAAAGGTACGTGTTTTTTGTAGAATAGCACACATGTGATGTTGTTTGTCTTGATTGCACCCAGGTGCGTGGTGTTTGTAAGTAAGCACCCATGTGCTGGGTGTCTGTCAGGTTGCGACCAGGTGTGTGGTGTTTGTAGATGAGCACATAGGTGCAAGTGCTTTTTCTTGATTGCACCCAGGTGTGTGGTGTTTGTAGATTCACACAAAGGTGCAAGTGGTTTGTATGGTTGCACCCAGGTGCGTGCTGTTTGTTGGTAAGCACATAAGTGCAAGTGGTTTGTCTTGATTGCATCCGCTGTGTGGTGTTTGTAGATTCGAACACAGGTGCAAGTGTTTTGTGTTGATTAGACCCATGTGTGTTGTGTTTGTAGTATCTTGATTACACCAAAATGTATGGTGATTGTAGAATTTCCCACAGGAGCAATTTGTATTCATTGCACCCAGTTGAGTGTTGTTTGTAGAATAGCACACAGGAGCAAGTGGTTAATCTTGATTGCACCAAGGTGAGTGGTGTTTGTAGATTCGAACACAGGTCCATGTGGTTTGTCATGATTGTGCCCATGTGCGGGGTGTTTGTTGGTAAGCACACAAGTGCAAGTATGCAAGTGGTTTGTCTTGATTGTATGAGGTGCGTGCTATTTGTTGGTAAGCACAGTAGTGCTAGTGGATTGTCTTTCCAGGTGTGTGGTTTTTGTAGATTCGCACAAAGGTGCAAGTGGTTTGTCTTGATTGCACCCAGGTGTGTGGTGTTGGTAGATTCGCACACAGGTGCAGGTGGTTTGTCTTGATTGTGCCCTTGCGGGTGGTGTTTGTAGATTTGAACACTGGGACAGGTGTTTTGTCTTCATTGCCCCCAGCTGTGTTGTGTTTGTTGATTCAAACACAGGTGCAAGTGGTTTGTCTTGACTGCGCCCAGGTGCATTGTGTTTGTAGAATTGCCCACAGAAGCAATTTGTTTTGATTCCACCCAGGTGTGTGGTGTTTGTTTATTCGAACACAGGTACAGGAGGTTTTTCTTAATTGTCCCCAGCTGTGTTGTGTTTGTAGATTAGAACACAGGTGCATGTGGTTTGTCTTGAATGAACCCAAGTGCGTGTTGTTTTTAGAATCACACACAGGTGCAGTTGCTTGTCATGATTGTGCCAAGTTGGGTGGTGATTTTGGAATCGCACACAAGTACAAGTGGTTTGTCTTGATTGTGCCCAGGTACGTGGTATTTGTAGGTAAGCACCCCTATGCTGAGTGTCTGTCAGGGTTTCACCCAGTTGCCTGTTGTTTGTAGATTCGCAACAGGTGTAAGTGATTTGTCTTGATTGCACCCAGGTGTGTTGTGTTTTTAGTATCTTGATTACCAAGTGCGAAGTGTTTGTACACCCACTGTGACGTAAAAGTGGTTTTCTTGATTTTGCCAAGGTGCATGGTGTTTGTTGGTAAGCACACAGGTACAAGAGGTTTTTCTTGATTCAGCCCAAATGCGGGTTGTTTGTAGAATCACACACAGGTGCAAATTGGTTGTCTTGATTGTGCCAAGGGGGGTCGTGTTTGTAGAATCGCACACAGTGGCAAGTGGTTTGCCTTGATTGTTCCCAGGTTCGTGGTATTTGTAGGTAGCACCCCATGCTGAGTGTCTGTCAGGGATTCACCCAGGTGCGTGTTGCTTGTAGACTCGCAGACAGGTGCAAGTTGTATGACTTGATTGCACCCAGGTGCTTTATGTTTGTAGAATCTGTCACAGGAGCAATATGTTTTGATTGGACCAAGGTGTGTGGTGTTTGTAGCTAAGCACCCATATGCTGGGTGTCTGTCAGGGTTGCGACCAGGTGTGTGGTGTTTGAAGATTTGCACCAAGGTGCAAGTTGTTTGTCTTGATTGCACCCAGGTGTGTGGTGTTTGTAGATTCCAACACAGGTGCATGTGGTTTGTCTTGATTGCACTCAGGTGTGTTGTGTTTGTAGTATCATGATTATGGCTCACAAACAGGTGCAAGTGGTTTGTCTTTATTGCGCCCAGATCCATGGTGATTGTTGTCAAGCACACAGGCACAAGTGGTTTGTCTTATTGCACTCAGGTGCGTGGTGTTTGTCGGTAAGCACACAGGTGCATGTGTGCAAGTGGTTTGTCTTGATTGTACCCACGTGTGTGCTGTTTGTTGGTAAGCAGTGTAGTGCAAGTGGTTTGTCTTGCTTGTGTCCAGGTACTTGGTGTTTGTAGGTAAGGACCCATGTGCTGAATTTCTGTCATGGTTTCGCAAAGGGGATGTTGTTTGTCTTGATTGCACATAGTTGAGTGGTGTTAATTGCGTGGTGTTTGTCTTGATTGCACATAGTTACAGATGCTGGGTGTCTATCATGTGTGTGGTGTTTGTAGTTTCGCACAAGGTGCAAGTCGTTTGTCTTGATTGCACCCAGCTATGTTGTGTTTGAAGATTCGAAATCAGGTGCAAGTGGTTTGTCTTGATTGCACCCACATGTGTTGTGTTGGTACTATCTTGATTACACCCAAGTGCGTGATGTTTGTAGAACTGCACCGAGTTGCAGGTGGTTTGTCGTGATTGCGCTCAGGTGCATGGTGTCTGTTGGTAAGCACACAGGTGCAAGTGGTTTGTCTTCGTTGTACCCAGGTGAGTGCTGTTTGTTGGTAAGCACAGAAGTGCGAGTGGTTTTTCTTGATTGTGCCCAGGTACATGTTGTTTGTAGGTTAGCATCCATGTCCTGAGTGTCTGGTAGGGTTTTGCACAGGTACTTGTTTTTTGTAGAATCGCAAACATGTGATGTTGTTTGTCTTGATTGCACCCAGGTGTGTGGTGTTTGTAAGTAAGCACCCAAGTGCTTGGTGTCTGTCAGGTTGCGACCAGGTGTGTGTTGTTTGTAGATTCGCACACAGGTGCAAGTGGTTTGTCTTGATTGAACCCAGGTGTGTGGTGTTTGTAGATTCACACACAGGTGCAAGTGCTTTGTCTTGATTGCACCCAGGTGTGTTGTGTTGGTACAATCTTGGTCACACCCAAGTGCATGGTGTTTGTAGAATTTCCCAGAGGAACAATTTGAATTGATTGCCCCCAGGTGTGTGTTGTTTATAGAATCACACACAGGTGCAAGTGGTTTGTCTTGATTGAACCCTAGGGCGGGTTGTTTGTAGAATCGCACAAAGGTGCAAGTTGTTTTTCTTGATTGTGCCCAGGTGGCTGGAGTTTGTAGAATCTCACACAGGTACATGTTGTTTTTATTTATTGCACCTAGGTTGTTGCTATCTGTAGATTCGCACACAAGTGTAAGGTGTTTTTATTGATTGTGTCTTGTTTGTTGGTGTCTGTAAATTCGCACAGAGGTGCAAGTGGTTTGTATTGATTGCGCCCAGGTGCATTGTGTTTGTAGAATTGCCCAGAGAAGCAATTTGCTTTGATTCCACCCAGGTGTGTGATGTTTGTATATTCAAACACAGGTACAGGAGGTTTTTATTAATTGTCCCCAGCTGTGCTATGTTTGTAGATTCGAACACAAGTGCATGTGGTTTGTCTAGATTGAACCCAAGTGCGTGTTGTTTGTAGAATCACACACAGCTGCAAGTTGCTTGTCTTGATTGTGCCAAGGTGGGTGGTGTTTGTGGAATCGCACACAGGTACAAATTGTCTTGATTGTGCACAGGTATGTGGTATTTGTAGGTAAGAACCCCTGTGCTGAGTGTCTGTAGGTTTTTCGCCTAGGTGCTTGTTGTTTATAGAATCGCACACAGGTGATGTTGTTTGTCTTGATTTCACACAGTTGTGTGGTGTTTGTAAGTAATTACCCAGGTGCTGGGTGTCTGTCAGGTCTGTGGTGTTTGTAGATTCGCACACAGGTGCAAGTGGTTTGTCTTGATTGCACCCAGGTGTGTGGTGTTTGTAGATTCACACACAGGTGCAGGTGGTTTGTCTTGATTGTGCCCAGTCGCGTGGTGTTTGCAGAATCGCACACAGGAGCAAATGGTTTGTCTTGATTGCACCCAGGTGTGTGGTGTTTGTATATTTGAACACAGGTACAGGTGGTTTGTCTTAATTGCCACCAGGTTTGTTGTGTTTGTAGATTCAAACACAGGTGCATGTGGTTTGTCTTGATTGCACCCAGGTGTGTGGTATTTGTAGGTAATCACCCCTGTGCTGAGTGTCTGTCAGTGTTTCACCCAGGTACTTGTTGTTTGTAGATTCTCACACAGGTGCAAGTGGTTTGTTTTGATTGCACACAGTTGTGCTGTGTTGGTAGTACCTTGATTACACCCAAGTGCATGGTGTTTGTAGAACTGCAGAGTTGCAGGTGGTTTTTCTTGATTTCACTCAGGTTCGTGGTGTCAGTTGGTAAGCAAAGAGGTGCAAGTGGTTTTTCTTAATATCATCCAGATGCGTGCTGTTTGTTGGTAAGCACAGAATTGCAGTGGTTTGTCTTGATTTCACCCACGAGTGTGGTGTTTGTAGATTCAAACACAGGTAAAGGTGGTTTTTCTTATTTGCCCACAGATGTGTTGTGTTTTTAGTGTTGGTAAGCACAGAAGTGCAAGAGGTTTTTCTTTATTGTGCCTAGGTATGTGGTGTTTGTAGGTAATCACCCATGTGCTGAGTGTCTGTCAGGGTTTCTCACAGGTGCATGTTGTTTGTACAATCACACACAGGTGATGTTGTTTGTCTTGATTGCACCCAGGTGCATTTCGTTTGTAAGTAAGCACCCATGTTCTGGGTGTCTGTCAGGTTGTACCCAAGTTTGTGGTGTTTGTAAATTCGCACACAGGTGCAAGTGGTCTGTCTTCATTATGCCCAGATGTGTTGTGTTTGTAAAATTTCCCACAGGAGCAATTTGTTTTGATTCCACCCAGGTGTGTGGTGTTTGTATATTCGAACACAGGTACAGGAGGTTTTTCTTAATTGCCCCCATCTGTGTTGTGTTTGTAGATTCAAACACAGGTGCATGTGGTTTGTCTTGATTGAACCCAATTGCGGGTTTTTTGAAGAATCACACACAGGTGCAAGTTGTTTGTGTTGATTGTGCCAAGGGAGGTGGCATTTGTAGAATCGCACACAGGGCCAAGTGGTTTGCCTTGATTGAGCCCAGGTACGTGGTATTTGTAGTTAAGCACACGCATGCTGAGTGTCTGTCAGTGTTTCACCCAGGTGCGTGTTGCTTATAGATTCGCACACAGGTGTAAGTTGTTTGTCTTGTTTGCACCAAGGTGCATTGTTGTGTTTGTAGTATCATGATTATGGCTCACAAACAGGTGCAAGTGGTTTGTCTTGATTGCACCCAGGTCCGTGGTGTTTCTTGGTAAGCACACAGGCAAAAGTGGTTTGTCTTGATTGCACCCAGGTGCATGGTGTTTGTTGGTAAGCACACAGGTTCAAGTATGCAATTGGTTTGTCTTGATTGTACCCTGGTGCGAGCTGTTTGTTGGTAAGCACAGTAGTGCAAGTGGTTTGTCTTCCTTGTGCCCAGGTACTTGGTGTTTGTAGGTAAGCACCTATGTGCTGGGTGTCTGTCAGGGTTTCGCACAGGTGAGTGTTGTTTGTAGAATCGCATACAGGTGCAAGTTGTTTGTCTTGATTGTGTCCAGGTTTCTGGTGTTTGTAGAATCTCACACAGGTGCAAGTGGTTTGTTTTGATTGCACACAGCTATGCTGTGTTTGTAGATTCGAACACAGGTGCAAGTGGTTTGTCTTTAATACACCCAGGTGTGTGGTGTCTGTTGGTAAACACACAGATGTAAGTGATTTGTTTGATAGCATCTAGGTGTGTCTTGTTTGTTGGTAAGCACACAGGTGCAAGTGGTTTGTCTTGATTGCACCCAGGTGCATGCTGTTTGTAAGTAAGCACCCATGTGCTGGGTGTCTGTCAGGTTGCGACCAGGTGTGTGGTGTTTGTATATTTGCACACAGGTACAAGTGATTTGTCTTGATTGCATCCAGCTGTTGGTGTTAGTAGATTCGAACACAGGTGCAAGTGGTTTGTATTGATTGCATCCAGGTGTGTTGTGTTGTTAGTATATTGATTACACCCAAGTGCATGGTGTTGGTAGAATTGTCCACAGGGCAATTTGTATTGATTGCACCCTGGTGCATGTTGTTTGTACTATCGCACACAGGTGCAAGTGGTTTGTCTTGATTGCACCCAGGCGCATGGTGTTTGTTGGTAAGCACACAGGTTCAAGTATGCAATTGGTTTGTCTTGATTGTACCCTGGTGCGAGCTGTTTGTTGGTAAGCACAGTAGTGCAAGTGGTTTGTCTGGCTTGTGACCAGTTACGTGTGTTTGTAGGTAAGCACCTATGTGCTGGGTGTCTGTCAAGGTTTCGCACAGGTGAGTGTTGTTTGTAGAATCGCACACAGGTGCAAGTGGTTTTTCTTGATTGCACCCAGGTGAGTGGTGTTTGTAGATTCGAACACAGGTGCATTTGATGTGTCTTGATTGCTCCCAGATGCTGGTGTGTTGGTAAGCACACAGGTGAAAGTGGTTTGTCTTGATTGAACCCAAGTGTGGGTTGTTTGTAAAATCGCACACAGGTGCTTGTTGTTTGTATTGATAGCACCTAGGTTGTTGCTATCTGTAGACTGGAAGAAAACTAGATATCATCCAGGTTAGTGGTGTTTCTAGAATCACACACAAGTTCAAGGTGTTTGTATTTATTGCGCCTAGTTTGATGGTGTCTGTAAATTCGCACACAGGTGCAAGTAGTTTGTCTTCATTGCGCCCAGGTGCTTTGTGTTTGTAGAATTGCCCACAGAAGCAATTTGTTTCGAACACAGGTACAGAAGTTTTTTCTTAATTGCCCCCAGCTGTGTTGTGTTTGTAGATTCGAACACAGGTGAATGTGGCTTGTCTTGATTGAACCCAAGTGCGGGTTGTTTGTAGAATCAAGTTGCTTGTCTTGATTGTGCCAAGGTGGGTGGTGTTTGTAGAATCACACACATGCACAAGTGGTTTGTGTTGATTGTGCCAAGGTACGTGGTATATGTAGGTAAGCACCCCTGTGCTGAGTATCTGTCAGGGTTTCACCCAGATGCTTGTTGTTTGTAGATTCGCACAAAGGTGCAAGTATTTTGTCTTGATTGCACCCAGGTGTGTGGTGTTTGTAGATTCACACACAAGTGCAAGAGGTTTGACAAGATTGCATCCAATTTTGTGGTGTTTGTAGATTCGAACAGATGTGCAAGTTGTTTGTCTTGATTGCACCCAGGTGTGATAAGTTTGTGGTATCTTGATTATCAAGTGTGCGGTGTTTGTAGACTCACTCAGAGGTGCAAGTTGTTTTCTTGATTGCGAGAAGGTTCGTGGTGTTTCTTGGTAAGCACAGAGGTACAAGTAGTTTGTCTTGCTTCATCCCAAATGGGGGTTGTTTGTAGAATCACACACAGGTGCAAGATTGTTGTCTTGATTGTGCAAGGTGGGTGGTGTTTGTAGAATCGCACACAGGAGCCAGTGGTTTGTCCTCATTGCACCCGGGTGTGTGGTGTTTGTAGATTTTAACACAGGTACAGGTGATTTGTCTTAATTGCCCCCAGGTGTGTTGTGTTTGTAGATTTAAACACAGTTGGAAGTGGTTTGTTTTAATTGAACCCATATGTGTTGTGTTTGTAGTATCATGATTACACCAAGTGCGTGGTGTTTGTAGACTCACACACAAGTGGTTTGTCTTGATTTAACCCAGGTGCTTGGTGTTTGTTGGTAATCTCACAGGTGCAAGTGGTTTGTCTTTATTGCACGCAGGTCGGATTTGTTTGTAGAATCGCACACAGGTGCAAGTGGTTTGTCTTGTTTGCACCCAGCTGTTTTATGTTTGTTGATTTGAACACAGGTGCAAGTGGTTAGCCTTGATTGCACACAGGTGTGTTGTGTTGGTAGTATCATGATTACACCCAAGTGTGTGGTGTTTGTAGAACTGCACAGAGTTGCAGGTGGTTTGTTTTTGTTGCACCCCAGATGCGTGGTGTCTGTTGGTAAGCACATAGGTGCAAGTGGTTTGTCTTGATTGCACCCAGGTGCGTGCTGTTTGTTGGTAAGCACAGAAGTGCAAGTGGTTTGTCTTGATTGCACCCACTTGTGTGGTGTTTGTAGATTGAAACACAGGTACAGGTGGTTTTTCTTAATTGCCCGCAGATGTGTGGTGTTTGTAGGATCTTGATTACCCCCAAGTGCGTGGTGTTTTAAAAATTGCAAAGAGTTGCAAGTGCTTTGTATTGATTGCACCGAATTGCGTGGTGTTTGTTGGTAAGCACAGAAGTGCAAGTGGTTTTTCTTGATTGTGCCCATGTCTGTGGTGTTTGTAGGTAAGCACCCATGTGTTGAATGTCTGTCAGGGTTTCTCACAGGTGCATGTTGTTTGTAGAATCACACACAGGTGATGATGATTGTCTTGATTGCACCCAGGTGCATGTTGTTTGTAAGTAAGCACCCATGTGCTGGGTTTCTCTCAGGCTGTGCCCAGGTTTGTGGTGTTTGTAGATTCGCACACAGCTGCAAGTGGTTTGTCTTGATTGCACCCAGTTCTGTGTTGTTTCTAGATTCGAACACAGTTGCAAGTGGTTTGTCTTGATTGCACCCAGGTGTGTTGTGTTGGTAGTATCTTGATTACCCCAAAATGCCTGGGGTTTGTAGAATTGCCCATAGGAGCAAATTGTATTGATTGCACCCAGGTGCGTGTTGTTTGTATAATCACACACAGGTGCAAGTGGTTTGTCTTGATTGCACCCAGGTGAGTGGTGTTTGTAGATTCGAACACAGGTGCAAGTGGTTTGTCTTGATTGCACCCAGGTGAGTGGTGTTTGTAGATTCGAACACAGGTGCAAGTGGTTTGTCTTGATTGAACCCAAGTGCGGGTTGTTCTTAGAATCGCACACAGGTGCAAGTTGTTTTTCTTGATTGTCCAAGTGGGTGGAGTCTGTTAAATCTCACACAGGAGCATATTGTTTGTATTGATTGCACCTAGGTTGTTGCTGTCTGTAGACTCGCACACAAGTGTACGGTGTTTTTCTAGATAGCATCCAGGTTCGTGGTGTTTCTAGAGTCGCACACAAGTTCAAGGTGTTTGTATTGATTGTGCCTCATTTGATGGTGTCTGTAAATTCACACACAGGTGCAAGTGGTTTTACTTGATTGCACCCAGGTGCATTGTGTTTGTAGAATTGCCCACAGGAGCTATTTGTTTTGATTACATCCAGTTGTGTGGTATTTGTATAATCGAACACATGTACAGGAGGTTTTTCTTAATTGCCCACATATGTGTTGTGTTTGTAGATTCACACAGGTGCATGTGGTTTGTCTTGATTGAACCCAAGTGTGGGTGTATGTAGAATCACACACAGGTGCATGATGCTTGTCTTGATTCTGCCAAGGTGGATGGTGTTTGTGGAATCTCACACAGGTACAACTGGTTTGTGTTGATTGTGCCCAGGTACTGGTATTTGTAGGTAAGCACCCCTGTACTGAGTGTCTGTCAGGGTTTCACACAGGAGCTTCTTGTTGTAGATTCTCACACAGGTGCAAGTGGTTTGTCTTGACTGCACCCTGGTGTGTGGTGGTTTTAGATTCACACACAGGTGCAAGGTGTTTGACTAGATTTCATCCAATTGTGTGGTGTTTTTAGATTCGAACAGAGGTGCAATTGGTTTGTCTTGATTGCGCCCAGGTGTGTTGTGTTTGTAGTAATATTGATTATCATGTGTGTGGTGTTTGTAGACTCACTCAGAGGTGCTAGTTGTTTTCTTGATTGCTAGAATGTGCATGGTGTTTGTTAGTAAGCACACAGGTGCAAGTGGTTTGTCTTGATTGCACCCAGGTGCGTGCTGTTTGTTGGTAAGCACAGTAGTGCAAGTGGTTTGTCTTGCTTGTGCCCAGGTACGTGGTTTTTGTAGGTAAGCACCCCTGTGCTGAGTGTCTGTCAGGGTTTCTCACATGTGCGTCGTGTTTGTAGAATTGCACACAGGTGATGTTGTTTGTCTTGATTGCACACAGTTGCTTGGTGTTTTTGAGTAATTACCCAGGTGGTGGGTGTCTGTCAGGTGTGTGGTTTTTGTAGATTCGCACACAGGAGCAAATTGTTTGTCTTGATTGCACCCGGGTGTGTGGAGTTTGTAGATTTGAACACAGGTACAGGTGGTTTGTCTTGATTGCCCCCAGGTGTGTTGTGTTTGTATATTCAAACACAGGTGCAAGTGGTGTGTCTTGATTATAGATGCAGGTTGGGCCACGTGGAGGTAGAGAAAATGGCCGCCTCACACAGTAACCTTTCCTGCATCTGAACACCAGAGTGGTGCACCGGCAAGAGAGAGAGGTGTAGAAAATAAAGGGTTTTTATAGAAGTAGCTTTCGCAAGAATGGGAAGGGGGCGGAGTAACCATAGCACTCCAGGATTGGATAACTCTCGTGAGAATGGGAGGGGAGAGGAGTAACCAGAGCACTCCAGATATCGCGGGGATATAGACAATGTCCTGAGGGCACAACATGGCTGAACAGGCACTCATAGAATGTCCCAACTCTCGCAGGAACTAGAAGTAGCCTGAGGGGACAACATGGCAGATGTGACTGCATTGACACAGTTTCCCAGCATCTCCCCCTTCCTTTTATCTAATGCCCAGTGCAACAGTGTGTAAATCCTATGAACTACTCAGGGTCAGTGTATGAAAAACCAGCAACATGAAGGGAAGGAAGCTGCTGTAAAATTGTCTAAAGTGTCCAAAGGGTATACCAGCAAGTTCGATAGAAGTCTCAGTCCAAAGTAGGCGACTAGGGGGAGAAATGGCAGGGGATGAAATGCTGCATGAGAAGGTCAGCCTCTGGAATTCTGCTTTTCTGTAGATTGTGAGATGGAACCACCAAAACGTGACAGATCAAAGCAAAAGCAGGAAAGGCAGACAGGCAGTAAAAAGGTTCTGTCCTTGGAGTCTGCGAATCAGATTCTTCAGATCGCGTCAGGTGACATCTAAGGTTTCGGGGTGTGTGCCACTGTAGTTGTGCCATCTAGTGGGTGATGTCAGGGTGTGTAGGGGTTCAGATGTTTTTTTTCTGGGATTCCTGTAGAAGAAACATAAACAATCTGCTTCTCGTGGTTAGCAGGTCATCTGATTTGAATGCTTTATAGAAAAAGAGGTTTGGTGCCTTGACCAACTGAGTATTGGGGGATGTATCTTTCCTATTCATTTATGATTATATTTTATATTATTTGTCATGGTAGTCAGCCATTTATCTGGAAGGTCCTGAGTGATTCATGGGGAAAAAGACCTTATCTTTTAACAAAGACTCTAAGGTGTAGGGAAGCGGGAACTATCTTATCCCTTTTTTTTTTGTTTTTTTGTATCTTCACTTTTGTTGCCCTAGTTGTTCTTGTAATTATATTGTTGTTATTGCTGATATTGTGGTTGTTGGATAGAACAGAGAGAAATGGAGAGAGGAGGGATAGACAGAGGGAGAGAAAGATACCTGTAGACCTGCTTCACCACCTGTGAAGTGATTCCCCTTCAGGTGAGGAGCCAGGGGCTCAAACTGGGATCCTCAAGCCAGTTCTTGCACTTAGCGCCACCTGCGCTAAACCCGCTGCGCCACCACCCGATTCCCAGGAACTATCTTTTAACATAAACTCTATGGCCATGCCAATAGAAACCTTGAGGGCACATGTGGCTCCCCACATGTCTCCCTGTCTTATATCATGTTTTGATGTTTGGCGGAATTTGTTTTGTGCCAGGGTGGACTTTGCCTGTCTTAGGTTGGGGATCAGCCTTCCGTCTTACCCATCATTGGAACACCTGGTCATTTTTGCCCAGTAGTACCAGATGCCCTGTCTTAGGTTGACTGGATAGCGCTGGTTTCCTCTTACCAGTCATTGGCTAGCCAGCCCTCTACATGGTGGACGTTCTGATGGAGGGGGGAAAATCCTCCACAGCAACTCAATATTCTGCCATGTCCAGCCTATGGTAGTGAGTTTGTATAGGTTGCATCTTTATGGCATCAATCTGTTGCCGCAAAAGGCCATGAGCTTGTTAAGAATTATAGGACTGTGGTCCGGGAGGTGGTGCAGTGACTAAAGCCTTGGACTCTTAAGCATGAGGTCCTGAGTTCAATCCCTGGCAGCATATGTACCAGAGTGAGTCTGGTTCTTTCTCTCTTTCTCATTAATAAATAAATCTAAAATGTTGAAAAAAAGGAATTATAGGACCTATTGTGGTTAGAAGAAGTAAAACAAGCTAGGGTCCTACAACTAAGGGTATACAGGTAAGGAAGGGGAATGTATGCATTGATATGAAGAGGTAGGATCATATCTCAAGTCTAAGGGAAGCAGTCAGTGGATGTGATGTCCAGGGGAACAGCCATTTGTCTTTGGGGGTAGTAAAGGATGTCCGTGGCATGGGTGATGTTATAAAGGGAAACATCTTTAAATTGTTGGCTGACAAAGGCAGGCCTATGGTGGCAAGACAAGATACACCAGTTAAGTTTACAAGAATATGTGAATGTTGCTAATTCACATAGGTTGGATATGGAGGAACTTCTTACAGTTTAATACCTTACCATAGGAACAGATGATTCCTCATATGAAGGCTTGATAGCTGTAATCACTTACTTGTGAAAAACAATAAAACTTGTAACAAGTTAGAGGTTTACTATAATTGACTTTGGACTATAAGCAGACTCAGGTTACTTAGAGAGTTAATGGATGTTAGTAACAATGGTTTTAACATTTAGAGTACTTCTGAGCAGATGGGTCATACAAAAATTTTTGGTCATTCAGCACACTCACTCACAAAACACAACTGGCCATTCATAACATAAGACATTCAGGGAAGGGGTAGGAGAGAGGGCTCTGTGAGCCAACTTTTGTAGGTTCTGCCATGTGGATCCTGGGATGTATCCTGCATCTAGTCCTCTTGTGTTTCTTGTTCTTCAGGGATAACAGTGCCATCATGAGGGTATTGTCGGACATGGCGGGCAGGAACCCAGACAGGTTTAGAGTAATTATGAGGGAAAATGCATGCAAAACCTCTTCCCATGGTCAATAGAGGGTCAGGCCCTTTCCAAATTTTATCAAGTGGGTCTTTCTATTTGACCTTAATAGAAGGGAGAATAGATGGTGTTTGCCAGTGAAGAATAATAGGAGGTAAGTCCGAGTTATTGTAAATATTAAAGAGATTTAACGTAGTTAAGGCTTTTGCTAGCTGGATATTGGGGGGATACATTCCTCCTTTATCTTTATTCAATTGAGCCTTAAGAGTTTGATAGGCCCTCTCGACAATGTCTTGTCCCTGTGGATTATAGGGAATGCCTGTGGTATGAGTAATGTTCCAGAGGGAACAAAAATCTTTAAATTGTTTTCTGGTAAACGCTTGTCCACAGTCGGTTTTCACTTGAAGAGGTAAGCCCATCACAGCAAAACAGGATAGCATGTGGCTTATAAGCTTTTTAGAGCTTTCTCCTGTCTGAGCTGTTTCCCACATAAATTTAGAAAAGGTATCAATTGAGACAAACACATATTTTTGTTTGCCAAAGTTTGGTATGTGGGTGACATCAATTTGCCAAATAGCATTAGCTTTTAAGCCTCGGGGGTTAACACCAAGAGTCTGAATAGCAGGTGTTTTTATGAGACTTGCACAGGAAGAGCATGTAGCTAGGATGTGTTTTAATTGTGGTAACGGAACATCAGGAAATCGAGCTTGAAGGCCTTTAAGATTAACATGGGTTAGAGAATGGAAATCAGCAGGATCAGAGACAGAGACTAGGAGAGCTCCTGTGGAGGCAAGGCGGTCAGCTGCAGCATTCCCTTCAGACAGGGAACCAGGAAGAGGGCTGTGGGAATGAAGGTGCTGAATATATAGTGGTTGGGTTCGAGAAGAGAGCATAGAGGCGATTTGAATCAAGAGAGGGGAAAGTGGGTTGTCATTGATTTTCACATAAGAACGAGCAAGCCATGGAAGTAAGTTAACAGTATACACACTGTCAGAAAAAAGGTTGAAGGATTCTGGTACAGCTTTTAATGCAAGGAAAACAGCATAAAGTTCTTTGTACTGAGGGGAATTCTCAGGAAGCTCAGTAAAGAGAGGCTTATGGCATTGCTTGTCTGGGTAATATATAAGGGCAGCAGCTCCCTTTTTTCCACCATCAGTGAAGACTGTAGGAGCAGGAGGAATGGGATCTCGAGAGAAAAGTTTAGGTGCTAGTAGAGGCAGAAGAGGTAAAGAAGCTATCAATTTATTGGAAGGAAAATGGTTATCTATTTGTCCTGGAAATCCCAGGAAGCTTATGGCAAAGTGGGAATGATGTGTATAAGCCACTCTGTATCTGTGAGAGAAAAGGGCAGAATGATTAAATCCGGTTCTTTCCCTAAGACCTGCACAGACCTATTTTTCCCTTGGCGAACCATGAATGCTAACGCGTCTATCTCAGTGAGGAGTCTTGGAGCTCCTCCTACTGGCATGTGAAGCCACTCAAGAACCCCATGGTCTTGCCACAATGCCCCTACTACTGTGGGGGTGGAGTTGAAGATTAGAAGGTTTACCGGAGAGGAGGGAGAGAATCGAACAAGGTGCATGTCCTGGAGGGCCTGGTTAACCCTTTCCAGTGCCAAGGAGGCCTCGAGAGTTAACTTACGTTTTGAGGAGGGCTGTTTGTTTCCTTTTAACAGGTCAAACAGTGGTTGGAGGCAGCTTGTAGGCAGATAGAGATACTGCCTAAGCCAATTTAAATTTCCTAGAAAACTTTGTAAAGAAGCAAGAGTAAGGTTAGAAGGGAAGGTAACATTAAGTTTTAAGGCACAAATTTGCATTAGAGAAATCTCTGAACCTAGGAAGGATATTGGAGGGATTAGCTGTATCTTCACACGGGCTACATTAAGGCCACTTTTCTTTAATGCAGGAATGAGAAAATCACGTAAGGCATAGAGATCTGTATCTGATTTTCCCCATATTAAAATATCATCTGTATAATGAAAAATATTAAGGCCCTTATGAATATATGGGACAAGGGCAGATTTAACAGCCTCCTGACAAATAGTAGGACTATTGGCCATACCCTGGGGCAGCACCACCCATTCAAATCTATCAGCAGGGCTGGTGTTATTAATAAACAGAACAGACAAGGCAAAACGTTTACAATCTTGCGGATGCAAGGGAATAGAGAAAAAACAATCTTGTATATCAATAGCTATGATTGGAATTCCCGTGGGAATTGCAGAAGCAAGAGGCAAACCCCTTTGGGGGGAGCCCCAGACCTGCATGGTTTTATTTACTGCACGGAGATCTTGAAGGAGGCGCCATTTTCCCGAGCGCTTTTTAATCACAAAGACAGGAGTATTCCATGGGCTTTAAGAATGGCGAATGTGTCCTAAGGACAACTGATCTCAGACGAGCTCTTTTAAAATTTCTAGTTTATCCCTAGGTAAAGGCCACTGTTCCACCCAGACAGGCTCATTAGAAAGCCAGCTTAAGCGGGGTGTTTGGCTACGAACAGTGGCATTTAGTATTGGGGGTGCTGAATAGACCTGGTATCGCGGGAACAAGTTTTATGCTCTGCAGAGGCATCTGTGGATATCCTAACATCAAGACATTCCAGAAGATCCCTGCCCAATAGGTTGGTGCTAATATTAGCTACCAAAGGGCGGAAGTGTCCCGTAGACCTTCCAGTTCTTCCCACATGAGCGAGTCTCCTGTGCAAAATGATTGGGTCACCCCTCCTACTCCATGTATACTGGGTCCAGGGATGAGTTCCAAATCTTGGGGAACCTCTTCTTGCCTTAAAATCATCTTTGCTACCCCCGTGTCAATCAAAAATTTAAAAGGAATATTGCCAATCTTTACTGTCATAGAAGGGTTACCTTGTTCTAGAACAGGAGTGCCCCACAAAATCTCAGGCCCCGAATTTATACCATTCAGGGGCGAACCATCTTTATGAAATTGGGACCAACAATCTCTCTTCCAATGAAACCCCTTACAACATCTTGGACAAATAGTACATGGTCTCTGGCTCCCTGAGTGAAAGCGGGGTTGCTCTGGCTGGAGGCGTGGTCACAACTTATCAGGACATTGGTTACGCCAATGTCCTTGGCGACCGCACTGAAAGCAGGCCCCGTTTTGCTTACATGGGGCAACTGCATAGACCTGTTTCGTAGCGGGTGCCCCATAATTGCCTGATGTAAGTTCCTGTGTCACTAGAATCCAATTATCTGGGTGTAGGTGTTTAAGATTAAGGCATGCCTGACGGAATTGTGGTATCATGCCTTCCCAGACAATAGAGCGCAGGAGTAGGCAGTGGATGTCAGGATTATAAACCTTTCTCTCTAAGCTTGTCTTCACCCTTGAGATGAAGCTCGCTAATGATTCTTCAGTGCCTTGGAGAGTAGAGTTAATGGGAACTGATGAATCTACATTGGGTGGGGTCACCCTTCCCCATGCTTGTGTTGTGCAGATGCGTACCTGTTCAAAATAACTGGTTGGAAATCTGGCTTCTGCCTGCTGAGCTCCAGATTCATAAGCTCCTTCTCCAAACAAAGCATCAGAATCCCATTCTACCTGTTTGTTACTATTTTCCTGCGAATGTCTAAAGCACTCATCGCGGAAGTATGCCTTCCACTGTAGGTAGAGGGGGTCTGGGAGTGCAGCATGATCCAGACCTTTCCAATCTTGGGGCGTGTCAAGATAGTGGTAAAAACTCCTTAAAATGGACTTGGTCCATGGAGCGTGCATTCCGTCATCCCTGACCGCTTGTCTGAGTGTTTCGATGCCTTTAGCGGAGTATGGCTGCCACGGCTGAGGGTTTTGTTTAGACGGGGCCACGTTTACCGGGAAGGTGTGGATTTGCTTCGATGACACTTGGGAGAGACCTATGGAAATGGAAGGTGCCGTGGAAACTGCTGTAGTGGCCTCAGGGGAAACTGAACACGTATCTATGGGGATGGAGCTCTTGGGGTGGACTGCAAATGGTTTAAAGTCCTTAAATACTGAAAAAATATCCTTTAACTCTCGTATCTCAGCCACAAGGTTGCTTAATTATGACGTATCAGCAGGGGGTGGGGTCAGAGAAGCAGAAGCCTCAGGGAAAGCTAAAACCAGGGCGGTAGGAGGAGGGGCTAGAGAACCGGAAGCCTCAGGGGAAACAGGGGGCGGGGCCAGAGAAGCAGAAGGAACTGAACACGTGTCTGCAGGTGAAGGGGTCATGGAAGCCACAGAAGGGACTGAGCACATGTCTGCAGGGACAGAAGTTTGTGTGCTGACTGCAAATCGCTTAGGGCGTTTAGGTTGTAAGCACATATCTCTTAACTCTTGTATCTCAGGAGAAGCTGAACCCTGGGCAGCAGGGGGCGGGGTCGGAGGAGGAGCTTCCGAACACGTGTACGTGTCTGTGGGAACGGAAGTTCTGGGTCTATCTGCTGATCGCTGAGAGCGTCTTAAGCACATGTGCTTTAACTCTCGTATCTCAGCCTCAAGGTCACTTATCCTCATGGCAGACCACGTTGTACATATCTTGTAAGTGGCGACCACAATTATAAAAATCCAAGGGATAGCGAAAATTAAACCATCTGTGACAGCGTGAATCTGTCCCAGGGCAGAAGGAGATAATAACTGAGACACCTCCTCATAAAATGAAAAAATTCCCATGATGGAGGGAGACGCGGGGCCAGAGGTGGGCGGATGCCACTTACCTGTGTCTGGGCGTCTTTTCTGGACCTAAGGCTGGGCGTGAGTGCGGGACACGTTGGGCACCCGATGTTGTAAAGCCAGATGTTGTAGTGCGCGGGCCGCAGAGAAGAGAGAGGGTCCGGAGCGAAGAGGAAACACAAATCTTTATTCGCGCTGGCAGCTCAGAGTTGGATGTTAGAGAAGCAGGTTGGGCCACGTGGAGGTAGAGAAAATGGCCGCCTCACACAGTAACCTTTCCTGCATCTGAACACCAGAGTGAAGCACAGGCAAGAGAGTGAGGTGCAGAAAACGAAGGGTTTTTATAGGAGTAGCTTTCGCGAGAATGGGAAGGGGGAGGAGTAACCATAGCACTCCAGGACAGGATGATAACTCTCGTGAGAATGGGATGGGGGAGGAGTAACCAGAGCACTCCAGATATCGCGGGGATAAATAGAATGTCCTGAGGGCACAACATGGCTGAACAAGCACTCCGAGAATGTCCCAACTCTCGCAGGAAGTAGCAGTAGCCTGAGGGGACAACAAGGCAGATGTGACTGCATTAGCACAATTTCCCAGCAGATTACACTAAATACGTGGTGTTTGTAGACTCACACACAGGTGCAAGTGGTTTGTCTTGATTTCACCCAGGTGCGTGGTGTTTGTTGGTATGCACACAGGTGCAAGTGGTTTGTCTTCATTGCACCCAGGTGCGGTTTTTTTTAGAATCACACACAGGTGTAAGTTGTTTGTCTTGATTGTGAGCACGTGTGTGGTGTTTGTAGATTCGAACACAGGTACAGGTGGTTTGTCTTAATTGCCCGCATATGTGTTCTGTTTGTAGTATCTTGTTTACCCCCAAGTGCGTGGTGTTTGAAGAATTGCAGAGATTTGCAAGTGGTTGGTCTTGAGTGCACCCAGTTGCATGGTGTTTGTTGGTAAGCACAGAAGTGCAAGTGTTTTTTCCTGATTGTGCCCAGGTACATGGTGTTTGTACGTAAGCACCCATGTGCTGACTGTCTGTCATGGTTTCTCACAGGTGAATGTTGTTTGCAGAATCACACACAGGTGATGTTGTTTGTCTTGATTGCACCCAGGTGCATGTTGTTTGTACGTAAACATCCATGTTCTGGGTGTCTGTCAGGTTGTGCCCAGGTTTGTGGTGTTTGTTTATTCGCCCACAGTTGCAAGTGGTTTGTCTTGATTGCACCCAGCTGTGTTTTGTTTGTAGATTCAAACACAGGTGCAAGTGGTTTGTGTTGATTGCATCCAGGTGTGTTGTGTTGGTAGTATCTTGATTACACCCAAGTGTGTGGTGTTTGTAGAACAGCAGAAATTTGCAAGTGGTTTGATTTGTTTGTGCTCAGGTGCATGGTGTCTGTTGGTAAGCACACAGGTGCAAGTGTGCAAATGTTTTGTCTTGATTGTACCCAGGTGCGTGCTGTTTGTTGGTAAGTGCAGTAGTGCAAGTGGTTTATTTTGCTTGTGCCCAGGTATGTGGTGTTTGTAGGTAAGCACCCATGTGCTGAGTGTCTGTCAGGGTTTCGAACAAGTGCGTGTTTTTTGTAGAATCGTAAACAGGTCATGTTGTTTGTCTTGATTGCACACAGTTGCGTGGTGTTTGTAAGTAATTACCCAGATGTTGGGTGTCTGTCAGGTGTGTAGTGTTTATAGATTTGCACACAGGTGCAAGTGATTGTAAATCTTATCCACCAGGGCTTACTTTGGGTCCCACAATACTATTCCCTGTGTCCCACAAGACTCCTAACATGGTCCCGTGGTGCTCAAGTTCATTGCCAAGAGGCTAGAACCCTAGTCCTAAGAAGCAAAAACCTGGGTGCCCCAAGGCTCGATCCTGGGTTCCAGAGTCTCAATTCAGGTCTCAAGAGGCTGGTCTCCGCGTTCTGCCAGAATCAAACCACAATGGTCCCACCAGACTCAAACCCTGGTCCCATTTCGACCCTGGTCCCTTTAGGGTCAAACCTTGTCACCCAGGGATCTATTTGGGTCCCGCGATACTAGTCCCCAAGTCCTGCAATGCTCCTAACATGGTCCTGCAGGGCTCAATAAGGGTTCCAAGAGGCTCAAACCCTTGTCCCATGAAGCATGAAACTGAAACCAACAAGTCTCAATTCTGGCCCCACAAGACTGCTCACGGGTCCTGCCAGGATCGAACCAGGATCCCACCAGCCACAAGACCAGATCCCGGGAGGGTATACCCATCTCCCCAAGGGCTCAATATGGGTCCCCGTGAGGCTCGAACACTGGTCCCACGAGTGTCAGTTCAGGTCCCACAATACTACACCCCGGGTCCCACAAGGCTCGTAACAATGCACCATGGGGCTTAATATGGTTGCTGAGAGGCTTGAGCCCTCATCCTGTGAAGTGACAACCTGGGTCCCGTGAGGCTCCTAGAAGGACCAGCTGGGCTCAATTTGGTTGCTGAGAGGTTCAAACCTCAGTCCTGTGAAGTGCGAGACTGGGACCTTCGAGGTTCGATCCCAGGTCCAGTGAGGTTCAAAAAAAGGTCCCACAAGTCACATTTTGGGTACCACAAGATAGCCCCCTGGGTCCTGCCGTGATCGAACCAGATTCCCACCAGGCTCAAGAATGGGTTCCACAAGGCTGTAAATCTTATCCACCAGGGCTCACTTTGGGTCCCACAATACTACTCCCTGGGTTCCACAAGGCTCCTAACAGGCCCCCCGGGGCTCAATATGGGTGCCAGGAGGCTCAAAACCTCATCCATTGAAGCAACAACCTGGGTCCAGCGAGGCTCCTAAAAGTTACCACAGGGCTTAATTTGGGTGCTGACAGGATCAAACCCTAGTTCTGAGAAGTGCAAAACTGGGATTCGTGAGGCTTGATCCCAAATCCAGTGAGGTTCAAACCCAGGTCCCACGAAATATCAATTCAGGTTCCAGAATACTGCTCCCTGGGTCCTGCCAGGATCAAACCAGATTCCCACCAGGCTCAAGACTGGGTCCCACGAGCCTCTAACTCTTTTCCCCCAGGGCTCAATATGGGTCCCCATGATTATCGAACCCAGGTAATGTGAGTGTCTGTTCAGGAGCCACAATACTACTTCTTGGGTCCCGTAAGGCTTCTATTATGGCCCCGCCATGCTCAATATGGTTGCCGAGATTCTCGAACCCTCATCCCATGAAGTGACAACCTGAGTCCCTCGTGGCTCCTAAAAGGTCCTGCGGGGCTCAATTTGGTTGCCAAGAGGGTTGAACCATAGTCATGTGAAGCATGAGACTGGGACCTGTGGGGCTCGATCCCAGGTCCAGTGAAGCTTGAACCCCTGTCCCGCGAGTATCAACTTGATCCCAAAAGTCTGCTCCCTGGGTCCTGCCATGATCGAACCAGGGTCCCACCAGGCTCAAGAATGGGTCCCACAAGGCCTTAACTCTTATCCCCTAGGGATCCTTTTGGGTCCCACAATACTACTCCTGGGGTCCCGAGAGGCTCCTAACATGGTGCCACAGGGCTCAAATCGGGGGACAAGAGGCTAGAAGCCTAGTCCCATGAAGTGCAAACCTGCTTCCCCAAGGCTAGATCCCGGGTCCTGAGATTCTCAATTCAGGTCCCACGAGGCTGCTCACTGAGTTCTGCCAGAATGAAACCATGGTCCCACCAGACTCGAAACCAGGTCCCATGATGCTTGAATTCTTGTTACCCAGGTCTCTATTTGGGACCCGCGATACTAGGCCCCAGGTCCCAAGAGGCTCCTAACATGGTTTTGCAAAGCTCAATATGGGTGCCTAGAGGCTCCAACACTGGTCCCATGAAGCATGAAACTGAAACTCAAGAGTCTAATTTGGGCCACACAAGATGGCTCACAGGTCCTGCCAGGATCTAATTCGGGTCCTGACAGCCTAAAGATCGGGTCCCACAAGGGTCGAAACCATCTCACCCAGGGCTCAATATGGGTCCCCATGATGCTTGAACACAGACCCATGAGTGTCAGTTCAGGAACCACAATACTACTCCCCAGTTCTCGCAAGGCTCCTAACATGGCCCCGTGGGGCTCAATATGGTTGCCAAGAGACTCAAACCCTCATCCCGTGAAGTGACAACCTGTGTCCCACAAGGCTCCTAAAAGGTCCTGTGGGGCTCAATTTGGGTGCCGAGAGGCTTGAGCCCTAGTCCTGTGAAGTGCAAGACTGGGACCACGAGGCTCGGTCCCAGGTCCAGTGAGGTTTGAACCCATGTTTCGAGAGTCTCCATTCGGGTCCCAGAAGACTGCTCCCTGGGTCCTGCCAGAATCAAACCAGGGTCCCAGTCTAGAGACTGGGTCCCACGAGGCTCTAACTCTTATCCACCAGGGCTCTATTTGTGTCCTGCAATACTATTCCCCAAGTACCATGAGACTCCTATCATTGTTCCACAGGGCTCAATATGGGTGCCGAGAGGCTCAAACCCTGGTCCTGTGAAGCACAAAACTGAAACCCACTAGTCTCAATTTGGGCCCCACAACATTGCTCACGGGTCCTGCCATGATCAAACAAGGGTCCTGCCAGCTTCAAGACCGGGTCCTGTGAGGGTTGAACCCATCTCCCCCAGGGCTCAATAATACTACTCCCTGGATCCTGCAAAGGTCCTAACATGGCCCCGCAGGGCTCAATATGGTTGCCAAGATGCTCGAACCCTCATCTTGCGAAGCTACAACCTCGGTCCTGCAAGGCTCCTAAAAGGTCCTGTGGGGCTCAATTTGGGTTCCAAGAGGCTCAAACCCTAGTCCTGTGAAGCACGAGACTGGGACCCATGAGGCTTGATCCCAGGTCCTTGAGGTTAGAACCCAAGTCCCACGAGTCTCAATTCGTGTCCCACAAGACTTCTCCCTGGGTCCCGCCAGGATCGAACCAGGGTCCCACCAGGCTCGAGATAGAGTCCCACAAGTTCCTAACTCTTATCCCCCAGGGCTCAATTTGGGTCCCACTATACTACTGCCTGGGTCCTGCGAGGTTCCTAACATGGTCCCGTGGGGCTCAATTTGGGTGCAGAGATGCTAGAACCCTATATATGAAGCACAAACATGGATCCCCCAAGGCTCAATCCTGTGTCCCGAGAGACTCAATTCTGGTCCCACAAGGTTGCTTCCCGGGTTCTGCCAGAATCAAACCAGGGTCCCACCAGACTCAATACCAGGTCCTGTAATGGTTGAAACCATGGCACCCAGGGCTCTATTTGGGTCCTGCGATACTACTCCCCATGTCCTGCAAGGCTGCTAACATGGTCCTTGAGGGGCTCAATATGGGTGCTGAGAGAATCAAACCCTGGTTCCATGAAGCATGAAACTGAAACCCACGAGTCTCAATTCGGGCCCCACAACATTGCTCACAGATCCTGCCATGATGGAACAAGGGTCCCACCAACCTCAAGACTGGGTCATGCGAGGGTCGAACCCATCTTCCCCAGAGCTCAATATGGGTCCCCTCAAGGCTCAAAACCAGGTCCCACTAGTGTCAGTTCAGGTCCAACAGTACTACTCCCCGGGTCCCACAAGGCTCCTAACATGGCCCCATGGGGCTCAATATGGTTGCCGAGAAGCTCAAACCTTCATCCCATGAAGTGACAACATGGGACTAGCGAGGCTTCTAAAAGGTTTCACAGGACTCAATATGGGTGCTGTGAGGCTAGAACACTAGTCCTGTGAAGAGCAAGACTGGGAGCCGTGAGGCTCGATCCCAGGTCCAGTGAGTTTTGAACCCAGGACCCGCAAGTCTCAATTTGGGTCCCAAAAAACAGGTCCCTGGGTCCTGCCAGGATCGAACCAGGGTCCCACTGGGCTCTAGAATGGTTCCCACAAGGCTCAAAATCTTATCCCCTAGGGCTCATTTTTGGTCCCGCAATACTACTCCCGGGGTCCCGAGAGGCTCCTAACATGGTGTCGCTTGGCTCAATTTGGGTGCCGAGTAGCTAGAACCCTAGTCCCATGAAGCACAAACCTGGGTCCCTCAAGGCACGATCTTGGGTCCTGTGAGTCTCAATTCAGGTCCCACGATGCTGCTCCCCGGGTTCTGCCATAATCAAATGAGGGTCCCACCAGCCTCAAAACCAGGACCCGTGATGGACACAACCTTGTTACTCAGGGCTCAATTTTTGTCCTGCTAACATTGTCTCGCGGGCATCAATATGGGTGCCGAGAGGCTCAAACCCTGGTCCTGTGAGTGTCGAAAACCTTGTCACTGGGGGCGCCCAGGAGAAGCATATCTGTTAGAGTTACTTTAGGTGCATGGTGTCTGTCAGGGTCTCCCCTATGTGCAGTGTGTTTGTCAGGGACACCCAGGTGTTGGTTTTCTGTCAGGGTTGAACCTAGGTGATGAGTATCGATAAAGGTTGCTCTCAGGTTCAAGGTGTCTGTCAGGGACGCCCAGGTTCAGGGTGTCTGTCTGTCAGGGTATCACCAAGCACAAGGTGTCTGTCAGATGCAACCAGGCTTGGGGTTTCTGTCTGGGTCAAATAGGTGGTGTGTTCTTTAGCATTGGTTCTAGGTGCAGGATTTCTCTCAAGCTCACCCCCAGGTGCAGAGTGTCTATTAGGAACACCTAGGTTTAAGGAGACTGTAGGTCATCCTCAGGTTCAGGGTGTCTGTCAACATAGCCTTCAGGTGCAGAGTGTCTGCCATGGGTGCCCAGGTGCAGCGTGTCTGGAAGGGGAGCTCCAGGTGCAAGGTGTATGTCTCTGTCACCTCTAGGTGCAGGGTGTCTGTCAGTGACAACCAGGTGTCATATGTCTGAGTTGAACCCAGGTGCAGGGTAATGAGAAAGGTTTCCCCCAGATGCATGGTGTCTGTTAGGAGCACCTAGGTGCAGATTGTTTGTCAGGATATACCCAAGCACAGGGTGTCTGTGAGGAGCAACCAGGAAAAGGGTGTTTTTCAGGTTTTCCCAGGTGCATGGTTTAAAAATTGCCCCATGGTGCCGGTTGTCTGTCAAATTAGCCTGCAGGTGCGGGGTGTCTGTCAGAGGCAACCAGACTTGGGTTTCTGTCAGGGTCACTCTCAGGTGCAGGGTATCTATTAGGGGCACCTAGATTCGGTGTGTCTGTAGTGTTGTCCTCAGGTGTGGGGTGTCTGTTATGGTAGCCCCCAGATGTGGGGTGTCTGCCAGGGGCACCCAGGAGTGGCATGTCTGATAGGGTTACTTTAGGTGCAAGGTGTTTATCAGGGTCTCCCCTAGGTGCAGGGTGTCTGTCAGGGGCACCCAGGTGTGTGTAGTCTGTCAGGATCAAACCTAGATGATGGGTATTGGTAAAGGTTGCCCCCAGGTGCAAGGTGTCTGTTAGGGGTGCCTATGTCCAGATTGTCAGGGTATACCCAAGCACGGTGTTTCTGTCAGCGACAACCTGAAACGGGGTGTTCAGGTGCACCCAGGTGTGTGGTGTTCATAAAATTTCCCCCAGTTGTGGGGTATCTGTCAAATTAGCCCACAGGAGTGGGTTATCTGCCAGAGGCACCCAGGAGTGGTTTAACCTTTAGGGTTACTTTAGGTGCCTGGTGTCTGTCAGTGTCTCCCCTATGTGCAGTGTGTCTGTCAGGGACACCAAGGTGTGGGTTGTCTGTCAGAGTTGAACCTGATGTTGAGGAATTATTCAGATGCAGTCTATGCCCCCAGGTTTTACCACTCCCTGCAATATCCTAGCAGTGCCCTTTTCAACCAATCCTGTCCCGACACGTCACCCCTGGTTGTTGCCCAATAAAAGCCCTCCCACTTCCCCCCTCTCTCGCACTCGCTCTGGCCTGAGCCACCCCCTCCTGATCCAATAATAAAGATTTGTGTACCCCACTTGCTCTGGACCTCCTCTCCTCCGCAACGCAGCCTGACACCTGGCGCCCAACGTGGCAAAATAAGCCCCCAGAAGCAGGAAGTTTTTTTAGCTGATAAAGTCTTTCCCACAGAGGCAAAAACGCCCCCCCAGGCCTTCCCTTGGCAGCACACTGTTTCTTGTTGCTCGCTTACATGTTCCTCCATGTTTGTGCCAGTTTCTTTTTTTTAAATGCTTGTACGATATAGGTTTCTGTTCACCCCACACTCCTGATACTATGGCGATTTAGTTAAAAAGAAAACTCTCCCCCACCAGGAGATTTTGTTTAGCCCTTGCTAGTTTTTGTGCTACTCCTTTCTTCCCGCCCCCTACCCTACGTACTGGGAGAGTCCCTCTCTGCCACCAGAGGAGAAAGATAGAAGAGCACATGTTTGCCCGCTTGTGAATAAAGATTAAACTGTGTTTTCAGCTCAGCCATGTATCTCTGGTCATCTCTGTTACCCGCCCGTGAAGCCAGCCCCAGAGAAAACAACAGAACCCAGTTGATGGGTATTGGTAAAGGTTGCCCCCAGGTGCAAGGTGTCTGTCAGGGGCGCCTAGGTGCAGGGTGTCTGTCTCTCAGGGTATACCCAAGCACAAGGTGTCTGTTAGGGGCAACCAGGCATGGGGTTTCTGTCTGGGTAACCCAGGTGCAGGGTGTTCATCAGCATTGTGTTTAGGTGCAGGGTTTCTCTCAGGCTCACCCCTGCGTGCAGAGTGTCCTTTAGGAATGCCTAGGTTTAAGGAGGCTGTAGGGTCTTCCTGAGGTGCAGGGTGTCTGTCAATGTAGCCCCCAGGTGGGGAGTGTTTGCCAGGGGTGCCCAGGTGCTGCATGTCTGTCAGGGGTGCTCCAGGGTCAAGGTGTCTGTCAGGATTTCCCATAGGTGCGGGGTGTCTGTTAGTGGCAACCAGGTGTTGTTTTCTGTCAGGGTCGAACTCAGGTGCTGGGCAATGGTAAAGGTTGCCCCCAGGTGCATGGTGTCTGTTAGGGGCCCCTAGGTGCAGATTGTTTGTCAGGGTATACCCAAGCACAGGGTGTCTGTGAGGATCTACCAAGTACAGGTTGTCTTTCAGGTTCTCCCAGGTGCTTAGGGTTTATAAGATTGCCCCCAGGTGCGGGGTATCTGTCAAGTTAGCCCAATGGTGCAGGGTGTCTCTCAGTGGCAAACAGACTTGTGGTTTCTGTCAGGGTCATCCTCAGGTGCAGGATGTCTATTAGGGGATGCTAGATTCAGGGTGTCTGTAGGGTTGTCATCAGGTGTGGGGTGTCTGTAATGGTGGAACCCAAGTGCGAGGTGTCTGCCAGCATCGCCCAGGAGCGGCATGTCTGTTAGGGTTATTTTAGGTGCAAGGTGTCTGTCAGGGTCTCCCCTAGGTGCAGGGTGTCTGTCAGGGGCACCTAGGTGTGGGTTGTCTGTCATGATACAACCCATATGATGGATATCGGTAAATGTTGCCCCCATGTGCAAGGTGTCTGTCAGGGGCACCTATGTGCTATTGTTTGTCAAGGTATACCCAAGCACAGAATTTCAGTCAGGGGCAACCAGATACAAGGTGTTGTTCATGTGCACCCAGGTGCATGGTGTTTATAAGATTTCCCCTGGTGTGGGGTATCTGTTAAGTTAGCCCACAGGCACAGGTTGTCTGCCAGGGTCTCCCAGGAGCAGCATACCCTTTAGGGTTACTTTAGGTGCATGGGGTCTTTCAGGGTCTCCCCTATGTGCAGGGTGTCTGTCAGGGACACCCAGGTGTGTGTTGTCTGTCAGGGTCAAACCCGGGTGATGAGTATCAATAAAGGTTGCCCTCAGGTACAAGGTGTCTGTCAGGGGTGCCTAGGTGCAGGGTGTCTGACAGGGTATCCCCAAGAACAAGGTATCTGTCAGGGGCAACCAGGCATGGGTTTTCTGTCTGGGTCACACAGGTAGGGTGTTCGTTAGCATTTGGTCTAGGTGCTGGGTTTCTCTCAGGCTCACCCCGAGGTGCAGAGTGTCTATTAGGAATGCCTAAGTTTAAGGAGACTCTAGTGTTGTCTTCAGGTGCAGGGTGTCTGTCAATGTAGCCCCCAGGTGCAGTGTCTGCCAGGGTATGCCCAGGTTCTTCATGTCTGTCAGAGGCGCTCCAGGCACAAGGTATCTGGCATGGTCGCTCCAGGTGCAAGGTGTCTGTCAGGTTTTCCCCTCGGTGCAGGGTGTCTGTCATTGGAAACCAAGTGTTGTTTTCTGTCAGGTTTGAACCCAGGTGTGGATTAATGGGAAAGGTTGCCCCCAGATGCATTGAGTCTTTTAGTGGTGCCTAGGTGCAGATTGTTTGTCTGTCAGGGTATACCCAAGCGTGGGGTGTCTGTGAGGAGCTACCAAGTATGGGTTGTCATTTGGTTTGCCCAGGTGCATGGTGTTTATAAGATTACCCCCAGGTGTGGGGTATCTGTTAGCCCCCGGGTGTGGGGTGTCTGCCAGGGTCGCCCAGGTATGGGGTGTCTGTTAGGGTTATTTTAGGTGCAAGGTGTCTGTCAGGGTCTCCCCTAGGTGCAGGATGTCTGTCAGGGGCACCTAGGTGTGGGTTGTCTGTCACAGTACAACCCATGTGATGTGTATCGGTAAAGGTTGCCCCCAGGTTCAAGGTGTCTGTTAGGGGCGCCTATGTGCAGATTGTTTGTCAGGGTATACCCAAGCATGGAGTTTCTGTCAGGGGCAACCAGATACAACGTGTTGTTCAGGTTCATCCAGGTGCATGGTGTTTATAAGATTGCCCCCAGGTGTGGGGTATCTGTTAAATTAGCCCTCAAGTGCAGGTTGTATGCCAGGGGTGCCCAGGAGCAGCGTATCTTTAGGGTTACTTTAGGTGCATGGGGTCTGTCTGGTTCTGTTGTTTTTTCTGGGCTTGCTTCATGGGCGGGGGACAGAGATGACCAGAGGCTCATGGCTGTGCAGAGATGCAGTATTTCTTTATTCACGAGCGAGCGGGGATACAGTTCAAAAAACCACTCTAATATAATCACAACCCAATTCTGTCCTCCGTCTCTCTCCTCCAGCGGCAGTGGCAGGAACAAAGGAAATACGTAGGATCAGGGGCATTTAGAAGGAAGAAGGCAAACTAGCAAGGGCTAAACCAAAATCTCCCAGAGGCAGGGGGAGTGAGACCAAACCAATGTAACAGAATGACCATGTAAATAGACCACAACGTCAAGCAATGTAACAGAAGGGATCCCAGAAGCAGAACTAGAAGCATACCAACATAGGTGCAGGGTATCTGTCAGAGTATCCCCAAGCACATGGTGTCTGTCGAGGGCAACCAGACATGGGGTCTATGTCTGGGTCACCCAGGTGTGGGGTGTTGGTCAGCATTGGGTCTAGGTGCAGGGTTTCTCTCAGGCTCACCCCCAGGAGTAGAGTGTCTATTATGAATGCCTAGGTTTAAGGAGACTGTATATCGTCCTCAGGTGCAGGGTGTCTGTCAATGTAGCCCCCAGGTGTGGAGTATCTGTCAGGGGTGCTCCAGGTGCATGGTGTCTGTCAGGGTCTCCCCTAGGTAGAGAGTGTCTGTCAGTGACAACCAGTTTTCATCTGTCAGGGTCGAACCCAGGTGTGGGGTAATGGGAAAGGTTACACCCAGGTGCATAGTGTCTGGTAGGGGTGCCTAGGTGCAGATTGTTTATCAGGGTATACCCAAGCACAGGGTTTCTGTCAGGGGCAACCAGATATGAAGTGTTGTTCAGGTACTCCCAGGTGTGTGGTATTTATAAAATTGCCCCCCCATTGTGGGGTATCTGTTAAATTAGCCCACAGGCATGGGTTATCTGCCAGGGGTGCCCAGGATCGGCGTATCCTTTAGGGTTATTTTAGGTGCCTGGTGTCTGTCAGGGTCTCCCCTATGTGCAGGCTGTCTGTCAAGGACACCCAGGTGTGGGTTGTCTGTTAGGCTCGAACCCAGGTGCTGGGTAATGGGAAAGGTTTCCCCCAGGTGCATGGTGTCTGTTAGGGGCACCTAGGTGCAGATTGTTTATCTGTCAGGGTATACCCAAACACGGGGTTTCTGTGAGGAGCTACCAAGTACAGGTTGTCTTTCAGGTTCTCCCAGGTGCATGGTGTTTATAAGATTGCCCCAGGTGTGGGGTATCTGTTAAATTAGCCCACAGGCGCAGGTTGTCTGCCAGGGTCTCCCAGGAGCAGCGTACCCTTAGGGTTACTTTAGGTGCATGGGGTCTTTCAGGGTCTCTCCTATGTTCAGGGTGTCTGTCAGGGACACCCAGGTGTGTGTTGTCTGTCAGGGTCGAACCCAGGTGATGAGAATCGATAAAGGTTGCCCTCTGGTCCAAGGTGTCTTTCAGGGGCACCTAGGTGCAGGGTGACTGTCAGGGTATCCCCAAGCACAAGTTGTCTGTCATGGCAACCAGGCATGGGTCACACAGGTAGGGTGTTTGTCAGCGTTGGGTCTAGGAGCAGGGTTTCTCTCAGGCTCACCCCCAGGTGCAGAGTGTCTATTAGGAACGCCTAGGTTTAAGGAAACTGTAGGGTCATCCTCAGGTGCAGGGTGTCTGTCACTGTAGCCTCCAGGTGCAGAGTGTCTGCCAAGGGCTCCCAGGTGCTACGTGTCTGTCAGAGATGTTCCAGGTGCTGCGTGTCTTTCAGTGGCAACCAGGTGTTGTTGTCTGTCAGGCTCGAACCCAAGTGCTGGGTAATGGGAAAGGTTGCTCTTAGGTGCATGGTGTCTGTTAGGGGTGCCTAGGTGCAGATTGTCAGGGTATACCCAAGCACTGGGTTTCTGTAGGAGCTACAAAGTACGGGTTGTCTCTCAGCTTTGCCCAGGTGCATGGTGTTTATAAGATTGTCCCCAGGGATGTGAGGGCGATCTGGCTGCGACATCTGTCACCCCATTGATTGCCAGGGTTGATTCGGCTGATCTGGCTGGCTAGGCGGGTGTCCCCTTCCTCCCTCACCACTCCATGTGCGTCCCTCCCGAAGCTGCGCGCTCGGTCGAAGAGGACGGCCTTCCCCAAATAGAGACGGACCGGTCTTCGGTCGAGGGTATACGAGTAGCTGCGCTCCCCTGCTAGAACCTCCAAACAAGCTCTCAAGATTGTCCCCAGATCGGGGTGTCTGTCAAATTAGCCCAATGGAGTGGGGTGTCCGTCAGGGGCAACCAGAATTGGGGTTTCTGTCAGAGTCTCCCACAGATGCAGGGTGTCTATTAGGGGCTCCTAGATTTGCAGTATCTGTAGGTTCATATGAAGTGTGGAGTGTCTGTCATGGTAGCCCCCAGATGCATGGTGTCTGCCAGGGGCACTCAGGAGGGGTGTGTCTGTTAGGGTTACTTTAGGTGCAGGGTGTCTGTCAGGGGCACCCAGCTGTGGGTTGTCTGTCATGGTACAACCCAGGTGATGGGTATTGGTAAAGTTTGCTCTCAGGTACAAGGTGTTGTAGGGGCACCTATGTACAGATTGTTAGGGTATACCCAAGCACGGGGTTTCTGTCACGGGCAACAAGATATGGGGTGTCATCTAGGTGCGCCCAGGTGCGTGGTGTTTATAAAATTGCCCCTGGTGTGGGGTATCTGTTAAATTAGCCCGCAGGCATGGGTTGTCTGCCATTGGCGCCCAGGAGCAGCGTATCTGTTAGAGTTACTTTCGGTCCATGTGCTCTATCAGGGTCTCCCCTATGTGGAGTGTGTCTGTCAGGGACACCCAGTTGTGGGTCATCTGTCCGGGTCGAACCCAGGTGATGAGTATCGATTACTCAGGTGAAAGTGTCTGTCAGGAGCGCCTAGGTGCAGGGTGTCTGTCAGGGTATCCCCATGCACAAGGTGTCTGTCAGTGGCAACCAGGTGTAGTTGTCAGGGTCAAACCCAGGTCCGGGGTAATGGGAAAGGTTGCTCCCAGGTGCATGGTGTCTGTTAAGGTCACCTAGGTGCAGATTGTTTGTCTGTCAGGGTATACCCAAGCACGGCGTGTCTGTCAGGCATGGGGTTTCTGTCTGAGTCACACAGCTGTGGGGTGTTCTTCAGCGTTGGTTCTAGGTGCAGGGTTTCCCTAATTCTCACCACCGGGTGCAGAGAGTCTATTAGGGAGGCCTAGGTTTAAGGAGACTGTAGGTCTTCCTCAGGTGCAGGGTGTTTGTCAATGTAGCCCCCGGTGCGAAGTGTCTGCCAGGGGCACCCAGGTGAGGTGTCTGTCAGGGGCGTTCCAGGTTCAAGGTGTCTGGCATGGTCGTTCTAGGTGCAAGGTGTCTGGCATGGTCGTTCTAGGTGCAAGGTGTCTGTCAGGGTCACTTCTAGTTGCAGGGTGTCTGTCACTGGAAACCAGGTGTCGTCTGTGTTGAACCCAGGTGTGGGGTAATGGGAAAAGTTGCCCCCAAGTGCATGGTGTCTGTTGGCAAACGCTAGAAGAAGAATGGTGTCTGTTAGGGGCGCCTAGGTGCAGTTTGTCTCTCAGGGTATACCCAAGCACGGGGTTCTGTGAGGAGCAACCAGGTATGGGGTGTCTTTCAGGTTTGCCCAGGTGCATGGTGTTTATAAAATTGCCCCCAGGTGAGGGGTGTCTGTCAAATTACCCCGCAGGTGCAGGGTGTCTGTCAGAGTCAACCAGACTTGGGTTTCTGTCAGGGTCACCCTCAGGTGCAGGGTATCTATTAGGGGTTCCTTCTATTCGGGGTGTCAGTAGGGTCGTCCTCAGGTGGGGGATGTCTGTCATGGTAGCCCCCAGGTGTGGGGTGTCTGCCAGGGGCACCCAGGAGCAGCGTGTCAGTTAGGGTTACTTTAGGTGCAAGGTGTCTGTCAGGGTCTCCCCTAGGTACAGGGTGTCTGTCAGGGGCAACCAGGTTTGTGTTGTCTGTCAGGGTCGAACCCAGGTGATGTATATTGGTAAAAGTTGCCACCAGGTGCATGGTGTCTGTTAGGGGCGCCTAGGCACAGATTGTTTGTCTGTCAGAGTATACCCAAGCATGGGGTGTCTATGAGGAGCTACCAAGTACGGGTTGTCTTTCAGGTTCGCCCAGGTGCATGGTGTTTAAAAGATTGCCCCCAGGTGCGGGTTGTCTGTCTAATTAGCCTATTGGTGAGGGATGTCTGTCAGGGGCAACCAGACGTGGGGTTTCTGTCAGGGTCATCCTCAGGTGCAGGGTGTCTATTAGGTGCTCCTAGATTTGGGGTGTCTGTAGGGTCCTCATCAGGTGTGGCGTATCTCTCATGGTACCCCCGAGGTGCGGTGTGTCTGGGAGGGGCGCCCAGGAGCGGCGTGTCTGCTAGGATTACTTTAGGTACAAGGTGTCTGCAGGTTCTCCCCTATGCAGGGTGTCTGTCAGGGACACCTAGATGTGGGTTGTCTGTCACGATACAACCCAGGTGATGGGTATCGGTAAAGGTTTCCCCCAGGTGCAAGGTGTCTTTTATGGGCACCTATGTCCAGATTGTTTGTCAGGGTATCTGTCAGGGGCAACCAGATATGAGGTGTTGTTTAGGTGCTCCCAGGTGCGTGGTGTTTATAAAATTGCCCCAGGTGTGGGATATCTGTTAAATTAGCCTGTAGGCGCAGGTTGTCTGCCAGAGGCGTCCAGGAGCACCATATATGTTAGGGTTACTTTAGGATCATGGGGACTGTCAGGGTCTCCCCTATATGCAGAGTGTCTGTCAGGCACACCCAGGTGTGGATTGTCTGTCAGGGTCAAACCCAGGTGATGAGCATATTAAAGGTTACCCTCAGGTGCAAGTTGTCTGTCAGGGGCACCTTGGTGCAGGGTGTCTGTCAGGGTATCCCCAAGCATGAGGTGTCTGTCTGGCTTTGTCACTTGGCGCAGCAGTGGGATGCGATGGAGAGAGAATCCAAGCACAGAGGGGACACAAATCTTTATTGTTGGGTCTGGCGGGTGGTTCAAGCCACGTGGAGCCAGCCCCAAAATGGCTGTGCCCTGCAACCTCACCACCGGGCAAGATAGAGCTCACGAGGGGAGGGAGAGTAGGTGGACTTTTTAGGTCAACAACCCAGAGTGACGTGTCAGGACAGGATTGGTTGAGGATAGTCCTGAAAGTACCAGAATACTCTGTGTAGAGTGGCAGAGCCTTGGGGAGACATCTGCACAGGATCTCTCCCTTTTCTTTTATATCTAATGGACACAGTAAGGAAATGTATAGAGTGGAACAGGCTTAAATGTTTTTAAGGAATGACATGCTCAGGTGGGAAGATGTAGAAGGTTTTTGTGGGGGAGGGAAGGCTTAAATAGCCACCAACTTTGTGAGATTCATGTGTTCCCCCTGTGCTCAACCCCTCTTTAGGGAGAGAGACTTACCTGGAGGGACTCATCTCATAGGTTAAGCTCTGCCAGGCTCAACCATCTCCTCACAATATTTCTACATCTTACTCTATCTTTCTATCTAGTCATCACATTGAGATGGTTCAATGTCTGTAAAAGACTCTATCTGTGGCAGAGGAATAGTAGTGTACGGGTGAGCAGAAACCTTTTGGGCATAAACCTGAATGATATAACAAAACAGGAATGGAAAAGTAGGGGAGAAATAAGGTCCAGTGTGATGTCAAGGGAAGGCTTGGTGCGCAAAGGAACGTTGTCTCGGGGGGAGGAGAGTTCGTAATTAGGAAGCGTTTCCTACCTCAAAGGGCAGGACATGTAGGCGGGAGAGCATGATCTTCCAAGCAGAGGGGCTATTTGGCATTGTATAGTCCTCAAGGCAACAGTCTGTAAAGTCTATGAACTACTCAGGGTCAGTCTTTGAAATGCCAGCAGCATGAAGGGAATGAAGCTGCTGTAAAAATAGTGTTAAGTGACCAAAGGGTAAACCAGCAAGTCCAATAGAAGTGTCAGTCCAAAGTAGGCAACTGGGGGGAGAAATGGCAGGGGATGAAACACTGCATGAGGAAGGTCAGCCGCTGGAATTCCGTTTCTCTGTAGAGAGTGAGCTGGAACCCCTAAAAATGTGACAGACAAAGCAGAAGCAAGAAGGACAGACAGGCAGTAAAAAAAAGTTCTGTCCTTGGAGTCTGTGAACCATGTTCTTCAGATTGCGTCAGGTGACATCTAGGGTTTTGGGGGGTGTGCCACTGTAGTCTTGCTGTCTAGTGGGTGATGTCAGGGTGTGCATGTGTCCAGATGGCTTTTCCGAGGATTCCTGTGAAAGAAACACAAACAATCTTCCTGTGGTTAGCAGGGCATCTGATTTGAATTTTTTATAGAAAAAGTGGTTTGGTGTCTTAGCCAACTGAATATTGGGGGGTATATCTTCCCTTATTTATTTTTACTTATTTATTTATTTATTTTACTTAATTGAGCCTAGGCGTTTGGCGTGCCTATAGTGGCAAGATGAGATACGCCAGTTAAGTGTAGAAGAATAAGTGAATGTTGTTAATTCACATAAGTTGTATATGGAGGAACTTTTATAGTTTAATACCTTACCATATGAACAGATGATTCTTCATGTGAAGGCTTGATAGCTGTAATCACTTACTTGTGAAAAAAAACTTGTAACAATTTAGAGGTTTACTATAATCGATAGCTTGATGATTATAATTGGTTTAAGTATCTTTATGATTTTGTTTAAAGGTCATATAATGTGACCTGTTGTAGCAGTCTCTACAGCAGGATCTTCAGACCAATTTTAGTTGAAATATATATTGATTTTTAAACCATTTTACTTTGGACTATAAACAGACTCAGGTTATTTAGAGAGTTGACACATGTTAGTGACAATGGTTTTAACATTTACAGTGTCAGATTGTTGCCAGATTTGTTGTGGATTACTTTCCACAAGATAGTTTACAGAGCACTTTTGGGGGCCCTCCAAAAGCGCCCTGTATAGAGAATTTGTATTTTACATTTGTGGATGTATTGTCATGTTAAATATTTAGACTTTACCTTAAATAGTTAGTTACTTTTAGCAAATTAATTTTACCTTGTCTGCTAATATAGCTTCAAGGTTACACTTTTAACCATTAAATTATTGTTTACCAAACTTTAAACATACCTATAAATATTTAGTTATAACACACTAGAAAAAATTTTGTTATGAAAACATATCATTTTAAAAACAAATTTAGATGTCTTTACTCACACAGTTTAAGACTATGCACTTTACATATATACTAAGACTTATATATAAAAAATCAAAAGAGAGAAAAAAGAAAAAGTTTTTTGAATGTTTCTGGACGTCTCCAGAAACCTTGGCTGCATCCAGCATTTTTATATAAAGCCAATTAGGTTTTAGAGTACTCTGAGCAGATGGGTCATACAAAAATTTTTGGTCATTCAACACACTCACTCACAAAACACAATTGGCCAGTCATAACATAAGACATCCAGAGAAGGGGTAGGAGAGAGGGCTCTGTAAGCCAGATTTTCCAGATTCTGCCATGTCATATTATGGATCCTGAGATGCATCTTGCATCTAGTCCTCTTGTAGTATTTCTTGTTCTTCAGGGATAGCAGCACCATCATGTGGGTATTGTTGGATATGGCAGGCAGGAACCCAGACAGGTTTGGAGTAATTCTGTGGGAAGACACAAGCAAAACCCCTCCCCATGGTCAATAGGGGGTCAAGTCCTTTCCAAATTTTATCGAGTGGGTCTTTTCATTTGACCTTAATAGCTGGGAGGGTAGATGGTGCTTACCAATGAAGAATAATAGGAGGTAGGTCCGAGTTATTGTAAATATTAAAGAGATTTGATGTAGTTAAGGCTCTTGCTAACTGGATATTGGGGGGTACATTCCTCCTTTATTTTTTTAATTGAGCCTTAAGGTTTGATGGGCCCTCTCGACAATGCCTTGTCCCTGTGGATTGTAGAGAATGCCTGTGGTATGAGTAAAGTTCCAGAGGGAACAAAAATCTTTAAATTGTTTGCTGGTAAACATAGGGATATTGTCAGTTTTCAGTTGAAGAGGTAATCCCATTACAACAAAACAGGAGATCATATGGCTTATAAGCTTTTTAGAGCTTTCTCCCATCTGAGCATTGCCCACATAAATTTAGAAAAGGTATCAATTGAGACAAACATATATTTTTGTTTGCCAAAGTTTGGTATGTGGGTGACATCGATTTGCCAAAGAGTGTTGGCTTTTAAGCCTCAGGGGTTAACCCCAAAAGTTTGAATAGCAGGTGTTTTTATGAGACTTGCACAGGAAGAACATCTATCAAGTATATGTTTCAACTGTGGTAAAGGAACATCAGGAAATCGAGCTCAAAGGCCTTTAAGATTAACATGGGTTAGGCAATGAAAGTCAGCAGGATCAGAGACAGAGACTAGGAGAGTTCCTGTGGAGGCAAAGTGGTCAGCTGTAGCATTCCCTTCAGATAGGGAACCAGGAAGAGGGCTGTAGGAATGAAGGTGTTGAATATACAATGTTTGGGTTCGAGAACAGAGCGTAGAGGCAATTTGAATCAAGATAGGGCAATGTGGGTTGTCATCAATTCTCACATAAGAACAAGCTAGCCATGGAAGTAAGGTAACAGTATACACACTGTCAGAAAACAGGTTGTAGGATTCTGGTACAGCTTTTAATGCAAGTAAAACAGCATAAAGTTCTTTGTACTGAGGGGAATTATCAGGAAGCTCAGTAAAGAGAGGCTTATGGCATTGCTTGTCTGGGTAATATATAAGGGCAGCAGCTCCCTTTTTTCCACCATCAGTGAAGACTGTAGGAGCAGAAGGGATGGGATCTCAAGAGAAACATTTAGGTACTAATAGAGGCAAAAGAGGTAAAGTAGCTATCAATTTAATAGAAGAAAAATGGTTATTTGTCCTGAAAACCCCATGAAGCTTATGGCCAAATGGGAATTCTGGTGTATGAACCACTCTGTATCTGCCATAGAAAAAGGAAGAATAATTAAATCCGGTTATTTGCCTAAGACCTGCACAGACCTGTTTCTTCCTTGGTGAACCTTGAATGCTAACGCGTCTATCTCAGTGAGGTGTCTTGGTGCTCTGCCTACTGGCATGTGAAGCCACTTGAGAACCCCTGCCACAGTACCCCCACTACTGTGGAGTTAAAGATTAGAAGGTTTACTGGAAAGGATGGGGAGAATCGAACAAGGTGCATGTCCCGGGGGGGTCTGGTTAACCCTTTCCAGTGCCAAGGAGGCCTCAGGAGTTAACATATGTTTTGAGGAGGGCTTTTTGTCTCCTTTTAACAGGTCAAACAGTGTTTGGAGGAAGCTAATAGGCAGATAAAGATACTTCCTAAGCCAACTTAAATTTCCAAGAAAACTTTGTAAAGAAGCAAGAGTAAGGTTAGAAGTAAAAGTAACACTAGGTTTTAAGGGACAAATTATCATTAGCGAAATCTCTGAACCTAAGAAAGATATTGGAGGAATTAGTTGTATCTTCTCAGGAGCTACATTAAGGCAGATTTTCTTTAAGGCAGGAATGAGAAAATCACGTAGGGCACAGAGATCTGTATCTAATTCTCTACATAATAAGACGTCATCCATGTAATGAAAAACCTTAAGGCCCTAATGAATATATGGAGAAAGGGCGGGTTTACAGCCTCTTGACAAATTGTAGGACTATTGGCCATGCCCTGGGGCAGTACCACCCATTCAAATCTATCTGCAGGGCTGGCATTATTAATAGAAGGAACAGAGAAGGCAAAATGCTTACAACCTTGTGGATGCAAGGGAATAGAGAAAAAACAATCTTGTATATCAATAGCTATCATTGGAATTTGTGGGAATTGCAGAAGCAAGAGGCAAACCCCTTTGGGGGGAGCCCCAAAACTGCATGGTTTTATTTACCACATGGAGATCTTGGAGGAGGTGCCATTTTCCTGAGCGCTTTTTAATCACAAAGACAGGAGTATTCCATGGGCTTCTGGAAGGACAAATGTGTCCCAAGGACAACTGCTCTTGGACGAGATCTTTAAAATTTCTAGTTCATCCCTAGTCAAAGGCCACTGTTCCACCCAGACAGGCTCATTAGAAAGCCAGTCTAAGCAGGGAGTTTGGTTACAAACAGTGGCAGTTTGTATTGGGGGTGCTGATTAGATCTAGTCTCGCAGGAGTGGGTGTTATGCTCTGCAGAGGAATATGTGGATATCCTAAAGTCAAGACATTCCAGAAGATCCCTGACCAGTAGGTTGGTGCTAATATTAGCTACCAAAGGGTAGAAGTGTCCGGTAGTCCCTTCAGGGTCTTCCCACATGAACGAATCTCTTGTGAGAAAGGCTTGGGTCCACCCTCCAACTCTGTGTAAATGGGGTCCTTGGAGGAGTTCCCAATTTGGGGGAATCTCTGCTTGCCTTAAAATCATCTTTTCTGCCCCCGTGTCAACCAAACACTTAAAAGGAATATTGCCAATCTTTTCTCTCATAGTAGGGTGACCTCGTTCTAAAATAGGAGTGGTCCAAAAAATCTCAGGCTCCAAATTTGTACCATTCTGGGGCATGCCATCTTTATGAAACTTGGACCAACAATCTCTCCTCCAATGACAACCTTTCTGACATCTAGGACAAGGTGTTCGTGGCCTCTGGCTCTCTGACTGAAGGCGTGGTTGCCCTGACTGAAGGTGGGGTTGCCCTGACTGTAGGCATGGTTGTCCTAACTGAAGGCGGGGTCTTGGCTTATCTGGTCATTGGTTACGCCAATGCCCTTGGCGACCACGAAAGCAGGCCTGTTTTGATTATGTGGGGTAACTGCATAGCCTGTGTCATAATGGGTGCCCCATAAGAGACTGATCTAAGTTCCTGTGTCACTAAAATCCAATTATCTGGGTGCTGGTGTTTAAGACTGAGGCATGCCTGACGGAATTCTGGAATCATGCCATCCTGGAGGAGAGGATACACAGGAGGAGAGAACAGACTTCAGGATTATAAATCTTTCTATCTAAGGTTGACCGCACCCTGGCAATGAAGTTAGCTAGGGATTCATCGGTTTCTTGGCGAAGTTAGTTAATGGGGTCTGAAGCCTCTCTTGTGGAAGGAGTTAACCTCTCCCATGCTTGTGTTGCGCAGATGCACACCTGTTCAAAATAATCAGTTGAAAACTTGGCTTCTTCCTGCTGAATTCCAGTTTCAAACTCTCCTGCTCCAAACAATGCATCAAAATTCCATTCTAGCTGTTTGTGACTATTTTTCTGGGATTATTTTGAGCATTCATCATGAAAGTATGCTTCCCATTGCAGGTAGAGGGGATCTGGGAGAGCAGCAAGAGCTAAGTCCCTCCAATCTTGGGGGGTATTAAGGTGCTGGAAAATGCCTCGTAAAATGGACTTGGTCCATGGAGCATGAATTCCATCCTTTTTCACTGCCTGCCTGAGTTCTCTGAGTTTTTGGAGGAGTATGGATGCCACACCTGAGGGTTTTGTTTATTGGGGCCACATTTACTGGGAAGGTGTGGACTTGGTTTGATGACAAGTTATCAGCGGGGGAAGGAGTCACGGAAGTGGAAGCTGCTGGGGAAGTGGCTGCCAGAGAAACCAAACACGTGTCTGCCAAAACAGAACTCTCGGGGCAAACTACAGAAGGCTTAGGGTGTTTAAGCGCTGAGAACATATCCTTTAACTCTTGTACCTCAGGATCAAAGTCTCTTAGTTATGAAGTATCAGTGGGGGGAGGAGTCATGGAAGTGGAAGCCACTAGAGAAGTGGCTTCTGGATAAACCAAACACGTGTCTGCTGGAACAGAACACTCGGGGCAAACTGCAGAAGGCTTAGGGTGTTTAAGTGCCGAGAACATATCCTTTAAATCTTGTATCTCTGCCTCAAGGTCTCTTAACATTTTGGCAGGGTGCCTTATACATATCCTGAAAGTTGCAAACAGAGCCAAGAGAACCCAGGGTGCAGCTCCAATTAAATCATCTCTGAGTTAGAGAGCCTGTCCCATGAGAAAAGAATAAAGTGTCTGGGACATCTCCTCATAAAACAGAAGGAAACCCATGGTGTGTGGACGCGGTTGCCGCAGTCAGGCAGCTGTTACTTACCTGTGTCTTGGCAGTGGGAGAGTCAGGCAGGGAATCACATCTCCCCGGGCTGCAGCGGGGACCTGTGTCTCTTCAGGCAGCTGCACGAAAAGTCACCCAAAGACAGGCTGTCCTGGCACTGCCAGCAGCGTGGCTGCAGGTATGTCCTGGTGGCCCTGGCTCCACTGTCGGGGTGGCTGCAGTTATGTCCCGGTGGCCCTGGCTCCACCTGCAGGGCAGCTGCAGGTATGTTCTGGCAGCTTCTCTGGACCTCAGGCCAGCCGGCGGGAGTGTGGGCCTATTGACCCCACTCTGAGTACCAGGTGTTGCTTGATGTGTGAAGGAGAGAGAATCCAAGCACAGAGGGAACACAAATCTTTATTGTTGGTTCAGTTGGCTGGTTCAGGCCACGTGGATCCTGGGAAAAAAAAATGGCTGTGTCCTGCTACCTCACCACCGGGCAAGAGAGCACGCGAGGGTAGGGAGAGTAGGCAGACTTTTTAGGTCAACACACCAGAGTGATGTATCAGGACATTATTGGTTGGGGGAAGCCCTGAAAGTACCATAATACTCTATGTATAGCAGCAGAGCCTTTGGGAATCATCTGCACAGCACTCGTGGGACCTGGTCTTGATGCTGGCGGGACCCTGATTCGATCCTGGCAGGACCCATGAGCAGTCTTGTGGGGCCCGAACTGAGACCCGTGGGTTTCAGTTTTATGCTTCATGGGACCAGGGTTTGAGCCTCTCGGGACCCATATTAAGCCTTGAGCAACCATGTTAGGAGCCTCGTGGGACTTGGGGAATAGTATCGCGGGACACAAATAGAGCCCTGTGTGACAATGTTTCGACCCTCACGGGACCTGTTTTCAAATCTGGTGGGACCCTGGTTTGATTCTGGCAGAACCCGGGGAGCAGCCTTGTGGAACCTGAATTGAGACTCTCGAACCCGGGATCGAGCCTTGGGGGACCAGGTTTGCGCTTCATGGAACTAGAGTTCTAGCCTCTCGGCACCCAAATTGAGCCCCGCAGGACGTTTTAGGAGCCTTGCAGGACCCAGGTTGTCACTTCACAAAATGAAGGTTTGAGCCTCTCAGAAACCATATTGAGCCCCACGGGGCCATGTTAGGAGCCTTGCAGGATCCATGGACTAGTATTGCCGCACCTGATCTGACACTCACGGGACCCACATTTGAGACTCCCAGGGACCCATATTGAACACTGTGGGATATGGGTTCAACCCTCGAGGGACCCGGTCTTGAGGCTGGCAGGTCCCTGGTTAGATCCTAGCAGGACCCGTGAGCATTCCTGTAGGCCCATTTTGAGACTCATGTGTTTCAGTTTCATGCTTCACGGGACCAGGGTTTGAGCCTCTCAGCACCCAAATTGAGCCAGACCATGTAAGGAGCCTCTTGGGACATGGGGAATAGTTTAGTGGGACCCAAATAAAGCCCTGGAGGATAAGAGTTAAAGCCTTGTGGGACCAATTCTCAAGCCTGGTGGCAACCTGCTTCGATCCTGGCAGGACCCAGGGAGCAGTCTTTTGGGACCTTATTTCAGACTCACGTGACCTGGTTTCAAACCTCACTGGACGTGGGGTGGAGCCTCACGGTTCCCAGTCTCGTGCTTCACAGGACTAGGGTTCGAGGCTCTTGGCACCCAAATTGAGCCCCGAGGGACCTTTTAGGAGCCTCGCAGGACCCAGGTTGTTGCTTCATGGGATGAAGGTTCAAGCCTCTTGGCAAGCATATTGAGCCCCGTGGGACCATGTTAGGAGCTTCGTGGGACTTGGGGAATAGCATTGAGAGACGTAATAGAGCCCAAGGTGACAAAGTTTCAACCCTGATGGGACCTGATTTCGAGTCTGGTGGGACCCTGGTTTGATTCTGGCAGAACCCTGGGAGCAGCCTCGTGGGACCTGAATTGATTCTCTCAGGACCCAGGATCAAGCCTTGGGGGACCCAGGTTTGAGCTTCATGGAACTAGGGTTCTAGCCTCTCTTCACCCAAACTGAGGCCCGGGGGACCATGTTAGGAGCATTGAGGGACTCCGGGAGTATTATTGTGGGACAAAAATGAGCTCTGGGGATAAGAGTTAAAGCCATGTGGGACCCATTCTCTAGCCTGGTGGGACCCTGGTTCGATTGTGGCATTACCCAGGGAGTAGTCTAGTGGGACTCAAATTGAGACTCGTGGGACCTGGGTTCAAACCTCACTGGACCTGGGATTGAGCCTTGTGGGTCCCAGTCTGACGCTTCACAGGACTAGGGTTCAAGCCTCTCGCCACCCAAATTGCACCTAGTGTGACCATGTTAGGAGCCTCGCAGGATCCAGAAATTAGTATTGAGGATCCAAATTGAAGCCAGGGGAATAAGTTTAAGCCTTGTGGGACACATTCTTGAGCCTGGTGGGACCCTGGTTCGATCCCAGCCAGACCCAAGGAGTAGTCTTTTGGGATACAAATTGAGACTCGTGGGACCTGGATTCGAACCTCACTGGACCTGGGATCGAGCTTCGCGGATCCCTGTCTTGCACTACACAGGACTATGGTTCAAGCCTCTTGGCACCCAAATTGTGCCCCAAGGGCTTTTTAAGAGCCTCATGGGACCCAGGTTGTTGCTTCACAGGATGAGGGTTCGAGCCTCTTGGCAACCATATTGAGCCCCGAGGGGCCATGTTAGGAGCCTTGCGGGACTTGGGGTGTAGTATAGTGGCACCTGAACTGACACTCACGGGACCGAGGATCGAGACTCATGGGGACCCTTATTGAGCCCTGGGGGTGATGGGTTTGACCCTTGGGGGACCCGGTATTGAAGCTTGCGGGACCCTCTTTTGATCCTGGCAGGACCTGTGAGCAGGCTTGTCAAGCCAGAATTGAGACACGTGAGTTTCAGTTTCATGCTGCACAAAGCCAGGGTTTGAGCCTCTCGGCACTGATATTGAGCCCGCTGGACCATGTTAGGAGCCTCACGGGACTTGGGGAGTAGTATCATGGGACCCAAATAGAGCCCTGGGTGACAAGTTTTCCACACTCACTGGATGTGGTTTTGAGTTTGGTGGGACCCTGATTTGATTCTGGCAGAACCCGGGGAGCAGTCTAGTTGGACCTGAATTTAGACTCTCAGGACCTGGAATCGAGCCTTGGGGGACCCAGGATTGCGCTTCATGGGACTAGGGTTATAGTCTCTCGGCCCTCATATTGAGCCCCCTGGGCCCATGCTAGGAGCCTCTTGGGATCCCAGAAGTAGTATTGCGGGACCAGAAATGAGCCCTGGGTGATAAGAGTTAATGCCTTGTGGGACCCATTTTCGAGCCTGGTGGGACCCTGTTTCAATCCTGGAAGGACCCAGGGAGCAGTCTTTTGGGACCCAAATTGAGACTTGGATGACCTGGGTTCCATCCACACTGGACCTGTGATCGAGCCTCACCACTCCCAGTCTTGTGCTTCACAGGACTATGGTTCGAGATCTAGGTACCCAAATTGCGCCTTGTGGGACCTTTTACGAGTCTTGCGGGATGAAAGTTGTCGCTTCATGAAATTAGGGTTCGAGTTTCTCGGCAACCATATTGAGCCCTGAGGGTCCATGTTAGAAGTCTTGCGGCACCCAGAAAGTAGTATTGCGGCATCTAAATTGACACTCGTGAAACACATGTTCGATCCTCACGGGGACCCATATTGAGCCCTGGGGGAGATGAGTTCGACCCTCGTGGGACCCAGTCTTGAGGCTCACGGGACCCTGGTTCAATCCTGGCAGGATTGTGGGGCCCGAATTGAGACTCATGGGTTTCAGTTTCATGATTCACGGGACAAGTGTTTGAGCCTCTCAGCACCCATATTGAGCCCCGCAGGACCATGTTAAGAGCCTCGCAGGACTTGGGGAGTAGTATAGTGGGACCCAAATAGAGCCCTGGGTGACAAGGTTTCGAGCCTGACAGGACCTGGTTTCAAGTCTGGTGGGACCCCAGTTTGATTCTGGCAGAACCTGGGGAGCAGACACTTGGAACTAGAATTGAGACTCTCAGGACCTGGGATTGAGCCGTGGGGGAACCAAGGTTTTCACTTCATAGGACTAGGGTTCTAGCCTCTCGGCACCCAAATTGAGTTATGCGGGTCCATGTTGGGAGCATCTCAGGACACCAGAAGTAGTATTGTAGGACCAAAAATGAGCCCTGGGAGATAAGAGTTAAAGCCTTGTGGGACCCATTCTCGAGCCTGGTGGAACCCTGTTTCGATCCTGGCAGGACCCAAGGAGCAGGATTTTGGGAATGAATTGAGACTCAGGACCTGGGTTCCAGCCTACTGGACCTGGGATCTAGCCTCGTGTGTCCCAGTCTCGCACTTCACAGGACTAGCATTCCAGCCCTCTGGCACCCAAATTGAGACCCACGGAACCTTTTAGGAGCCTCGCGGGACCCAGGTTGTAGCTTCACAGGATGACAGTTCGAGCCTCTCGGCAACCATATTGAGCCCCATGGGTATGTTAGGAGCCTTGCAGCTTCCAGAGAGTATTATCGCAAGACCCAAATTTAGCCCTGGGGGATAAGTGTTAGTGCCTCATGGGACCCAGTCTCAAGCCTGGTGGGAACCTGGTTCCATCCTGGCAGGACCCAGGGAGCAGTCTTGTGGGACCCTAATTGAGACTCAAGGGACCTGTGATTGAACCTAACTGGACCTGGCATCAAGCCTCATGGGCCCCAGGCTTGTGCTTCAAAGCACAAGGATTCGAGCCTCTTGGCACCCAAATTAAGCCCTGTGGAACCTTTTAGGAGCCTCGCGGGACCCAGGTTGTCGCTTCACGGCATGAGGGTTCAAGCCTCTTGGCAACCATATTGAACCCCACGGGGCCATGTTAGGTGCCTTGTGGGACCCAGGGAGTAGTATTGCAGCACCAGAACTGACACTCATGGGACCCGGGTTCGAGCCTCATGGGAACCATATTGAACCCTAGGGGAGATGGGTTCGTCCCACAAGTGACCTGGTCTTGAGTCTGGCGGGACCCAGTTTGATCCTGGCAGGACTGTGAGCAGTACTGTAGGACCCAAATTGAGACTAGTGGGTTTCAGTTTCATGGATTTTCAGTTTCATTTTAGGAGCCTTGTGGGACCGTGGGAGTAGTATTGTGGCACCTGTACTGACACTCCTGTGACCTCAGTTTGAGCCTCGCGGAGACACATATTGAGCCCTGGGGGAGATGGGTTTGACCCTCGCAGGACCCAGTCTTCAGGATGACGGGACCCTGGTTCTATCCTGGCAGGACCTGTGAGCAGTCTTGTGGGGCCCAAATTTAGAGTCGTGGGTTTCACTTTCATGCTTCATGGGAGCAGGGTTTAAGCCCTTCTGCACCCATACTAAGTCCCGCAGAACCATGTTAGGAGCCTCACGGGACTTGGGGAGTTGTATTGCGGGACCCAAAGAGCCCTGGGTGAAAAGGTTTCGACCCTCACAGGACCTGTTTTCAAGTCTTGGTGGGACCCTGGTTTGATTCTGGCAGAACCCAGGAAGCAGCCTTGTGGGACCTGAATTGAGACTCTCGGGACCCGGGGTCGAGCCTTGGGAGACCCAGGTTTGCACTTCATGGAACTAGAGTTCTAGCCTCTTGGCACCCAAATTAAGCCCCTCAGGACCTTGTTAGGAGCCTCGCGGGATCCAGGGAGTAGTATTGAAAGACCCAAATTGAGCCCTGGGGGATAAGAGTTAGAGCCTATTGGGACCCAGTCATGAGCCTAGTGGGACCCTGGTTCCAACCTGGCAGGACCCAGGGAGCAGTCTTGTGCAGCCTGAATTGAGACTTGCCGGACATGTGTTTGAAAATAACTGGACCTGGGATCAAGCCTCGTGGGCCCCACTCTCCCGCTTCACAGGACTAAGTTTTGAGACTTTCAGCACCCAAATTTAGCCCCGCAGGACCTTTAGGAGCCTTGCAGGAACCAGGTTGTCGCTTCACGTGATGAGGGTTCGAGCCTCTAGGCAACCGTATTCAGCCCCACTGGGCCATGTTACGAGCCTTTGTGGGATCCTGGAATAGTATTGTGGCACATGATATCACACTCGCAGGACCCAGGTTCGAGACTCGTGGGGACCCATATTAAGCCCTGGGGGAGATGGGTTCAACCCTCACGGGACCCAGTCTGAGGCTGGTGGGAACCTGGCTCTATCCTGGCAGGACCCGTGAGCAGTCTTGTTGGGCCCAAATTCAGAGTCATGGGTTTCAGTTTCATACTTCATGGGACTAGAGTTTGAGCTTCTCAGCACCCATATTAAGCCCCGTGGAACCATGTTAGGAGCCTCACGGGACCTAGGGAGTAGTATCATGGGAACCAAATAGAGCCCTGGGTGACAATGTTTCGACTCTCACGGGACCTGGTTTCGAGTCTGGTGGGACCCTGGTTTGATACTTGGCAGAACCCGGGGAGCAGCCTCATGGGACCTGAATTGAGACTCTCAGGACCCAGAATCGAGCCTTGTGGGACCCAGGTTTGAGCTTCATGGGACTAGGGTTCTAGCTTCTCTGCAACCAAATTGAGCCCCACGGGATCATGATAGGAGCCTCGCGGGACCCTGGCAGTAGTATTTCGGGACCAAAAATGAGCCCTGGGTGATAAGAGTTAAAGCTTTGTGAGACCCATTCTTGAGCCTGGTGGGACTCTGGTTTGATCCTGGCAGGACCCAGAGAGCAGTCTTTTGGGAATGAATTGAGATTTGCGTGACCTGGGTGAGAACCTAACTGGACCTAGGATCGAGCCTCGCAGGTCCCAGTCTCATGCTTCACAGGACTAGTGTTCTAGCCTCTCAGCACCCAAATTGATCCCCACAGGACCATGTTAGGAGCCTCGCGGGACTTGGGGAGTTGTATTGCTGGACCCAAATAGAGCCCTGGGTGGCAAGGTGATTTTTGATTGTGGTGGGACCCTGTACTGATTCTGGAAGAACCCGGGGAGCAGTATTTTGGGACCTGATGAGACTCTCAGGACCTGGGGCCGAGCCTTTGGTGACCCAGGTTGCACTTCATGGGACTAGGTTCTAGTCTCTCAGCACCCAAATTGAACCCTGCGGGACAATGTTAGGAGCCTTGCGGGAGCCTGCAAGTAGTATCACGGGAACCAAATTGAGCCCTGGGTGATAACAGTTACAGCCTCGTGGAACCCAGTCTCGAGCCTGGTGTAACCCTGGTTTGATCCTGGCAGGAACCAGGGAGCAGTCTTGTGGGACCCGAATTGACCTAGGACCTAGGTTCAAACTTCACTGGATCTGGCATCAAGCCTCTCGGCTCCCAGTCTCACACTTTACAGGACTAGGGTTCAAGCCTCTTGGCACCCAAACTGAGCCACACGGAACCTTTTAGGAGCCTCGTGGGACCCAGGTTGTTGCTTCACAGCATGAGTGTTCAAGCCTCTCAGCAACCATATTGAGCCCCGCGGGACCATGTTTGGAGCCTTGCAGGACCTGGTGTAGTAATGTGAGACCTAAACTGACACTCGAGGGACCTGGGTTCGAGCCTTGCGGAGACACATATTGATCCTTTGGGGAGATGGGTTTTACCCTCGAAGCACCAGGTTTTGAGGCTGGCAGGACCCTTGTTCGATCCTGGCAGGACCCGTGAGCAGTCTTGTGGGACAGAATTGGACTCCTGGGTTTCAGTTTCATGCTTCACAGGACCAGGATTTGAGCCTCTTGGCAACCTTATAGAGCCCTGCGGTACCATGGTGGGAGTCTCGAGGGACCTGGGGAGTAGTATCGAGGGACCCAATTAGAGCCCTGTGTGACAAGAATTTGAGCCTCATGGTTTCCTGGTTTCAAATATGATGGGATCCTGCTTTGATTCTGGCAGAACCTGGGGAGCAGCCTGGTGGGACCTGTATTGAGACTATCTGGACCCGGGGTCGAGCCTTGGGGGACCCAGGTTTGTGCTTCATGGGACTAGGGTTCTAGCCTCTTGGCACTAAAATTGAGCCCCATGGGACAATGTTAGGAGCCTCGTGGGACCCAGGGAGTAGTATCGCGGGACCCAAACTGAGCCCTGGAGGATAAGTGTTAGAGCATTATTGGACCCAGTCTCTAGCCTGTTAGGACCCTAGTTCGATCCTGGCAGGACCCAGGTAGCAGTCTTGTGGGACCAGAATTGAGACTCGCAGGACCTGGGTTCGAACCTCACTGGACCGGGTATCGAGTCTCACTGGTCCCAGACTTGCGTTTTACAGGACTATGGTTCGAGCCTCTCAGCACCCAAATTGAGCCCCACGGGACCTTTTAGGAGCCTCATGGGACCCAGGTTGTCACTTCACGGGATGAGGGTTCGAGCCTCTCTGCAAACATAAATTAACCCCGCAGGACCATGTTAGGAGCCTTGCGGGACCCGTGGAGTAGCACTGCGGGACCTGCACTGACACTCGCTGGACCCAGGTTCGAGCATTGAGGGGAGCCATATTGAGCCCTGGGGGAGATGGCTTTGACCCTCATGGAGCCAGTCCTGGGGCTGGAAGTCCCTGTTTCGATCCTATCTGGACCCGTGAGCAGTATTGTGGGGCCTGAATTCAGAGTTGTGGGTTTCAGTTTCATGCTTCACGGGACCATTGTTTGAGCCTCTTGGCACCCATATTGACCCCACAGGCCCATGTTAGGAGCCTCGCAGGAATTGGGAACTACTATCGCGGGACCCAAATAGAGCCCTGGGTGACAAGGTTTCGACCCTCATGGGACCTGGTTTAGAGTCTGATGGGACCCTGGTTTAATTCTGGCAGAACCCAAGGAGCAGCCCCGTCGGACCTGAATTCCAACTCTCAGGACCCGGGATCAAGCCTTTGGGGACCCAGGTTTGTGCTTCATGGGACTAGGGTTCTATCCTAACAGCACCCAAATTGAGCATCACGGGACCATGATAGGAGCCACGCAGGACCCAGGGAGTAGTATAGTGGGACCCATACTGAACACTGGTGGTTAAGATTTAGAGCCTAGTGTGACCCAGATTCGAGCTTGGCAGGACCTTGGTTCGATTCTGGCAGGACCCAGGGGGAAGTCTTGAATTGAATGGGACCTGAATTGAGACTCGCAGGATCTGGGTTCGAACTTCATTGGACCTGGGATCGAGCCTCACATGTCCAAGTCTTGTGTTTTAGAGGACTAGGGTTTGAGCCTCTTGGCACCCAAATCGAGCCCCCCAGGACCTTTTAGGAGCCTCAAGAGACCCAGGTTGTTGCTACAAGGGATGAGGGTTAGAGCTCTCAGCAACCATATTGAGGCCCTCTGGGCCATGTTAGGAGACTTGCAGGACCCGGGGAGTAGTATTGAGGGACCTGAACTGACACTCGGTGGAAAGGGTTCAAGCCTCACAGGGACCCATATTGAGCCCTGGGGGAGATGGGTTCCACCCTCATGGAACCTGGTCTTGAGGCTGGCGGGACCCTGGTTTGATTCTGGCAGGACACGTGAGCAGTCTTGTGGGGCCCAAATTGAGACTCGTGTGTTTCAGTTTCATGCTTCACAGGACCAGGGTTTAAGCCTCTTGTCACCCATATTGAGCCCCGCAGAACCATGTTAGCCTCAAAGGACTTGGGGAGTAGTATCTCGGGACCCAAATAGAGCCCTGGGTGACAAGGTTTCGACCCTCACTAACCTGTTTTTGAGTCTGGTGGGACCCTGGTTCATTTCTGGCAGAACATGGGGAGCAGCCTTGTGAGAACTGAATTGAGAATGTTGGGACCCGGGATAGAGCCTTGGGGGACCCAGGTTTGTGCTTCATGTGACCAGGGTTCTATCCTCTCTGCACCCAAATTGATCCCCTCGGGATTTTTAGGAGCCTCGTGGGACCCAGGTTGTCATTTCATGGGATGAGGGTTCGAGCAACCACAGTGAGCCCTGCGGGGCCATGTTAGGAGTCTTGCGGGACCAGGGGAGTAGTATTGTGGGACCTGAACTGACACTCATGGGACAAGGGTTCGAGCCTCTGGGGGACCCATATTGAGCCCTGGGGGAGATGGGTTCGACTCTCACGGGATCCTGTCTTGAGGCTGGTGGGACTCTAGTTCGATCCTGGCAGGAACCATGAGCAGTCTTGTGGGGCCTGAATTGAGACTCGTGGGTTTAATTTTTATGCTTCAAGGGACTATGTTAGTAGACTTCAACACCCATATTGAACCCTGCGTGACCATGGTAGGAGCCTCACGGGACCAACTTAGTGGTATCATGGGACCAAAATTGAGACCTGGGAGATAAGAGTTAGAGCCTCGTTCGATGGAGTCTTGAGCCTGGTGGATCCCTAGTTAGATCCTGGCAGGACACAGGGAGCAGTCCTGTGGGACCCGAATTGAGACTCGTGGGAGCTGAGTTAGAACTTCACTGGGCCTGGGATCATGCCTCACAGGTCCCAGTCTCGCCCTACACATGACTAGGGCTCGAGCCACTTGGCACCCAAATTGAGCCCCACAGGACCATTTAGGCACCTCACAGGGCCCGGTTGTCACTTCACGGAATGAGAGTTCAAGCCTCTCTGCAACCATATTGATCCCCGTGGGGCCATGTCAGGAGCCTTGTGGGACCTGGAGTGTTGTATTGCGGGACCTGACTGACACTCGTGGGACCCAGGTTCATTCCTCACGGGGACCCATATTGAGCCCTGGGGGAGATAGGTTCGACCCTCGTGGGACCCGGTTTTGAGACTGGCAGGACCCTGGTTCAATCCTGGCAGGACCTGAGAGCAGTCTTATGGGGCCCGAATTGAGACTCGTGAGTTTCAGTTTCATGCTTCAGGGGACCAGGGTTTGAGCCTCTCGACACCCATATTGAGCCCTGCGGGAACATGTTAGGAGCCTCTCAGGACTTGGGGCATAGTATCGTGGGACCCAAATAGAGCCCTGGGTGACAAGGTTTTGACCCTCACGGGACCTGGTTTCGAGTCTGGTGGGACCCTGGTTTGATTCTGGCAGAACCCGGGGAGCAGCCTCGTATGACCTGATTTGAGACTCTAGGGACCTAGAATTGAGCCTTTGGCGACCCAGGTTTGCGATTCATGGGACTAGGGTTCTAGCCTCTTGGCACCCAAATTGAGCCCCCTGGGACCATGTTAGGAGCCTCGTGAGACTCAGGCAGTAGTATCATGGGACCCTAATTGAGCCCTGGGGGATAAGTATTAGAGCCTCTTGGGACACAGTCTCGAGCCTGGTGGGACTCTGGTTTGATCCTGGCAGGAGCCAGGGAGCAGTTTTTGGGATCTGAATTAAGATTCGTGGGACCTGGTTTCGAGCCTCACTGGACCTGTTATCAAGCCTCGTGGGTCCCAGTCTCATGCTTCTCAGGACCTTTTAGGAGCCTCAAGAGACCCAGTTTGCGCTTCATGGGACTAGAGTTCTAGCCTCTCAGCACCCAAATTGAGCCCCTCCGGACCTTCATAGGAGCCTCATGGGACCCAGGGAGTAGTATCGAAGAACCCTAATTGAGTCCTGGGGAATAAGAGTTAGAGCCTCATGGGACCCAGTCTCAAGCCTAGTGGGACTCTGGGTCCAACCTGGCAGGACCCAGGAAGCAGTGGGACCCGAATTGAGACTTGCGGGACCTGGGTTCAAACCTCACTTGACCTGTGATCAAGCCTCCCGGGTCCATTTCGTGCTTCACAGGACTAGGGTTTGAGTCTCTTGGCACCCAAATTGAGCCGCGCAGGACTTTTTAGGAGCCTCGCGTGACTCAGGATGTCGCTTCATGGGATGAGGGTTTGAGCCTCTCGGCAACCATATTGAGCCCCGCTGGGCCATGTTAGTAGCCTTGCGGGACCCGGGGAGTAGTATTGCAGGACCTGAAATGACACTCGGGCCCCAGGTTTGAGCCTCAGTGTACCCTTATTGAGCACTGGGGAAGATGGGTTCAACCCTCGTGAGACCTGGTCTTTTGGCTGGAGGGACCCTGGTTAGATCATGGCAGGACCTGTGAGCAGTATTGTGAGGCCTGAATACAGACTCGTGTTTTTCAGTTTCATGCTTCACGGGACCAGGGTTTGAGCCTCTCGGCACCCATATTGAGCCCTGCAGGACCATGTTAGGAGCCTCTCAGGACCTGGGGCGTAGTATCGCGGGACCCAAATAGAGCCCTGGGTGACAATGTTTCAACCCTCACATAACCTGTTTTCGAGTCTGGTGGGACCCTGGTTTGATTCCGGCAGAACCAGGGGCGCAGCCTCGTGGGACCTGAATTGAGACTCTTGGGACCCGGGATCGAGCCTTGGGGGACCCAGGTTTTTGCTTCATGGGGCTAGGGTTCTAGCCTTTCAACACCCAAATTGAGCCCCATGGGACCATGTTAGGAGCCTCGCGGGACCCAGGGACTATTATCATGGAACCCAAATTGAGCCCTGGGGGATAAGAGTGAGAGCCTCGTGGGACCCAGTCTCGAGCCTGGTGGGACCCTTGTTTGATCCTGGAAGGACTCAGGGAGCAGTCTTGTGGGACCTAAATTCAGACTTGCGGGACCTGGTTTTGAACCTCACTGGACCTGTTATCAAGCCTCGTGGGTCCCAGTCTCATGCTTCACAGGACTAGTGTTTGAGCCTCTTGGCACCTAAATTTAGCCCAGCTTGACCATGTTAGGAGCCTCTCAGGACCCAGGGAGTAGTATCTTAGGACCAAAATTGAGCCTTGTGGGAAGTTTTTAAGCCTCGTATGATGCAGTCTTGAGGCTGGTGGGACCTTGGTTTGATCCTGGAGGAACTCAGGAGCAGTCTTGTGTGACCCAAATTGAGACTCGAGTGAACCAGGTTCGAACCTGATGTGGCCCGGGTTCGATCCTCATGGTACCCGGGTTAGAGTCTCATGTGCCAGGCCTCTGGTCTTGCAGGTTCCATTACGATCCTCTCAGAACCAGGGTTAAAGCTTCGCATGACCCAGGTTCGAGCAACATGGTTGGCACTCCACTCTCATGGGAACCGATTTGCAGCTCATGTTTCCCAGGTTTGAGCCTTAGAGACTTGGCTTCAATCCTTGCTTGACTGGGGTTTGGGACTCACGAGAGTTGAGATAGGGCCTGAGTGACATGGGTTCGAGGTTTGCCAGGCTCAGGTTCGAGTCTCGTGGTACCCGTGTTCGTGCCTTGTGAGCCCATGGTTGTATCTCCCGGTACCCAATTTGAACTTTACAAAACCCCAGTTAAAGTCACATGGGCCTGGCCTCGGGTCTCATGGGTCCTGAGACTTGCCTCTCTGGACCTGGGTTCGAGATTTCGCATGACTCAGGGTCAAGCCTCATAGTCTCTTGCTCCAGTCTCGCGCAATCCTATTTGAGCCTCATGGGAACTGGCTTCCCATCTCATGGGCCTGGCCTCTATTCACATGGTACATGGTTTTGAGCCTCATGGGCTCATGGAAGAATTTTGCAGGACCCTATTCAAGCCTCTCAGTACCTGGGTTGGAGCCTCCTGGGACCCAGTTTGGAGCATCGCTGGACCCAAACTTGAGTTTCTCAGGCCCGAGCTCGAGTCTCATGGGACCTGATTCAAACCACTTGGTACACAGTTTTGAGCCTCTCAGTACCTGGGTTTCTTATTTAGTGGTAACCGGGTTCGTGCCTCATGGGCCCATGGTCATTTTTCATGGGACCCGACTTGAGCCTCAAAGTACCATGGATAAAGCCTCATGTTCCTGGCATCAGGTCGTGTGGGTCCCGATATGAGTCTCTCAGGATGTGGGTTCGAGATTTTGTGTGACCTGGGTTCAAACCTTATGGGCCCACAATCGAGTCTCATAGGACCCGATTTGAACCTAATGGTACCCGGGTTTGACTTTGTGGGCTTGTGGTCAAGTCTCGTGTGACTCGATTAGACCTTCGCGGGACCCAGGTTCAGGAATCATGGGACTTTGAATAGTGTCTGCTGGACACAGGTTAGAGCCTTGCAGGACACAGTTTTGAGCCTCATGGGCACAGGGTGGGGTCTCGCAGGACCCAATTAGAGCCTCGCAGGACCTGGGTTTGAGCCTTGTGGTACCTGGTTTCAGCCTCATGGTACCTGGGTTTGAGCCTCGTGATACCTGGTTTCAGCCTCATGGTCCCAGGTCCCAGGGTCGAGTCTTGCAAGACCCAATTGGATCCTCGCAGTACCCAAGTTTGACCTTGTGAGACCCATGTTTGAGCCTAGTGGTAACTGGGTTTGAGCCTCGTGGACCCAGGGTCGTGTCTCACAGCACCTGATTTGAGCCTCCTGGTACCCAGGTTTGAGCCTCCTGGTACCCAGGTTAGAGCCTCGTGTTCCCAGCGTCTTGTCTTGTGGGTTTTGATACAAGCCCCTCAGGACCAGGGATTGTGCTTCACGTGACCCGGTTTCGAGCAAAGTGGTCTGGCACCCCAGTCTCACAGGAACCAATTTGAGTCTCGAGGTACCCGGATTTGGGCCTCATGATCCTGCAATCAAGTCTAGCAAGACACGATTAGATACTCCTGGTACTGAGGTTTGAGACTTGTTGGTCCCCTGTTGAAACCTAGTGGTAACAGGGTTCAAGACCCATGGACCCGGGGTCATGTCTCACAGGACCTGATTTGAGCCTTGTGATACCCAGGTTAGAGCCTTGTGGAATGGGTGTCTGGTCTTGTGGGTTCCAATAAGAGTTTCTGAGGACCTGGGTTCTAGCTTTGCATGACCTGGGTTTGAGCAACATGGTCTGGCACCCCAGTCTCGCTGGAACTGATTTGAGCCTTGGGGTTCCCGGGATTGAGCTTTAGGGAACTGGCTTTGAGTCTCGCTAAACCGGGGTTCAGGACTCACAGGACTCGAGATAGGGCCTGTGTGACATGGGTTTGAGCCTTGCCAGACCCAGGTTTGAGTCTCATGGTACTCAGTTTGAGCCTCGTGGTACCCGGCTTCAAACCTCGTGGTACCCGGGTTTGAGACACATGATCCATGGGTCGAGTGATGCAAAACGCGGTTGTCTCCTCGCGGTACCCTTGTTTGAGCCTCGTGGGTCCCCTGTTCAAACCTAGAGATAACCGGGTTTGAACCTTGTGGACCTGGGGTCGTGTCTCATGGCACCTGATTTGAGCCTCCTGGTACCTGGTTTAGAGCCTTGTGGGCCAGGTGTCTGGTCTTGTGGGTTCTGATATGATCCTCTCAGGACCGGGGTTCGAGCTTCACATGACCCGGGTTTGAGCAACATGGTCCGGCACTCCACTCTCATGGGAATCAATTTGAGCATCGTGGTTCCTGGGTTCGAGCCTTAGGGAACTGGCTTCAAGCCTTGCTGGACCGGGGTTCAGGATTCGAGATAGGGCCTGCAGGACATGGGCTCAAGCCTTGCTGGACCCAGGTTTGAGTATCATGGTACCCAGGCTCTAGCCTCATGGTACCCGGGTTCGAGCCTTGTGGTACCCAGGTTTGAGCCACATGATCCCCTGGTCAAGTCTCACAAGACCCGATTGGATCCTGGAGGTACCCAGGTTTGAGCCTTGTGGGTTCCATGTTCGAGCCTAGCAGTAACTGGGTTCGAGCCTCATGAACCCGGGATCATGTCTCATGGGACATGATTTGAGCCTTATAGTACCTGGGTTAGAGCCTTATGGGACCAGTGTCTGGTCACAGGGGTTCCAATATGAGCTTCTCAGGACTCAGGTTCAAGCTTCACGTGACCTGGGTTTGAGCAAAATGATCCAGCACTCCAGTCTTGTGGGAACCAATTTGAACCTCACGGTACCCAGGTTCGAGCCTTAGGAACCTGGTTTCCAGCCTCACTGGACAGGGGTTTGGGACTCACGGGACTCAAGATAGACCCTGCAGGACATGGGTTCGAGCCTTGCCGGATCTGGGTTCGAGTCTCGTGGTACCCAGGTTCGTGCCTTGTGGGCCCATGGTCATGTCTCTTGGAACCCAATTTGAACATAATGTAACCTGGATTAGAGCCCTGTGGGCCTGGCATCAGGTCTCACGGGTCCTGATACTTGCCTCTCTGGACTTGGGTTTGAGATTTTGCATGACCCAGGGTTGAGCCTTGTGGGCCCACGCTCCAGTCTCGCAAGTTCCAATTTGAGCCTCTCAGGACCTGTGTTCCAGTCTTGTGGGCCTGAGGTCTGTTCACACAGGAAATGGTTTCGAGCCTCATGGGCTTGAGGAAGGATGTCACAGGACCTGATTCAAACCTCTTGGTACCCAGGTTGGAGCCTCCTGGGATCCAGGTTGGAACCTCGCTGGGCCCAGGTTTGAGTTTCTTGGGCCCAGGTTTGAGTTTCTTGGGCCCAAGCTCGAGTCTCATGGGATCCAATTCGAACATCTCGGTACCCGGTTTCTAGCCTCTCAGTACCTGGGTTCGAGTCTAGTGGTAACCGGGTTTGTGCCTCATGGGCCCGTGGTCGTGTCTCAAGGTACCCAAATTGAGCCTTGCAAAACCCATGTTTAAGCTTCACACAGCCCAGTGTCAAACCTCACAGATCCCGGGTTCAAGCCTCCTTGACCCAGGGTCATGTCTCTTGGGACCCAATTTGAGAATGTCAGGATCCGGGTTTGAGCCTCCTGGGACCCAGTTTCGAGACTAGTGGTATCTGTGTTTGAGCCTTGTGGGCCTGGGGTCGAGTCTTGCAGGACTTGATTTGAGATTGTCTGGACCTGGGTTGGAGCCTCACAGGACACAGGTTCAAGCCTCATGGAGCCTCATGGGCCCATGGTTGTGTCTCATGGGACCCAAATTGAGCCTTGTAAAACCCGTGTTTAAGCCTTGTAAAACCCGTATTTAAGCCTCGCACAACTCGTTTTCAAAACTCGCAGGCCCTGGGTTCAAGCCTCGTTGGCCCAGGGTCTCGTCTCTCAGGACCCGATTTGAGAATGTCATGATCTGGGTTCGAGCCTCCTGGGACATGGGTTTGAGCCTAGCGAGACCTGTGTTCAAACCTCATGGGCCCGGGGTCGAGTCTCTCAGGACCCGATTTGAGCTTGGCGAGATCCAGGTTCGAACATCGCAGGAACTGGGTTCAAGCCCCAAAAGACTGGACTTCGTGCCTCATGGTACCAGGATTCAAGCCTCTGGCAAATGGATTTGAGCATCACTGGACCCAGATTCAGGACTCAAAGGGACCCGGTATAGGGCCTGTGGTGGGACACGGGTTCAAGCCTCGGAGGACCTGGATTTGAGCCTTGTGGGCCTGGGGTAAAGTCTCCTGGGACTTGACTTGAGATTGGTGGGTCCCGGGTTAGAACCTCGCAGGACCTAGGTTCAAGCTTCGTTGGCCCAGGGTTGAGTCTCTTGGGACCCTATTTGAGAATGTCGGTATCTGGGTTCAAGCCTTCTGGGATGTGGGTTTGAGCCCAGTGGGATCCGGTTTGAGCCTCGTGGGCCTGGGATCAAGTCTCTCAGGACTCGATTAAGCTTGGTGGGAACCAGGTTCGAAACTCGCAGGAACTGGGTTCGAGTCCAGAAAGACCTGACTTCAGGCCTCGCAGTACCAGGATTCAAGCTTCTGGCAAACGGATATCAGCCTCTCCGTATCCAGATTTGGGACTCACAGGACCTGGGATAGGGGCTGTGGGACATGGGTTCGAGCTTTGGGGGACCCGGGTTCAAGCCTCGCAGGACATGGGTTCAAGCCCCAAAAGACCCATCTTCAAGCCTCTTGGTACCAGGATTCAAGCCTCTGTCAAATGGATTTTAGAATCGCCAGACCCAGATTCGGGACTCAAGGGACCTGGAATAGGGCCTCGTGGGACTGGGGTCGAGTCCTGCGGGACCTGATTTGAGATTGGTGGGATCCAAGTTTGAACCTCACAGGACCCTGGTTCTAGCATCATGGGACCCAGGTTGGAGCCTCATGGGCCCAGGATCGAGTCTCATGTGACCTGATTTGAGCTTGGTGGTACCTGGATTCAAGCCTCTTGCAACCCATTTTTGAGACTCACATATCCCAGGTTTCAGCTTCAAAGGACTTGGCTTCTTGACCATGTTACCAGGGTTTGAGATTCTTGGTCTCAGGGTCGAGTCTTGCAGGACTTGATAAGAGTCTCACGAGACCCAGGAGAGAGCCTCGTGGGCTTGGATTTGAGTCTCACAGGACCCAATTTGAGATTGTGCAGGCCGGGGTTCGAGCCAGGTGGGACCCGAGTTTGAGTCTCCTGGGCCCGTGTTCGAGTCTCCTGGGACCCAGGTTCGCGCTTCGTGGGCATGCAGTCATGTCTCAAGGTACCCGATTTGAGTTTCTCATAACCCAGGTTTTAGCCTTACACAGCCCAGTTTCGAACCTTGCAGGACCCAGGTTCAAGCCTCCTTGGCCCAGGGTCCTGTCTCTCAGGACCCAATTTGAGAATGTCAGGATCTGGGTTCAAGCCTAGTGGGATCTGTGTTCGAGCTTCATGGGCCTGGGGTCAAGTCTCAAATTACCTGACTTCAAACCTCATGGGACCTGATTTGAGCTTGGTGGTACCCAGTTTCAAACCTCGCAGCACACAGGTTCAAGCCTTATGGGTCCGGGTTCTTGTTTTGCGGTACCCTGGTTCGAGCCTCATGCTACCCTTGTTCTAGCCTCATGGGATCAATGTTTGAGCCTCGAGGGACCCGAGCACAAGCCTTGTGAGTCTCAGGTTCCAGCCTCGTGGCACCCGGGTTCAAGCCTTGTGGGCCTGGGGTCGAGTGTTGCAGGACCCGATTTGAGATTATCTGGACATTTGTTCAAGCCTCGTGGGACCTGGCTTCGAGCCCTGTGGGACTCAGCTTCTTGCCAGCGTAACCCATGTTCAAGCCACGTGGTCCCGGGGTTGAGTCCTACGGATCCAATATCAGTCTTGCAGGACCCGGGAGAGAGCCTCATGGGCCTGGATTTGAGTCTTGTGGGACCCGATCTCAGATTGTGTGGACCCAGGTTCGATCCAGGTGGGACACAGGTTCGAGCCAGGCAGGACCAGGTTTCCAGCCTCGTGGGCCCACGGTTGTGTCTCAAGGTACCCTAACTGAGCCTTGCAAAACCCAGGTTTAAGCCTCACACAGCCCAATTTCAAACCTCACAGGACCCGGGTTCAAGCCTCATTGGCCCAGGGTCTCATCTCTCAGGACCTCATTTGAAATGTCGATATCTGGGTTTGAGCCTCCTGGGACCCAGGTTTGAGCCTCGTGGGCCTGGGGTAAATTCTCGTGGGACTCATGTTCAAACCTCATGGGACCTGATTTGATCTTGATGGGACTCGGGTTCAAACTTCTCAGGACCTGGGTTCGAGCCCAGAAAGACCAGAATTTGAGCCTCATGGTACCAAGATTCAAGCCTCTGACAAATGGATTTGAGCATCACTGGACCCGGATTCCAGACTCAAGGGACCCAGGATAGGGCCTGCGGGACATGAGTTCTAGCCTCGGGGGACCCAGGTTCTAGCCTCGTGGGCCTGGGGTAGAGTCTCCTGGGACTCAATTTGAGATTGGTGGGACACAGGTTTGAACCTCGCAGGACCCAGGTTCAAGCTTCATTGGCCCAGGGTTGAGTCTCTCGGGACCTGATTTGAGAATGTCGGGATCCAGGTTCGAGCCTCTTGGGACCATTTTTTCAGGCCTCACTGGACTCAGTTTCTAGCTTTGTGGGATCTGGGTTTGAGCCTAACGGGACCAGGATTCCAACCTCGCTGGACCTGGGTTCTAGCCTGGTGGAACCCGGGTTTGAGCTTTGCTGAACCTGGGTTCGAGTCTTGCAGGGCCCGGGTTTGAGACTCACAGGACCATTGTTCGAGCCTCACGGGACCAGGGTTTGAGTCTTACTTTAACATTTTTGAGACTGGCAGGATGCGGGTTAGAGGCTCATGAAATGTGGGTTCGAGCCTCAAGGGACATGGGTTCGAGCCTCAAAGGACTCGGGTTTGATCCTCACAGGACCTGTGCTCCAGCCTTGCAGGACCTGGGTTCAAGCTACCAGGGACATGGGTTCAAGCCTCATGAGACCCGAGTTTGAGCCTCGTGAGCCTGGGGTCGAGTCCCACAGAACCTGGTTTCAAGCCATATGGGACCAGGGTTTGAACCTTGTTGTGACATGGGTTCAAGCATCACAGGACCCAAGTTCAAGCCTCTTGGGACCTGGGTTAGAGCCTGGTGGTACGCGGGTTCAGGCTGTGGGGGAACCTGGTTCAAGCCTTGAAGACTTGGGTTCAAGCCTCAAGGGATTCGGAAGTGCCATGTGTGACCTGAGGGCCCTAAGGGACCAAAGTTCAAGGATTTGAGCCTTGCATGACCCGGGTTCGAGCCTTGTGGGACCCGGGTTTGGGCTTCGTGGGCCCGGGTCAAGTCTCACAAGACCAGATTTGCCTTGGTGGGCCATGGATTCGAGCCTCGAGGGACCCGGGTTCTAGGCTTGTGGGCCCCATGTCGAGTTTCATGGGACTCAATTTGCCTTGGCAGGACCCAGTTTCAAGACTCATGGGACCAGGGCTCAAGCTTCGTGGGACCCAGGCGTAAGACTCACGAGACCCACATTCAAGACTCACGGGACCTGGGTTCAAGCCTCGTGGGACCCAGATTTGAGCCTAGCAGGACCTGTGCTGGAGCCTCATGGGACCTGGGTTAGGGACTCATGGGACCCAAGATAGGGCCTATGGGATGCAGGTTTGAGCCTCACAAGACCTAGTGTCGAGTTTCGAGGGACCCAATTTGAGACTTGAGTGACCCAGATTCAAGCCCCACGTCGAGTCTCACGGGATCCAATATGCCTTGGTGGGAACCAGGTTTGAGACTAGCAGGACCAGGGTTCGAGCCTCTAGGGACCCGGGTTCAGGCCTCGCTGGACTTGGGTTCAAGCCTCAGAGGACCAGGGTTTAAGCCTCTGGGTCCCAGTTTCGAGCATGTGGTTTAGGGATCGGGGCTCAAGCTTCATGGGACCTGGGTCCAAGACTCACGGAAACCACGTTAAAGACTAGTGGGACCCAGGTTCAAGCCTTGCAAGACCCTGGTTAGGGATTCACTGGACCCAAGATAATACCTGTGGGACACGGATTTGAGCCTAGCGGGCTCAGGGTTCGACCTTCATGGGACCAGGGTTCGATCCTCGTGGGACCCGGGTTCTAGCCAAGTGGGACCCAGTATCAAGCCACCTGGGTTTGAGCCTTATGTTAACCGGGTTCCAGCTTCACAGGACCTGGGTTCAAGTCTCATGGGACCTGGGTTCAAGCCTTGCAAGACCCAAGTTTGAGCCTCATAGGACCCAAGTTCAAGCCTCACGGGATCCGGGTTTGAGCCTTGTGGGACACACCTCAAGCTTTGTGGGACCTGGGTTCAAACCTCAGGGGACACAGTATGAAGCCACGTGAGACCTAGTTTTGAGCCTTGTCTAACACGGGTTCGAGCCTCTCAGGAACTGGGTTCAAGCTTCAAGGGACTCAAGGCCCCACGTGGGACCCTAGGCCTATAAGGGACCCGGGTTCAGGCCTCAAGGGACTCAGAGGCCCCATGTGGGACCTAAGGCACCTAATGGACCCAGGTCCAAGGCTCATGACAAGGGTTCAAGTCTCATGGGACATGGATTCAAGTCTTGTGGTACCCAGATTTAAAACTCGTGGGAACCGTTTCAAGCCTCCTGGGACCCAGGTTCAACCCTCAGTGGACCTGGAGACCCCATACTGGACCCGTGTTCCCTAAGGGAGCCAGGTTCTAGTTTTGTGGGACTCAGATTCAATCCTCAAGGTACACGGGTTTAAGACTCGCAGGAACCAGTTCAAGCCTTGTGGTACACAGGTTTGAGCCTCGAGGGACCTGGTTTCAAGCTACATGGGACCAGGGTTTGAACCTTGTTATGACCTAGGTTCAAGCATCATAGGACTCAAGTTCAAGCCTCTCGGAACCTGGGTTAGAGCCTGGTGGTACCCAGTTTTGAGCTGTGCAGGACCCTGGTTCGAGCCTTGAAGACCCGGGTTCAAGCCTCAAGGGACTCAGAGGTGCCATGTGGGACCCAAGACCCCTAAGGGACTAAAGTTCAAGGCTCATGAGACGAGGGCTCAAGTCTCTTGGAACTTGGATTCAAGCCCTGCATTACCCGGATTTAAAACTCCCAGGAACCGTTTAAAGCCTCCTGGGACCCAGGTGTAAGCCTCAAGGGACCTGTGTTTGAGCTGGGTTCAAGCTGAGTGGGACCCAGGTTCAAGCTTCAAGGAAACCCGAGTCCCCATGCAGGAAACATGGCCCCTAAGGGACCTGGGTTCAAGTCTCAGGGGACTTGGATTCAAGCCCTGTGGTACCTGGGTTTAAGACTCAAGGGAACCAGTTCAAGCCTCATCGGACCCAGGTTCAAGCCTCGAGGGACTCAGGTTCAAGCCTTGTGGGACCTGGGTTCAAGCCTCAAAAGACCCAAGTTTGAACCTCGCAGGACCCAAGTTCTAGCCTCACAGGATCTGGGTTCGAGCCTTGTGAGACACAGTTCAAGCCTCTCAGGACCTGGGTCTGACCCTGGCTGTACCCATGTTTGAGTTGCATGGCACCTGGGTTCAAGACTCATGGGACCCGGATTCAAGCCTCAAGGGACTCAGAGGCCCCATGTGGGATCCAAGACTCCTAAAGGACCCAGGTCCGAGGCTTGCAAGACAAGGTCTACAGTCTTTCATGACTTGGATTCAAGCCTTGTGGTACCCAGATATAAGACTTGCGGGAACCAGTTCAAGCCTTTTGTGAACCTGGTTTGAGCCTTGCAGGACACAGGTTCTAGCCTTGTGAGACCCAGGTTCAAGCCTCAGGGGACCCAGAGGCCCCATCCTGGACCTGTGGCCCCTAGGGGCCCAGGTTCAAGTCTTGCAGGACTCAGATTCAAGCCTTGAGGTACCCGGGTTTTAGAATTGCGGGAACCAGTTCAAGCCTAGCAGGACCTAAGTTTGAGCCTCGTGGTACCTGGGTACAAGCCACGTGGGAACTGGATTTAAGCCTTGTTGTGACTTGGGTTCAATCCTTGCAGGAGCCAAGTTCAAACCTCTCAGGACCTGGGTTTGAGCTTGGCGGTACCCGTGTTCAAGCTGCATAGGACCCTGTTTTGAGCCTTGGAGTCCCAGGTTCAAGCCTCAAGGGACTTGCAGGCCCAACATGGGACCCAAGTCCCCTAAGGGACTGAGGTTCAAGGCTTGCGAGATGGGGGCTCAAGTCTCGTGGGACTTGGATTCAAGCATTGCAGTACCCGGGTGCAAGACTTGCGGGAACCAGTTCAAACCTCATGGGACCCGGGTTTTAGACTTGAGTAACCTCGGTTCAAGCTTCAGAGGACCAGGCTTGAGCCTCAGGAGACCCACGTTCAAGCCTCAAGTGACCCAGAGGCCCCATGCATAACCCGTGGGCCCTAAGGGACCCTGGTTCAAGTCTCACAGGATTCGGATTCAATCTTTGAGGTACTCAGATTTAAGATTTGCAGGAACTGATTCAAGCCTCACAGGACCCGTGTTCGAGCCTTGTGGGACCCGGGTTCGAACCTCAAAGATCCAGTATTTGAACTTAGCAGAACCCCGGTTCTAGGCTTGTGGGACACGGTTTTGAACCTGGGTTCAATCCTAGGCATACTCAAGTACCAGTCTCATGTGCCCCAGGTTTGACCCTTGCGTGATCTGGGTACTAGCTTCCTGGTCACAGGACCCAGGTTCAAGCCTCAAAGGATCCATTTTCAAGCCTTGAAGGACCCAGTTCAAGACTTGCAGGACCCTGGTTTGAGCCTTGGGGGACCCAGCTTCTAGCCTCATGGGTCTGTTGTTTGAGCATTGCAGGACCCAAGTATTTGTTTCATGAGACCTTGGTTCAAGCCTCACAAGACTCGGGTTCAACCCTCATGTGACCCGGGTACCATTCTCATATGTCCTGGGTTTGACACTCATGTGACCCAGCTTCAAGCCTCCTGGTCAAGGACCTGGGTTCAAGACTTGTGTGATGCATGTTCAAGCATTGCAGGACCCAGTTCAAGCCTCTCAGGACCCAGTATCAAGCCACACAGGACCTGGGCTTGAGCCTTGTGTGACCCAGGTTCAAGACCCTCGGGACCTGGGTTTGAGCCTGGTAGTACCCAGGTTTGAGCTGCACAGGACCAGGGTTTAAACCTCACGGAACCTGGGTTCAAGCCTCAAGGGACTCGGAAGCCCCACTTGGGACCTAAGACCCCTAAGGGACCCAGGTTCAAGCCTCCAGGGACTCAGAGGCCCCATGTGGGACCCAAGGCCCCTAAGGGGTTCAAGGATCATGAGAAGAGAGCTCAAATCTTTCGGGACTTGGATTCAAGCATTGCGGTACCCAGGTGCAAGACTCATGGGAACCGGTTCAAGTCTTGTGGGACCTGGGTTCAATCCTCAAGGGTCCCAGGTTCAAGCCTCCTGGGACCTTCTTCTTCTAGCATTTGCCCTTCTTCCATAGCCAGTCAACAGCATCAGATTGAGCCTGATGTAAAGTTTCGAGACCTCCTTTGAATCTGGGGAGGTGGCAGTCGTTGACTATGTGGGTCATAGTCTGTAGCCGAAGGGGCAGTTCAGGTCATCTCTGGCTCCCCAGCAATGGAACATATCAGCGCACAGGCCATGCCTGTTCAATAGCGACTGAGGAGGGCCCAATCATAACGTGCTAGGTCAAAGCCGGGTTGATGCTAGCAGGGGTCTGTGATGAGGTGTTTGTTCTTTACCTCAGCTGACTGCCAACTGTTTCCAAGATTCTGGAACAGAGAAGTTCAGTGTAGGTGTAGGAGACCAAATTGGATGACGAGACATCAAGCGTTGGACAGGGTGGGCGAAGATATCTGCGTATATTGGCAGGTCTGGTTGGGCGTAGATGTGGGAAATGAACTTAGATGATGCCGCATCCTGACGAATATCTGGCGGGGCAATGTTGCTAAGAACTGGCAGCCATGGAACTGGGGTGGAATAGATGGTTCCAGAAATTATCCTCATGGAGGAATATAATTTGGAATCGACCAAGTGGACATGGGGGCTACAGAACCATACTGGGGCACAGTATTCTGCAGTGAAATAGCATAATGCCAGAGATGATGATCGTAGTGTGGAAGCGCTCGCGCCCCATGAGGAGCTGGCCAGTCCTGCAATGATGTTATTCCTCACGCCCACCTTTGCTGCAGTTTTTATGAGATGTTCATGAAATGACAGAGTGCGATCGAGAGTAAAGCCAAGATAGACTGGCTGGGCTTCATGCCGGATTCTCGTATCCTCAAGCTGCACATTAAGCTCACGCGAGGCCGAGGCATGGTGTAGATGGAAAACAGATGATACCATTTTTGCAGTGCTAGGGATTAGTCGCCATTTTTTACAGTAATCAGATATCAGAGACAAGTCTTTTGTGAGTGTTTCCTCGAGGATGTCAAACTTGGATGCCTGAGTTGCACAGCAGATGTCATCGGCGTAGATGAACTTCCTTGAAGAAGTTTCTGGGAGGTCATTGATGTAAATATTAAATAGCGTAGGAGCCAGAACAGAGCCCTGGGGGAGGCCACTTGAGACAAGTCTCCATCTGCTAGACTTGTCACCCAGATGCACCCGGAATCTTCTGTTTTGGAGAAGATTGGCCACCAATGGAGGCAGGCATCTTGAGATCTTGACTAGGAGACCATGGTGCCAGACCGTGTCATAGGCTGCTGAGAGATCAACAAAGACAGCACCCATGTTTAAATTCTTCTGGAATCCATTTTCAATGTAAGTTGAGAGGGCCAGGACTTGTTCACAGGTAGATCTTCCTGGGCAGAAACTAGCTTGGGCAGGTGATAGGAATTTCTCTGTAAGAGGAGAAATTCGTGACAAAAGCAGCCTTTCAAGGAGTTTGTAACACACGGAGAGGAGAGAAATTGGTCTATAGCTGGCGGCCAGTGTTAGGTCTTTCTTTGGTTTCAAAACTGCTATTATCTTTGCACGACGCCATATTTTGGGCATAGATTCAGATTCCAAGATGTGGGACAGGAATATAGTGAGCCGCTTCTTTGCCGCGGGGCCCAAGTTAAGAATGAGTTCTGGGGTGATGTTATCATAGCCAGCAGCTGTTCCCGGTTTAACCCTCTTCAAAGCGTCTTCCAGTTCAGTGTAAAGGGAGAGAGTTTTGGAGATGGACAAGATAAACGGAAGTGGGATGACCACTCATGGGAAATTTCTCTTTTCCAGACTGGGTCAATCTTAGCATGTCTAACTTGAGTTAGGTGACTGGCCACTGAGTTTGGAGATACGGGATGATGGGAGATGGGAGAGCATTGGCTACCAGCACCCAGACTATGAAGAAGCTTCCAGGCCTTCCTACTTGAGTGGGTGAAGTTCAGACTTTCCATGAGTTGTTGCCAGCGGGCTTGGCGTGCTGCATCCAGGGAGGCAATGAGATGGTCGGCCACATGTGGGTCGCCTGACTCATCATACTGCTTTAGTAGTTGCTCTCATTTGGCATCAAGACAAGGTGTATAGTTAGCACGTCTCCCACGAGGAATAGCTTGGGAAGCTGCTTTGAAGATGGCTTGGCGGAAGTGCCTGAAGGAATCTTCAGAGGGGATAGAGTTAATTGGAATTGCAGGAATAGATTTGTTGATAAGATCACTGAGCAGATGCCAGTTTGCTTTCCGAAAGTTCCATCTTAGTTTCTCCGAGCACAGAATCAGTGGGAGCTGGAGACCAATGTGGATGATAGCTGGGCAGTGATGACTGTGCGGGAAGACCTTGAGAACTTGGCTCGTAGCAGGAAAGGCTTGGCTGTTGACTGTGCTAATCCAGCACAGGTCGGGTGACAAGTCTTTATTCCATCTAGCACTGTGAAAAGAGCCTGGCTGTTTGGGATCGTATAATAGGGAGAGGTCATTCGCTGAAGCCCAGTCGGCTAAGATAGAGCCGTCAGCATGAGTGGAGGAATATCCCCAGTCTTGGTGATGACTATTAAAGTCTCCAACGCAAACGGCTTGGTGATTCAGGCTAGGCAGGACCTCATTATCCCATGAGGCACTGGGAGGCTTATATACATTGATAAGCTGAATAGTTCCAATAGTAATGGAGTCGTAGAAGGTTGAAGAGGCCATATGGTAAACGTCCACAAGATACGATTTGGCGTAGATGGCTCGGCTGTATTTAGGATGGAGATTATAGCATATTAAATCAAATCCACTGATGGTGAATCTAGCAGCTTCATCAACTGCTATATGTGTTTCTTGTAGGCAAATAACATCTGCCTGATTCTGTATCGCCAATTGACCAATAAGAATGTGTTTGGCAAAGGACAGCCCTTCAACATTAAGTTGGAGGACTCGAAGAGCAGGACCAACAGCTTGAAAGCTGTCAGGAGCTGCTTGTTGCTGGCTTTGAAAGTGACTGGGATCCATGTGGATTCAGTCGGCTAGGAAGGATTGTCAGTTTCCCCAATGAATGGGTACTCATGGGATGCACCACGGGAAGGTCGATCCAATGCACCCCTTAGGTCATGGGACCTAACTTTGAGCCTTGTGAAACCCAGGTTCAGGCCTCAAGAAACTCAGAGGCCCCATGCTGGACTGGTAGCCCCTAAGGGACGCGGGTTCAAGTCTAGCAGGACTCAGATTCAAACCTCGAGGTAACCAGGTTTAAGGCTCAAGGGAACCAGTTCAAGCCTCTTGAGTCCCAGGTTCGAGCCTTGAAGGACCTGGGTTCAAGTCTTGAGGGACCCTGGATCAAGCCTCATGTGACCCAGGCTCAAGTCTTTTGGGACACAGGTTTGTGCCTCGGGGCACCCAGGTTCAATCTCAGGGGACTCGGGTACCAGTCTCATGTGCCCTGGGTTTGACCCTCACATGATCTGGGTTCTAGCCTCCCGGTCACAGGACCCAGGTTCAAGCCTCATGGAATCTGGGTTCAAGCCTTGTGGGACCCAGTTATGAGTCTCACCACAGAACCCTGGTTTGAGCCTTATGGGACCCAGGTTCAAGCCTTAAGGGACCCGGAGACACCCATGCAGAACTTGTGTTCCCTAAGGGACACAATTCAAGTCTCCTGGGATTCGGATTCAAGCTTCGAGGTACTTGGGTTTAAGACTCATAGGAACGGATTTATGCCTCATGGGACCCAGGTTCAAGCCTTGTGGGACCCAGGTTTGAACTTCACACATCCGGTATTTGAGCTTAGCTGGACCCTGGTTCTAGCCTTGTGGGACCTAGGCTCAAGTCTTTCAGGACACAGTTTCGAGCCTTGGGGCACCTGAGTTCAATCCTCGAGGGACTCGAGTACCAGTCTCATGTGCCCCGGGTTCAACCCTCATGTGATCTGTGTTCTATCCTTCCCATCAAAGGACCTGGGTTAAACCACGTGGGATGCATTATTGAGCATTGCAGGACCCAGTTTAAGACTAGCGGGATACTGGCTCGAACCTTGGGAGACTTGGGTTCTAGCCTAGTGGGTCCCGGGTTTGAGCATTTCATGACCCAAGTATTTGTTTCACAAGACCATGGTTCAAGACCTTGCATGACCTGAATACCAGTCTCAAGTGCAGGTTAAGCCCTCCCAGGTTCAGTCCTCACGTAAACTGGCTACAAGCCTCCTGGTCACAGGACCCAGGTTCAGGCCTCGTGGGATCAGGGTTCAAGCCTTGTGGAACCCAGTTCAAGCCTCACAGGAAACTGGTTCGAGCCTCCTGGGTCTCAGGTTTGAGCCCTGTAGGACCCAGATATGAGTCTCGTGAGACCATGGTTCGAGCCTCATGAGTTCCAGGTTCAACCCTTGAGTGACCTGGGTACCAGTATCACATTCCCTGGGTTCACCCTTGTGTGACCTAGGTTCGAGACCCCCGGTAACAGGACCCATTCAAGCCTCACAGGATCTGGGTTTGAGCCTTGTTGGACCCAGTTCAAGCTGTGCAGGACCTGTGAACAAGCTTCTTGGGACACAGTAGTATCAAGCCATGCAGGACCAGGGTTTGAGCCTTGAATCTCCCTGTTGTCTCCTTGAGCTCTCTGAGATGAACAGTTCATGAGATGAGCCCTGCATTTATCTCTGTAGAGCGCGATTTGAATGCTGGAATGAATAGGCTATATCAATAGCCTATAATAGCCTGAGAAAGCATGCTACAGGGCAGTGATCTTGGTGTCTCCTTGAGCTTTCTGAGATGGACAATCCATGACATATCCCCAGGTATAAAAGTCTTTTTCACCAGAAACTGGTTGCTTTGGGTTTTGCAGTAGGCGAATTCAGTCATTTCTCCCATATTCTCAAAAACTGTTACTACAGAGCTTGCAGAATCATCAAAATCTATCTAGTGAAAACGTGTTCTTAACGTTAAGACTTCAAAACCCTTTGAGAATCTGCTGTCCTTTATTCATGGAAAAGAGGAAGCTAATATTCATACACTGTTCTCTATAGAGCGTGATTGGAATACTAGAAAGACTAGTGTTGCAAAAGCCTGAGAAAACTTGCTACAAGGGCAGTGCTCTTGTTGTCTCTTGGAGCTCTCTGAGATGAACAATCCGTAATATGAGCCCTGCATTTATCTCAGTAGAGCATGATTTGAAAACTGGAAAGAATAGTGCTGCCCTAGCCTGAGAAAGCCTACTATAGGGCCATGCTCTTGGTGTCTCCTTGGACTCTCTGAGATGGACAATCCATGACATGTTCCTTGGTGTAACAGTCTTTTTCACCAGAAACTGGTTTCTTTGGACCTGCAGTATGTTAAATCAGTCATGTCTCTCATATTCTCAAAAGCTGTCACCACAGAGCATGCAGAATCTGCAAAATCTATCCATCAAACATGTGCTCAACATGTTACACATTCAATACTCCTTGAGGCCTGAGCCTGATTTAGACGTAGCTCAAACCTGGGTACACCAAGCTTGTATGCAGGTCCTGAGAGGCTGTAACCAGGGTCCTGCGAGGTCTTTTTCACCAGAAATTGGATATGTTGGGCCTGCATAAGGCAAAATCAGTCATTTCTCCCTCATTCTCAAAAGCTGTCACTATAGACCTTGTAGAATCTTTAAAATGAATCCAAAAAACGTGGTCTACACTTTACAACTTCAAAACTCATAGACAATGGGATGTTCCTTCTTCCTGGAAAAGAGGAAGCTATGATTTATACCCCAAGTCACCACAGACTTGGTCCTGAGAGGCTTGAACCCAGGTCCTGTGAGGCTTGAAGCCGGGTCACGCACAGCTCAAACCCAAGTGCCACGTGGCTTGAACTCAGGTCCTGAAAGGCACAAACTTGGGTCTTTTGAGGTTTGAAGCCAGGTCATGCAAGGCTCAAACCCAGTTCCCGTGTGGCTTGATACTGAGGCCTGTGAGGCTTGAATCCACATTCTGCAAGGCTTGAACCCAGACCCCTTGAGGACTGAAACTGGGTCTTGAGACTGGGAGGCTTGAACCAGGTCATGTGAGGGTCGAACCCGGGGCACCTGAGACTGGTATCAGAATCCCACAAGGATTTAACATAGTGCTGTGAGGCTCAAACCCGTGTCCTGAAAGAATGGAGCCCGACACCCACAAGGCTGGAACGTGGGTCCTGCAATGCTTGAACCAGGGTCCCGTGAGACTCGAGTCTGGATCCTCTGGCTTGAACCTCAAGGGACACAGGATAAGGACTGTGGGAAATGGGTTCAAGCCTCAGGGGACCTAGGTATGACCATAATGGGCCTGGGGTCAAGTCTTGCGGGACTCAATTTGAGCTTGGTGTGACCTGGGTTTGAACCTCACAGGACCCGGGTTTGAGTCTCTCAGTACCAAATTTCGAGCCTCTGGCAGACAGATTTGAGCCTCGCCAGACCTGGATTGGGAACTCATGGGCCTTGCAGGACCCGGTTTCAGGTCTTGTGGGATCTGGGTTTAAACCTCACAGGACCAGTGTTAGAGCATTTTGGGACCCAGGTTCAGGCTTTGAGGTTGTGGGACCCGGGATTAAGCCTTGCAGGACTCATTTACAGGCTTCACAGGACCCAGTTTCAGACCTTAAGGAAACTGGGTTAGAGCCTCGCTGGACACAGTTTCAAGCCTCTAGGGGCCCATGTATAAGCCTCGTGGGACCTGGCTTCATGCCTCACAGGATTTGGGTTTGAGCCTCCTGACAGCCCCTCTCTTCTGCTCCTACAGTCTTCACTGATGGTGGAAAAAAGGGAGCTGCTGCCCTTATATATTACCCGGACAAACAACCCCCTAAACCTCTCTTTACTGAGCTTCCTGAGAATTCCCCTCAGTACAAAGAACTTTATGCTGTTTTCCTTGCATTAAAAGCTGTACCAGAATCCTTCAACCTTTTTTTCTGACAGTGTATATACTGTTAACTTACTTCCATGGCTTGCTCGTTCCTATGTGAAAATCAATGACAACCCACTTTCCCCTCTCTTGATTCAAATCGTCTCTATGCTCTATTCTCGAACCCAACCACTATATATTCAGCACCTTCATTCCCACAGCCCTCTTCCTGGTTCCCTGTCTGAAGGGAATGCTGCAGCTGACCGCCTTGCCTCCACAGGAGCTCTCCTAGTCTCTGTCTCTGATCCCGCTGATTTCCATTCTCTAACCCGTGTTAATCTTAAAGGCCTTCGAGCTCGATTTCCTGATGTTCCTTTACCACAGTTAAAATATGTCCTAGCTAAATGCTCTTCCTGTGCAAGTCTCATAAAAACATCTGCTATTCAGACTCTTGGTGTTAACCCCCGAGGTTTAAAAGCTAATGCTATTTGGCAAATTGATGTCACCCACATATCAAACTTTGGCAAACAAAAATATATGTTTGTCTCAATTGATACCTTTTCTAAATTTATGTGGGCAACAGCTCAGACAGTAGAAAGCTCTAAAAAGCTTATAAGCCATATGCTCTCCTGTTTTGCTGTGATGGGCTTACATATTCAACTGAAAACTGACAATGGACCTGCGTTTACCAGCGAACAATTTAAAGATTTTTGTTCCCTCTGGAACATTACTCATACCACAGGCATTCCCTATTATCCACAGGGACAAGACATTGTCGATAGGACCCATCAAACCCTTAAGGCTCAATTAAATAAAGTTAAAGGAGTAATGTACCCCTGAATATCCAGCTAGGAAAAGCCTTAACTACGTTAAATCTCTTTAATATTTACAATAACTCGGACTTACTTCCTATTATTCTTCACTGGCAAACACCATCTACTCTCCCATCTATTAAGGTCAAATGGAAAGACCCACTTGATAAAATATGGAAAGGGCCTTACCCTCTATTGACCATGGGAAGAGGTTTTGCATGCATTTTCCCACATAATTACTCTAAACCTGTCTGGGTTCCTGCTGGCCATGTCTGACAATACCCTCATGATGGCACTGTTATCCCTGAATAACAAGAAATACAAGAGGACTAGCCACAGGATACATCCCAGGATCCATAATATGACATGGCAGAACCTACAAAAGTTGACTCACAGAGCCCTCTCTCCTACCCCTCCCCTGAATGTCTTATGTTATGAATGGCCAGTTGTGTTTTGTGAGTGAGTGTGTTGAATGACCAAAAATTTTTGTATGACCCATCTGCTCAGAGTACCGTAAATATTAAAACCATTGTCACTATCATGCGTTAACTCTCTAAGTAACCTGAGTCTGTTTATAGTCCAAAGTAAAAATGGTTTTAAAAAATCAAAATATTTAAACCAATTATAATCATCGAGGTACCAATTATAGTAAACCTCTAACTTGTTACAAGTTTTATTTTTTATTCACAAGTAAGTGATTACAGCTATCAAGCCTTCATATGAAGAATCATCTGTTCATATGGTAAGGTATTAAACTGTAAGAAGTTCCTCCATATCCAACCTATGTGAATTAACAACATTCACATATTATTGTATACTTAGCTGGTGTGTCTTGTCTTGCCACCATAGGCATGCCTTTGTCAGCCAATAATTTAAAGATGTTTCCCTTTATAACATCACCCATGCCACAGACATCCTTTACTACCCCCAAAGACAAATGGCTGTTCCCCTAGACATCACATCCACTGACTGCTTCCCTTAGACTTGAGATATGATCCTACCTCTTCATACCGATGGATACACTCCCCCTTCCTTACCTGTCTACCCTTAGTTGTGGGACCCTAGCTTGTTTTACTTCTTCTGCTCACAATAGGTCCTATCATTCTTTTTTAAAAACATTTTAATTTATTTATTAATGAGAAAGAGAGGAGAAAGAAAGAACCAGATATCTTTCTGGTACATGTGCTGCCAGGGATCAATCTTGGGACCTCACGCTTGAGAGTCTAATGCCTTATCCACTGTGACACCTCCCAGACCACAGTCCTATAATTTAATAAGCTCATGGCCTTTTTGCAACAATAGATTGATGCCATAAAGATGCAGCCTATACAAACTCACTATCATAGGCTGGACATGGCAGAATATTGAGTTGCTGTAGAGGATTTGTCCCCTCCATCAGAACGTCCACCATGTAGAGGACTGGCTAGCTAATGATGGGTAAAAGGGAAACTAGTGCTATCCAATCAACCTAAGACAGGGCACCTGGTACTACTGGGCAAAAATGACCAGGTGTTCCAATGACGGTTAAGATGGAAGGCTGATCCCCAACCTACGACAGGCACAGTCCGCCCTGCCACAAAAAAAGTCCACCAAACATCCAAACGTGCCCTCAAGGTTGCTATTGGCATGGCCATATAGTTTATGTTAAAAGATAGTTCCTGGGAATTGGGTGGTAGCGCAGTGGGTTTAGCGCAGGTGGCACTAAGTGCAAGAACTGGCTTAAGGATCCCAGTTTGAGCCCCTGGCTCCTCACCTGCAGGGGAATCGCTTCACAGGCAGTGAAGCTGGTCTGCAGGTGTCTCTCCTCTTCTCTGTCTTCCCCTCCCCTCTCCATTTCTGTCTGTTCTATCCAACAACCGCAATATCAGTAATAACAACAATATAATTACAACAATAAAACAATTAGGGTAACAAAAGGTAAAATACCAAAAAAAAAAAAAAAAAAAAAAAAAAAGATCCCGCTTCCCTACACCTTAGAGTCCTTGTTAAAAGATAAGTTCTTTTTCCCCATGAATCACCCAGGACCTTCCAGATAATGGCTGACTACCATGACAAATAATATAAAATATAATAATAAATGAATAGGAAAGATACATCCCCCAATACTCAGTTGGCTAAGGTACAGAAAAGAAAAATTCTGCTTTTTCTACAGAAAAGCGGAATTCCAGAGGCTGACCTTCCTCATGCAGCATTTCATCCCCTGCCATTTCTCCCCCTAGTCGCCTACTTTGGACTGAGACTTCTATCAAACTTGCTGGTATACCCTTTGGACACTTTAGCCAATTTTACAGCAGCTTCCTTCCCTTCATGTTGCTGGTTTTTCATAGACTGACCCTAAGTAGTTCATAGACTTTACACACTGTTTCCCTGGTCATTAGATAAAAGGAAAGGGGAGATGCTGGGAAATTGTGCATATACAGCCACATTTGCCATGTTGCTCCCTCAGGCTACTGCTAGTTCCTGCAGAGTTGGGACATTCTCAGAGTGCCTGTTCTGCCATGTTGTGCCCTCAGGGCATTGTCTATTTCCCCTCCATAGTTGAAGTGCTTTGGTTACTCCTCCCCCTTCCCATTCCCACGAGAATTATTATCCTATTCTGGAGTGCTATGGTTGCTCCTCCCCCTTCCCATTCTCGTGAAAGCTACTCCTATAAAAGCCCTTCTTCTGTACCTCGCTCTCTTGCCAGCACTTCACTTTGGTGTTCAGACGCAGGAAAGGTTACTGTGTGAGGTGGCCATTTTCACTACCTCCACGTGGCCCAACCTGCTTCTTTAGCACCCAAATCTGAGGTGCCAGTGCAAATAAATATTTGTGTTCCCTCTTCACTCCGGACCTCCTCTCTCTCTTCTCCATGGCGCACAACAACATCGTAACTTTAATGACACACCTGGGTCCAAGTATTGTGTGACCTGAGTTCTGTCCTCATAGTAACAGGGTTTAAACCTCATGGGACCCAGGTTTGAGCCTAGCAGAACCCAGATTCGAGTCTCATGGGACCCCTGTTTGAGTTTTGCATGACTGGGTTCAAGCCTCACAGTACACTGGTTGAGCCTCATGGGACCCTGGTTTTAAGCCTCATGGGATTCAGTTTCAGGCCTCCTGGAACATGGGTTTGAGCCTCTTGGGACCCAGGTTCTAATCTTATGGTACCCGGGTTTGAGCTTGGTGGGACCCAGGTTCGAGCCTTGGGGGACCCAGGTTCAGGCCTCGTGATACCAGCTACAGGCCTTATGGGATCCAATTCGGGTCTCACTGGCCACTGGATGGAGCCTGCGGGACCTGGGTTTGAGCTACCTGAGACCCTGGTTCAAGACTCACAGGATATGGGTTTAAGCCTGGTGGTATCTGGGATTGAGCCTTGTGTGTCCAGGGTACAAGCCTTGTGGGATCTGGGTTTGAGACTGGTGGAACTCTGGTTCAAGCCTCAGGGTACACAGGTTCAAGCCTTGAGGTACTCTGGATAGAGACTGTGATACCCGGGTTTGAACATCACAGGACCCAGGTTGTAGCCTTGAGGTACCTGTGTTCGAGCCTCATGGGGCCTGGGTTCAGGCTTTGTGGATGCTGCATCTGGGTTTGAGTTTCACTGGACTTGTGTATAAGCCTTGAGGGAACCAGTTCCAGGCCTGGAAGTACCCAGGTTCGAGCCTCATGATACCTGATCCATGAGTTGTGGGACCCGGGGTCAAGCTTTGTGGTACCTGGGTTTGAGGCTCATGGGACCCAAGTTCATGCCTCGCAGGACCCATTTTCTGGCCTTGCGGGACCTGGTTTCAGGCCTCCAGGTCCTGGGTTCTAGCCTCAAGGGAACCCGGATGTAGCCTTGAGGTACCCGGGTTCGGACCTTGTAGTACTTGGCTTCAAGCCTTGTGGGATCTGGATTTGAGCCTCACTGGAGCCGGACAGGGCCTACGGGACCTGATTCAAGCCTCCTGAGAGACAGGTTCAAAACTCACTGGACCTCGATTCAAGCCTGGCGGGACCCAGGATGGAGCCTACGTTACCAGGGATCAAGCCTCGTGGGATCCGGGTTCTAGCCTCAAGGAATTGAGTTCAAGCCTCTGGGGACATAGGTTTGAGCTTCGAGGGACCCAGGATAGAACCTGTGATACCCGGGTTTGAACACTGAGGGACCAAGGTTCGAGACTCATGGCCTGAGGGACATGAGGTCAAGCCTCCTGACACCCAGATCCAAGAATTGTGGGACCTGGTTTTGAGCCTCACGAGATCCATGTTCAAACCTTGTGGGACCCAGGTTCAGGCTTTGCAGTTGTGGGACCAAGGTTTAAGCCTCAAGGGAAACTTGGTTCAAGCCTAGCGGGACCCCTTTTTAGGCCTCACTGGACCTGGGTTTAACCCTCGTGGGACTTGTTTTCACACCTGGTGGACTCGGCATCTAGCCTCCTGACATCCGATCCATGAGTTGCAGGACCCAGATTCAAGCCTTGCTGTACCTAAGATTGAGCCTCATGGGAGCCAGGTTTGAGCCTGGCAGGACCCAGTCTCAGGCCTCTTGGGACCAATTTTTAAGCCTCGCAGGACCCGGTTTAAGGCCTTACAGGAAATGGGTTTGAGCCTTGCAGGACCCATGTTTGAGCCTTTTTGTACCCGGGTTCAGGCTTTGCAATTGTGTGGCCCGGGATTGAGCTTTGAGGTCCCAGGGTTTGAACCTCATGGTACCCAGGTATGAGCCTAGCAGAACCCAGGTTCAAGACTCACAGAACCCATGTTTGAGCCTCACGGGACCCAGTTTCAGGCCTTGAGGTACCCAGGTTTGAGCTTCGCGGGACCCGGGTTCAACCCTCACGGTACCCTGGTTTGAGCTTGAAGCTCAAACGTTGTTACTGAAGGGATAAAATATGGATACCTCAAAGTTCTAACCCAAGTTCCCTGAGGATTGACTCAATTCTGCCAGGCTAAAATCTGGATCCCACGAGGCTTGAACCATGGACACATAAGACTCAATCCCGGATCCTGCCAGGGTTGAATCCAGGTCTTGCGAGTCTTGAACCTGGGTCTTGGGAGGCTCAAACCAGGATACCAAAGTCTCCATCCAGGGGCCAGTGAGTCCTGAATTGGATCCCACAAAGCTTGTAGCTGGTACTGTTAGGCCTGAACCTGGGTCCCTCAAGGATCAAACCTGGGTCCCACCAGGCTCAAACCGGTGTCCGACAAGGCTCGAAAATGGGTCCTTGTGATTCTTGGACCCACTTTTCAGGAGGCTGAAACCCATGTGCCTGAGGCCCTATCTTGCGTCCTGTGAGTCTTGAACCAGGTGAACCTGTGATACCCGGATTTGAACATTGTGGGACCCAGGTTTGAGACTCATGGGAGTCTGGATAGGGCCTGAGGGACATGGGTTTGAGCCTCCTGACACTCAGGTTTAAGAATCGAGGGACCCAGTGTTGATCCTCGCAAGATCCATGTTTGAGCCCCTCAGAAACCATGTTTGGGTTTGAGCATCACTGAACCAGGGATGAAGCCTGCAGGACCTGGGTTTGAGTGTCCTGAGACTTGGGTTCAAGACTTGTGGGACCAGGTTTCAAGACTTGCAGGACTTGGGTCCAAGCCTAGCAGGACTCTGGTGTTAGCCTTCTGTGTTCAGGGATCAAGCCTTGCGGGATCTGGGTTCTAGCCTGGCAGGACCCAGGTTTGAGCATCCTGAAAGCTGGGTCCAAGAATTTCAGGACACGGTTTTGAGCCTCATGGGACTGAGTACAGGCTTTGCTGTTGTGGGACTCAGGTTTAAGCCTCGCAGGACCCAGGATCAAGCCTTACAGGACACATTTACTGGCCTTGTGGGACCCGGTTTTAGGCCTCAGGGGACCTGGGTTTGAGCTTTGTGGGACCTGGGCTCAAGCCTCGTGAGACACATGTATAAGCCTCATGGGACCCAGTTTCAGGCCTGGTGGGATCCAGGTTTGAGTCTCCTGACATCCGTGGTACCCAGCTTTAGCCTCATGGGACCCGTGTTTGAGCCTGGCAGAATCTGGGTTCTAGCCTGACTGGACCTAGTTTTGAGCCTGGCTGGACCTGGAATCAAGCCTGGCTGGACCCGATTTTGAGCCTCCCGAGATACATGTCTGATCCCTCAGGACTCCTGTTCAAGCCTCACAGGACCCGGTTTCAGGCCTCATGGGACCCAGGATTGAGCCTTGCGGGACCCAGGTTTAATCCTCGCAGGACTCGTTTTCAGGCCTGGCAGACTTGGGTTCTAGCTTCATGACACTGGATCCAGGAGTCGCAGGACGTGAGATCAAGCCTTGCAGTACCTGGTTTTGAGCCTCCTGAGACCCAGAATCAAACCTCGCAAGACCCATTTTCAGGCCTCACAGGACCTGGTTTCAGGCCTCACAGACCATGGGTTTGAGCCTCGCGAGACACAGTTCAAGCCTCGTGGGAGCCATGTATAAGCCTCAATGGACCCGGTTTCAGGCCTGGAGGGACCCAAGTTTTAGTCTCCTGACTTTCATGTCCAAATCTCGCTGGACCTGGGTTAAAGTCTCATGGTACCCGGGTTTAAATCTCATGGGACCTGTGTTTGAGCCTGGCTGGACATGGGTTTGAGCCTGGTGGGACCCAGTTTTGAGCCTTGCAAGATTCATGTTTGACCCCTCAGGATTTGTGTTCGAGTCTTGCGGGACCTGCTTTCAGGCCTCGTGGGACCTGGATTTGAGCCTTGTGGGACCTGTTTTCAGGCTTGGCAGACTCAAGTTCTAGCCTCCTGACACCTGATCCATGAGTCACGGGATCCGTGTTCAAGCCTTGCAGTACCTGGGATTGAGTCTCATAGGACTAGGGTTTGAGCCTGGCTAACCCAGTTTAATCCTGGGAGGACCCAGGTTCAAGCCTCTAGGGATTCATTTTTAGGCCTTGCAGAACCCAGTTTCAGGCCTTGCAGGACCTGTGTTTGAGCCTCAAGGGACACGGATTAAAGCCTCACAGGACCCATGTATAAGCCTCACTGGACCTGGTTACATGCCTGGTGGAACCCTGGTTCGAGCCTCCTGACACCAAGGTCCAAGTTTCACAGGACCCGGATTCTAGCCTCAAGGTACCTGGGCTGGAATTTGTGGGACCCGTGTTTGAGCCTCATGGGACCCAGTTTCAGGACTCACAGGACACAGGATTGAGCCTCATGGGACCTGGGTTCAAGCCTCATGGTACCCTGGATTGAGCCTTGTGGGACCCGGATTTGAGCCTTCTAGGACCCTGGTTTGAACCTTGAGGGAACCAGGTTCAGGCCTCACAGTACCAGCCACAAGCCTTGTGGGATCCAATTTGAGTCACACTGGCCCCTGGCCTGTGGGACCCAGGTTTGAGCCTCCTGAGACCCTGGTTCAAGATGCCCAGGACCTGGGTTCAAGTCTGGCGGGACCTGGGATTCAGCCTTGTGTGATCAGGTTTCAAGCCTCATGGGATCTGGGTTCTAACCTGATGGAAATGAGTTCAAGCCTCAGGGGACATAGGTTCGAGCCTTGAGAGACCCGAGATAGAGCCTGTGATACTGGGTTTGAACCTCGCAGGACCTGTTTGAGACTCACTGGATGTGGGATAAAGCCTGAGGGACATGGGTTTGAGCCTTCTGACACCTGGCTCCAAGAATCATGGGACCCAGTTTCGAGCCTCACAAGATCCATGTTTGAGCCTCTAGGGAACCATGTTCAAATCTCGTGGGACCTGGGTTCAGTGTTTGTGGTTGTGTGACCAGTATTGGAGCCTCATGGGATGTGGGATCAAACCTTGTGGTACCCATTTTCAGGCCTCGTGAGACCCGTATTCAGACCTCGAGGAAACTGGTATTCCAGCAAGACTAAGATTCAAGCCGCATGGAACCTGTGTATAAGCCTTTCAGGACCCTGATTCAGGCCTGGTGGAACTCGTGTTTGAGCCTCCTGACACCAGGGTCCAAGACTCGTGGGAACTGGGTGCTAGCCTCAGGGTACCCAGGATTGAGCTTCATGGGACCTGTGTTTGAGCTTGGTGGTACTCAGTTTTAATCCTGGTGGAACCCAGGCTCAAGCCTCGCTGAACCCATTTTTAGGCCTCGTGGGGCCCTGATTCAGGCCTTTCCAGGCCTGGGTTTGAGCCTTGCATGACTCAGGTTCAAGCCTCGTGGGACCCGTTTATAAGACTCGTGGGACCCAGATTCAGGTCTGGCTGGATTCATGTTCAAGAATCCTGACACCTGGGTTTTAGCCAGGTGTACCCGTGTTCGAGCCTCATGGGACCCAGGTTCAGGCTTTGTGGTTGTGGGACCAGGGTTTGAGCCTTCCAAGACCCATGTATAAGCCTTGCTGGACCCAGTTTCAGGCCTGGCAGGACCTGGGTTTGAGCCTCCTGACACCCAATCCCTGAGTCACAGGACCCGGGTTCAAGCCTTGCTGTACCCTGGTTTGAGCCTCATGGGACCTGGGTTTGAGCCTGGTGGAACCCGGGTTTGAGACTTGTGGGACCTAGTTTTGAGCAGGGGTCGAGCCTTGAGGGACCTGGGTTCGAGCCTCATGTGACCTGGGTTCAGGACTCCTGAGACCCTTGTTCAGACTCTCAGGACTTGGGTTCAAACCTGGTGTGACCCAGGATTCAGCCTTGTGTGAACAGGGTTCAATCCTCATGGGATCCAGGTTCTAGCTTGGCAGAATCGAGTTCAAGACTCAGGGGACATGGATACAAGCCTTGAGGGACCCTGGATAGAGCCTGTGATACCCGGGTTTGAACCTCATGGGACTCAGGTTCCAGACTCATGGGAAGCCGGATAGGGCCTGAGGGACATGGGTTCAAGCCTCCTGACATCCGGGTCCAAAAATCACAGGACCCGGTTTCAAGCCTCACAATATCCATGTTTGAGCTCCCCAGGAACTCTGTTTGAACCTCGTGGGACCTGGGTTCAGGCTTTGCAGTTGTGGGACCCTGGTTTGTGTCTGCAGGCAAAAGGGTTCAAGCCTCATGGAACCTGGTTTTAGGCCTTGAGGGACCCAGTTTCAGGCCTCACGGGACCTGGATTTGAGCCTCGTGGGACTTGGTTTCAAACCTTGTGGCACCCGTGTATAAGCCTCTAAGCCTTGCGGGACCCCATTTCAGGCCTTGCAGGACTCGGGTTTGAGCCTCCTGACATCTGGGTCCAAGTGTTGCAGGACCCATGTTTGACCCTCGCAGAACTCGGGTTTGAGCTTTGAGCCTGGCAGGATCCGGATTCAAGCCTGACAGGACCTGGCTTTGAACATTGAGGGACCCGAATTCAGGCCTCACAGTACCTGGCTTTAAGCCTTGTGATATCCAGGTTCAAACCTCACTGGACCCTAGATGGAGCCTGCAGGACCTGGGTTTGAGCCTTCTGAGACCAGGGTCTGGTGGGACCCATTTTCAAGACTTGCAGAACCTGGGTTCAAGCATGGAGGGACTTGGATTTGAGGCTCTTATGTTCAGGATTTAAGTCTCCCAGTGTCATGTTGTGTTGTGGGGGAGAGAAGAGACCAGGAACTCGTGGCTGAGTGGGAATGCAATGAAATGCCTTTATTTATCAGAGACAATGTCTTTATATCTTTTGAAATGGTAGTGGCAGGTCGGAAAAGGAAATGCTAGGACAGGGGGTGAAGAAAAGAAAAGAGTGTGAAGGTAACAAGCTTCCATAGCAGTGAAGGATCTAACCAACAGGATAAACCAATGCCCTGCAGGCAGGGCGTGTCTCAGGCAAAACAATGATTATGTAAATAGACCACAGCATCAAGCAATGCAGGGGACCTGGTGTAATGACCAACATCCCCCCTTTATTTTTATCTGATGGCCATAATACCAGGAATGTGGGGTGCTTTGTGAGGCAAAGAGTCTGATAGGAGGAGGCACACCTTTGGGGTTCCACTGTTCCTCCTTGCTCAACCTCTCAGTAGAGAGAGACTAACAGGATTGACACACCACTGAGGTTCACACCCTGTCAAGCTGAAACACATCCTCACAATTTCCCAACATCTCCCTCTTAATGGCCATAGTTAAATGGGTCAATTTCTGTCAGAGGAATAGCAGTGTAGGGATTAACAGACACCTATAATGTGCAGGCATTTTCAAAGCGAACTGAAATAAGACTGGAAGGGACACGTAGGAGAGCAGAAAGAGCCAGTGTGATGTCAAGGAGAGGCCTGATGGGCAAAAAGGCGCGTTTCTTGCCTCAAAGGGCATTTCCTGACTCTGGGGGGCAAGGTCTGCAGGCGAGGAGGGTGTTTCCAGCCTCGGGAGGCAGGGCCTAGTAGGTGAAAGTAGGACATTTCCTGCCTCTGGGGACAGAACCTGCTGGTGAAAGGGGGCATTTCCTGACTCTGGGGACAGGGCCTGCAGGCAGGGGGAATGGCCTGCCAAGTGAAGGGGCTATTTGGTGCTGTAGAGTCCCTAAGACAGCTGGCTGCAAAGTCCATGGACTGCTGCAGGTCAGTCTTTGAGAAACCTAGCAGCATAAAGGGAAACTGCTGTAAAGTGTAAAGTGTCTAATAGGTGTACCAGTAAGTCTGATAGAAGTGTCAGTCTAATGCCGATGATCAGAGGAAAAAATGCCAGGGGATGAAATGCTGCACGTCTATATCAATGGGGGAGGTCAATCACCGGAATTTTGCTTTTCTATAGAAAGTGAGCTGGAACCGCAAAAAGGTGACAAGTGAAGCAGAAGCAAGAAGCGCAGATAGTGGTGGGTGAGAGAAAGGTGATAAGAAAGTTCTGTCCTTTGGAATCTGTGAATCAGGTTCTCCAGATCATTTCAGGTCACATCATGGGTTTCAGGGGGGTTGGCTGTAGTTGTGGGAGATATCAGAGGACATGGCTCCAAAATAGATTTCTGGGGATTCCATATGAGCAGATGCTTATGTGAAGGCTTGACATAGCTGTAATCACTTATTTGTGTAACAAAACTTGTAACGAGTTAGAATTTACTATAATTGATAACTCCATTATTATAATAGGTTTAAGTACCTTTATAATTTTGGAAGTCCTTTCTAGTATGATTTTAAGGTTGTTTAAAAAGTTGAAGCTCTATAAAATGTAGAAAGGTAACAGAAGAACCATTGTTAGAAGCATCAGTCATGAGAATCATTAGCATAACCATTATGTCATTTATCATTTACCCAGTCTGGTTCTACCTCTTTAATTGAGAAGGTATATGAGAGTTTTACATATAAATAGTGTCATCTACCTTTTGTTACACCCACTTCAGATGGAGACATACCCTAGGTGTGCACAGGATCTTCAGACCAGATTTAGTTAAAATATATTTATTTTAAACTAATTTTTACCTTAGACTTTAAACAAACTCAGGTTTGCCAGGATAGCCTGAGGGTGCTTCTTCCCGAGCAAGTGCTCTCTGGGTTACAGAGAACTCAACTGGAGCCAATCTAGGCTGCTGCGTGGGAGAGGGATCAGGGACTTGGTGCTGGGCTAGCATTGCAGGAAAGAGACTCTGGGACTCTCAGAGCCAGAAGGCAATTCCGAGTGTGTTTAAGAAGAGTACCTGTATTGATACTCTCCAAGTAGGGTGGAAACAGGATGTGACGTAGAGAGAGTGGAGTGAAAAAGAGAGTGGTAGAAATCAGGGTGTGACTAGGAGAGGGGGTGGAGCAAGAAGAGAGTATGAACCAGTGGGGATTAAACTAATGTCCTACAGACAGGGTGGTTCTTAGGTAACAGTGGTTAGTTATGTAAATAGACAGCAGATTAAAGCAGGGAGAAGCTGGTGTACTACCCAACACAGGTTACTTAGAGAGTTAACACATGTTTATGACAGTGGTTTTTTTTAACACTAAAAATGTCAAATTTATGCCAGATTTGTTGTGAATTAATTTCCACAAGATTAGTTTACAGGACATTTTTGGGGGCCCTCCAAAAATGTCCTGTATAGAGAATTTATATTTTAATTTTGGAGATGATGGATTGTCATGATGAATATTTAGACTTTACTTTAAATACTAAGTTACTTTAGCAAATTAATTTTACCTTTATAAGCATCGTGTTGAAAACTCCTTCATTTAACTCTGCCTTGTAAGAATGTAGTTTCAAAGTTATACTTTTAATCATTAAGTTAATGTTTACCAAACTTGAAACACACACATAAACATGTAGTTTATAACACACAGGAGGAGAAAAACTTTTGTTACAAAGATATTTCAAACACAAATTTAGATCTCTATCGTCTTAGTTGAACCATATTTACTCACACAGTTTAAACATTCCACATTTATACCAAGACTTAGAAAAAAATAAAAAGGGGAAAAATAATTTTTGGACTGTTTCTGAACATCTCCAGAAATCATGACTGTGTCCAACATTTTTATACAAAGTCAATTAAGTTTCAGGGTAATCTGAGCAAAATGGGTCATACAGAAAGATATGGTCACTCAACTCACTCAAAAATTTTTTAGTCATTCAACTCACTCACAAAACCCAACTGGCCAGTCATAGCATAAGATGTTCAGATAATGGGTGGGAGAGAGGGCTCTGTGAACCAGATTTTTCAGATTCCACCATGTCGTATTATGGGTCCTGGGGTGCGTCCTGAAGCCAGTCCTTTTTCAGTGTTTCTTGTTCCTCAGGGATAGCAATATGTGGGTATTGCCAGACATGGCAGGCAGAAAGCCAGACAGGTTTTGAGTAATTCTGCAGAAACACACAAGCGAAACCCTTCCCCATGGTCAATAGGGGGTCAGTCCCTTTCCAAGTTTTAACGAGTGGGTCTTGCCATTTGACCTGGGAGGGTGGATGGTGTTTGCCAATGAAGAATAATAGGAGGTTGGTCTGAGTTTTTGTAAATATTAAAGAGATTTAGTGTAGTTAAGGCTTTTGCCAGCTAGATATTGGGGGGGATATTCCCCTGTTTTCTTTATTTAATTGCACCTTAAGGGTTTGATGGGCCCTCTTGATAATGCCTTGTCTCTGTGGATTATAGGGAATGCCTGTAGTATGAGTAATGTTCCAGAGGGAACAAAAATCTTTAAAAAGTTTGTGGATAAATGTAGGCCCATTGCCAGTTTTAATTTTAAGAGTAATGTCCATTATAGCAAACCAGGAGACCATATGGCTTATAAGCTTTTTTGAGCTTTATCCTGTCTGAGCTGTAGCCCACATAAATTTAGAAAAGGTATCAACTGAGACAAACATATTTTTTTTTCCAAAGTTGGGTAAGTGGATGACATCATTTTGCTAAATAGTGTTGGCTTTTAAGCCTCAGGGTTTAACCTCAAGAGTTTGAACAGCAGGTGTCTTGATTAGACCTGCACAGGAGGAGCAAGTAGTAAGAACATGTTTCAGCTCAGCCAGAGGAATATCAGGAAATTGAGCTTGAAGTCCTTTAAGATTAACATGGGTTAGGGAATGAAAGTCAGCAGGATTAGAGACAGAGGCTAGGAGAATTCCTGTGGAGGCAAGGCGGTCAGCTGCAGCATTCCCTTCAGACAGGGGACCAGGAAGAGGGTTGTGGGAATGAAGGTGTTGAACATACAGTGTTTGGGTTCGAGAACAGAGCATAGAGGCAATTTGATTTAAGAGAGTAGAAAGTGGGTTGTCATAGATTTTCACATAAGAATGAGCAAGCTATGGAAGTAAGTTAACAGTATACACACTGTCAGAAAAAAAAGGTTGAAGGATTCTGGTGCAGCTTTTAATGCAAGGAAAACAAAATAAAGTTCTTTGTACTGAGGGAAATTATCAGGAAGCTCAGTAAAGAGAGATTTGGGGTATTGCTTGTCTGGATAATATATAAGGGCAGCAGCTCAATTTTTCCACCAATAGTGAAGATTGTAGGAGCAGAGGGGATGGGATCTCGAGAGAAAAGTTTAGGTACAAGTAGAGACAAAAGAGGTAAAGAAGCCGTCAATTTATTAGAAGAAAAATGATTATCAAATTTTCCTTGAAAATCCATTAAACTTATGGCAAAATGAGAATGGTGGCCTATGAGCTTCTCTGTATCTGTGACAGAAAAGGGAAGAATAATTTAATCCTGTCCCTACCTAAGACATGAATTGATCTGTTTCTTCCTCGGCGAATCATAGATGCTAAGGCATCAATCTCGGTAAGAAGTCTTGGAGCTCCCCCTACTGGTGTGTGAAGCCATTCGAGAATGTTTTTGTCACAGTGCCCCCACTACCCTGGGGGTGGAATTAAAGATTTACCAGAGAGGAGGGGGAGAATCAAACTAGGTGCATGTCCTGGAGAGCCTGGGTAACCCTTTCCAGTGCCAAGGAGGCTTTGGGTGTTAACATACACTTTGAGGAGGGATTTTTGTTTCCTTTTAACAGATCAAACAGTGGTTGCAGGCAGCTACTAGGCAGATAAAGATACTGCCGAAGCCAATTTAAATTTTCAAGAAAATTTTGTAAAGAAGCAAGAGTGAGTTTAGAAGGAAAAGTAACACAAGGTTTTAAGGGACAAATATTCATTAGAGAAATCTCTGAGCCTAAGAAAGATATTGGAGTAATTAGCTGTACCTACTCAGGAGCTACAGTAAAGCCACTTTTCTTCAAGGCAGGGATAAGAAAATCACATAGGGCAGAGACATCTGTATCTAATTCTCCCCATATTAAGACATCATCATATAATGAAAAAACCTTAAGGCCCTTATGAATATATGGGAAAAGGGCAGATTTAACAGCCTCTTGACAAATAGTAGGAATATTGTCCACGCCCTGAGGTAGTACCACCCATTCAAATCTGTCGGAAGGCCTGGCATTATTAATAGAAGGAACAGAGAAGGCAAAATATTTACAATCTTGGGTATAAGAGAATAGAGAAAAACAATCCTGTATATCAATGGCTATGATTGGAATTCCTGTGGGAATTGCAGAGGCATGAGGCAAACCCCTTTTAGGGGAGCCCCAAACATGCATGGCTTTATTAACCACATGGAGATCTTGGAGGAGGCACCATTTTCCCATGTGCTTTTTAATCACAAAGACAGGATTTTTCCATGGGCTCTGGGAATGACAAATGTGCACAAGGACAACTGCTCTTGGATGAGCTCTTTTAAAATTTCTAGCTTCTCCCTATGCAAAGGCCACTGTTCCACCCAGACAGGCTCATTATAAAGCCAATCTAAGTGGGGAGTTCTGTTATGAACAGTGGCAGTTACTATTGTGGGTGCTGGTCAGATCTAGAAGTCTCACAGGAGTGTGGTTCCTTGCAGAAGCATCTGAGGATATTAACACATCAAGAGATTCCAGCAAGTCTCTTCCCAATAAATTGGTGCTAATATCAGGTATCAAAGGGTGAAAGTGTCCAGTAGTCCTTTCTGGGTCTTCCCACACAAGTAAATCTCATGTGAGGAAGTCCTGTGTCAATCCTTCAATGCCATGTAGATGTGGTCCTGGAAGGAGTTCCCAACTCTGAGGAACCTCTGCTTGCCTTAAAATTGTCTTTTCTGCTCCAGTATCAATCAGACACTTAAAAGGAATTTTACCAATATTTACTGTCATAGTAGGGTGACCTTGTTCTAAAACAGAGGTGGTCCCCAAAATCTCAGGCTCTGAATCTGAGCCATTCACTTGCTCCAGCCTGTTATTTTTATGCTGGGAGTTCCCACACACCACACACTCCTTCTCCTACTCACCCTCTGCTATTGTTACATGGCATGGTGGGCAGAGTGATGGGTTGAGTCCCAAGATGGGCTTTTGTTTATGGAAGAAAGGTGCGGTGCCAAGAAGGCGACCCGCTTGACTCCCTCTTGAAGGTGGGGGTGAGGTGTGCTCTGCACCTAGTTTAAATCTACATTCGACAGGGGCATGCCATTTCTATGAAACATTGACCAACAATCTCTCCTCCAATGAAAACCTTTCTGATAGATAGAACAAGGTGTTCAGGGCCTCTGGGTCCCTGACTTGAAGCAGGGACATGGTTTATTTTCTGGACATTGTTTACATTAATGCATTTGGCAACCGCACTGAAAGCAAGCCCCCTGTCACTTATGTGGGGTAGCTTCAAAGGCCTGTGTCATAATAGGTGCCTGATAAAAGCTTTATCTAATCTCCTGCATCACTAAAATCTAGGTGTCTGAGTGTTCGTTTTTTAGACTGAGGCATGCCTGATGGAAGTCAGGAAGCATGCCATACCAGACAGTAAAACACAGGAAGAGAAAACTGGCATCAGGATTATAAATCTTTCTCTCCAAACCTGATTGGTCCCTAGTAATGAAGTTAGCTAGGGATTCATCAGTTTCTTGGCAAAGGGAGAGAATGGGGGCTGAGGCCGCTCCTGTGGGTGGTGTTAACCTCTCCCATGCTTGCAATGCACAGAGGCGTACCTGATCAAAATAACCAGGTGGAAACTTGGCCTGTTGAACTCTGGCTCCCAAATGACCCATTCCAAACAGAGCCTCAAAATCCCACTCCAGCTGATTCTTGCTATTTCTCCGGTATTGCTGTAAACATTCATCTCTAAAAAATGCCTCCCATTGAAGAAGATCAGGCCTTCGAGCATACTGAGAGCTACGTCCCTCCAGTCTTGGGGGGTATTAAGGTTCTGGAGAAGGCCTTGTAAAATGGACCTGGTCCATGGAACATGTAATCCATCCTCCTTAATTGTCTGAAGAAGTTCATTAAGATCTGTGGAGGAATATGGGTACCATGCCTGAGGTCTCTGTCTATTGGGGGCAATGTTACTGGGAATGTGTGGACATGCTCTAGAGGAAAAGCTCCATCACTAAGCTGGCATAGGTATTCAGTCTGATAGTGGCATAGAGGTTGGGGGAGGAGTTGAGAAATTGGAATCCACCAGAGAAATAGTGGTGGTAGCTGCTGGAGAAGTGACTACAGTGGTCGCTAGAGAATCTGGACATGTGACTGCCAAAACAGTAGCCTCGGGTCAAAATGCAGAGGGCTTAGGGTGGGTCAGGATTGGGACAGGCTTTGCTTTATCTAGAAAGCATGTATGTGCTGGGTACTCTCAATGACCATCTCCCTTAACTCTTGGATCTCAGCCTCAAGGTCCTTAACCTTTTGGGAGGGTGCCCTACATATTCCCTGAAAGCTGCAACCATGGTCAAGTGGATCCAAGGTGTGGCCCCAAGCAAAATGTCCCAGACATATAAAAATTGTATAGATAAAAAAGAGTAGAGGGTTTGGGAGACCTCTTCATAAGAAGGAAGGCCTCCCATGGTGGAGGGGTCTCAGAAAAATAATAAGAGGGAAAAAAGAATAATAGTGCCTTCATAAAACATGAGGCTGCAGAAAGCCAAGTGGTGTATACTTACCTGAGGGGTGGGCGGGTTAGGTCCCTGTTCATGCGCCAGATGTTGGGTTACATTACGGGGGAAAGAAGAAACCAGGGACTCGTAGCTGAGCAGTAATTCAATGAAATGGGAGCCAGGTAGTAATGCAGTGGGTTAAATGCATGTGGCACAAAGAGCGCGGACCGGCATAAGGAATGCAATGAAATGCCTTTATTGATCAGAGACAATGCCTTTATATCTTTTGTAATGGAAGTGGCAGGTCAGAAAAGGAAATGGAAAAGAGAGCGGTTGGAGAAAAGAAAAGAGTGTGAAGGTAGCAAGCTTCCATAGCAGGTGTTGTGAAGGTTCTAACCAATGGGATAAACCAATACCCTGCAGGCAGGGCATGTCTCAGGCAAAAAAATGATTATGTAAATAGACCACAGCATCAAGCAATGCAGAAGACCTGGCATAATGACCAACACCCGGGATCATGGTTCTACCCTGGAGGGACCCAGGTTCAAGCCTCCTGAGAACTGGGTACAAGAATCATGGGACCCAGTTTTGAGCCTCATGAGGTCCTTGTTTGACCCCCTCAGTATCCGTGTTTCAGCCTCATGGGACCTGGTTTTAGGCCTCGAGGGACCAGGGTTTGACCCGCTCAAGACTGGGGTTTATGCCTCATGGGATTTTTTTTTCATGCCTGGCAGTCTCAGGTTCTAGACTCCTGACACTCGATCCAGGAGTTGCAGAACCTGGGTTCAAGCCTCGGGATACCCAGGTTTGAGCCTGGTGGGACCCAGTTTTAATCCTGGCGGGTCTGGGTTCAAGCCTCTTGGGACCCATTTTTAGACCTCGGGGGACCCAGTTTCAGGCCTCACAGGACCTGGGTTTCAGGCTCGTAGGACTCGGGTTCAAGCCTCACATGTATACATGTGTTCAAGCCTCACATGTATACATGTGTCCCTTCAAGGGACACATGTATACACATCACGGTACACATGTATAAGCCTTGTGGCACCCAGATTCAGGCCTGGTGGGAATCATGTTCGAGTCTCCTGACACCTGGATCTGAGATTTATGGAACCGGGTTCAAGCCTGGTGGTACCCAGGTTTGAATCTCTTGGTACCTGGGTTTGAGCCTGTCAGAACCCAGGTTTGAGCCTGGCAGGAACCAGGTCAAGCCTTGAGGGACCCGGGTTTGAGCCTTGCATGACCCGGGTCCAGGTCTCACAGTATCTGTCATCAACCCTGTGAGATCTGGGTTCGAGCCTCACTGGTTCCAGGATGAAGTCTGCGGGACCTGGGTTCCAGCCTCCTGAGACCTGGGTTCAAGACTCACAGGACCTGGCATCAAGCCTGGCAGGACCCAGGTTTGAGTCTCGCTTGTTCAGAATTCAAGCCTTGCAGGATCTGTGTTCTAGCTTGGTGGGACCTGGGTTAGAGCCTCCTGAGAGCTGGGTTTATGACTCATGGGCCCAGTTTCAAGTTTTGAGAGATAATGTTTGACCCCTGGGGACCCATGTTTAAGCCTCTCGGAACCCAGTTTCAGGCCTCGCAGGACCCGGGTTTGAGCCTCCCAGGACCCGGGTTCAAGCCTCACTGGACTTGTTTTCAGGCCTGGTGGACTCAGGTTCTAGCCTCCTGACACCCAATCCATGAGTCATGGGACCCAGGTTCAAGACTTGTGGAAACCAGGTTTGAGCATCATGGGGCCCAGGTTTCAGCCTGGCAGGACCCAGTTTTAATCCTTGTGGGATCCAGGTTCAAGCCTCACAGAACCCACCTTTAGGCCTCATGGGACCTGGTTTCAGGCATCTGTGGTACCCAGGTTTGAGCCTTTTGGGATCCGGGTTTAAGCCTGGCAGAACCCAGGTTTGAGGCTCTTGGGACTCAGTTTTGAACCTGGTGGGACCTGGGTCGAGCCTCAAGGGACCCGTATTTGAGCCTCGCTTGACCCAGGTTCGGGCCTCCAGTACCCGTCTTCAAACCTTGTGGGATCTGGGTTCGAGTCTCACTGGACCCAGGATGAAGCCTGCGGGACCTGGGTTCGAGCGTCCTAAGATCTGTGTTGAAGACTCGCGGGACCTGGATTCAAGACAGACAGGACCTGGGTTCAAGCCTGGCAGGACCCGGGTTTGACCCTCTTGTGTTCAGGGTTCAGTCTCACAGGATGGATGCGGGTACTAGCCTGGTGGGACCCAGGCTAAAGCTTCCTGAGAACTGGGTGCAAGAATCATGGGAGCCAGTTTTGAACCTCGTGAGATCCATTTTTGACCCCTCAGGATCAGTTTTTGAGCCTCTTGGGACCCAGTTTCAGGCCTCACAGGACCAGGGTTTGAGCCTCTCGAGACCCAGTTTCAAGCCTCACAGGACTCATTTTCAGTCCTGACGGACTGAGGTTCAGATCATAAATTAAAGAGGAGATATCACAACAAACACCTCAGAAATTGAGCATATCATGCGAGATTTCTGTGAACAACTGTATGCCGACAAGCTAGAGAACCTGAAGAAATGGAAGGGAAGAAGTCAAGCTCTCCAAACTACAAACTTCTAAAATTAAATAAAGAGGAAGTAGATAACATGAACAGGTCCATCACAGCTAATGAAATTGAAACAGTTATCAAAAAACCTTTCCGAGAATAATGAACCAGATGGTTTTCCAAATGAATTCTACAAAACCTTGAAAGAAGAACTAATACCTCTACTTTTAAAAGTCTTCCGGAATATTGAAGACACTTGATTACTCCCTTCCAGCTTCTATGAAGCCAACATCACTCTGATACCAAAAGCAGACAGGGACACAACCAAAAAAGAAAAGTACACACCAATATCTCTGATGACCATAGATGCTAAAATATTGAACTAAATTCTAGCCAACCCGATACAGAAGTCAATGAAGAAGATTGTTCATCACGACCAAATGGGGTTTATCCCAGAGATTTGATATTGGTTTACTATACGTAAATCAATCAATGTGATCCACCACATCAACAAAAGCAAGACCAAAGACCACATGGTCATATCACTAGATTCAGAGAAAGTCTTTGACAAAATACAACATCCATTTATGATCAAAACACTACAAAAAATGGGAATAGATGGAAAATTCCTTAAGATAGTGTAGTATATATATAGGAAACCTACAGTCAACGTCATACTCAGTGGTGAAAAACTGGAAGCTTTTCCCCTCAGATCAGGTATTAGACAGGGCTGCCCACTATCACCATTACTATTCAATATAGTGTTGGAATTTCTTGCCAAAGAAATAAGGCAGGTACAAGGAATTAAAGGGATACAGATTGGAAGAGAAGTCAAACTCTCCCTATTTGCAGATGGCATTATAATATACATAGGAAAACCTAAGGAATCCAGCAAGAAGCTTTTGGATATCATCAGGCAATACACTAAGGTGTCAGGCTACAAGATTAACATTCAAAATCAGTGGCATTCCTCTATTCAAACACCAAGATAGAAGAAGTTGTAATCCAGAAATCAATTCCTTTTACTACTGCAAAAAACCCAATATAATATCTAGGAATAAACCTAACCAAAGAATTGAAAGACTTGTATACTAAAAATTATGAGTCACTACTCAAGAAAATTTAAAAAGACATAAAGAAGTGGAAAGATATTCCATGTTCATGGGTTGGAAGAATTAATATCATCAAAATGAATATACTACCCAGAGCCATAATGTTATCTTCATCAAAATCCAAATCACACTTTTTAGGAGAATATAGAAAATGCTACAAATGTTTCTATGGAACCAGAAAAGATGTATAATTGCCAAAACAATCTTGAGAAGAAAGAACAGACCTGGAGGCATCGCACTCCCAGATCTCAAATTGTATCATAAGGCCATTGTCATCAAAACTGCTTGGTACTGGAACATGAGTAGACACACTGACCAGTGGAATAGAATAGAACAGAGAACCCAGAAGCCCAACACCTATGGACATCTAATCTTTGCCAAATGTACCCAGACTATTAAATGCGGAAAGCAGAGTCTCTTCAACAAATGTTGTAAAAAATGGTTTGAAACATGCAGAAGAATGAAACTGAACCTATATTTCACCAAACAGAAAAGTAAATTCCAAGTGGATCAAGGACCTGGATGTTATACCAGAAACTATCAGATACTTAGAGAAAAATATTGGCAGAACTCTTTTCCACAAAATTTTAAAGATAACCTCAATGAAACGAATCGAAATACAAAGAGGACTAAGGCAAGCACATACCTATGAGACTACGTCAAATCAAAAAGCTTCTGCACAGCAAAAGAAACCACTACCCAAACCAAGAGACCCCCTCACAGAATGGGAGAATATCTTTACGTGTCATACATGAGACAAGAGGCTAACAACCAAAATATATAAAGAGCTTGGCAAACTCAATGGTAAGAGAACAAATAATCCCATCCAAAAATGGGGAGAGGACATGGACAGAATTTTCACCACAGAAGTGATCCAAAAGGCCAAGAAACATATAAAAAATGCTCCAAGTTTTTGATTGTCAGAGAAATGCAAATAAAGACAATAACAAGATACCACTTTGTTGGGCTGAACTTCACGGGTGGGAGAGAGAGATGACCAGGGGACTCATGGCTGAGTGGTACACAGTTCAGTCTTTATTCATGTGGAATGCAGCATAATCTAAACTATCTCTAATCTCAGTCTTGTCCTTCTCTATCCTGAGGAGGAAGAGTCAGGTCCAAAAAGGATGTACATAGGATAGGTGGCGGGGATAAAAGGAAAAGTGCGAACCAATGAGGATTAAACCAATGTCCTGGAGGCAGGGGTTGCTCAGTCAACAGTGGCTATGCAAATAGAATACAGTGTTAAGCAGGGGGATCAAACCAAAGAAACAGAAGGGGTTTTAGAAGCAGAATCCAGAAGCATACCAACAATTCTCCCTTTCTTTTTAACTAATGGCCATAGTATCAGGAGTGTGGGGTGAACAGAAACCTATATCGTACAGGCATTTTCAAAATAATTGGCAGAAGACATGGAGGAACAAGTAAGAGCAGCAAGAACCAGTGTGATGCCAAGGGGAAGCCTTAGGGGGGAGTTTTTTGCCTCAAAGGGCAAGGCCTATCAGGCTAACTGACGTTTCCTGCCTCTGTGGGCATCTCTTGCCTTTGGGGGCGCTTCATGCCTCAAATGGCATTTCCTGCCTCTGTGGGCAGGACCTAGCAAGGAGGGAAGGGTGTGGTCTATAGAGTCCCCAAGGCTGCTTGCTGCAAAGTCCATGGACTGCTGTGGTCAGTCTTTGAGAAACCCAGCAGCGTAAAGGGAAACTGCTATAAAGTTGTGTAAAGTGTCCAAGAGGTATACCAGTAAGTCCAATAGACGTGTCAGTTCAAAGCAGATGACCACGGATGAAATGCCAGGGGATGAAATGCTGCATGTCTGCCTTGATGGGGAAGATCAGCCACAGGAATTCCACTTTTCTGTAGAGGGTGAGCTTTGGAGTCTGTGAATCTATTTCTTTAGGTCATGCCAAGTCACATAATTGGTTTCAGGAGGTGCGTTGTAGTCATGCCATCTTGTGGGCGATGTCAGAGAACAGGGGTCCAAATGGATTTTCAGGGATTCCATTTGAGCAGATGCTTTTTCAGGTGAAGACTTGACAGCTGTAATTCACTTACTTGTGAAACAAAACTTGTAGCAGGTTAGAAATTTACTATAATTGATAACTCTAATATAATTGGAAGTCTTTTATAGTATGATTTTAAGGTTGTTTAAACAGTTTAAACTCAATAAAATGTGGAAAGGTAAACAGAAGAACCATGCTTAAAAGCTTCAGGCATGAGAATCATTAGCATAACCATTGTGCAGTCTGCCCCGCCCTACTCATACAGTTTTCAGGATTAAATGTTTCTAAGACATCAAAAATCAAAAGAGAAAAAAAAATGTTGTGGACTGTTTTTGGATGTCTCTAGAAATCATGGCTGCATCTAGCATTTTTTTAAGTCAATGTCATACAAACACTTAGTCATTTAAATCACTCTGAAAGCAGACAGCAAACTTAAGATATTCAGAGAGAACAAAAAGGGGAATTTAGAGAATAGCTATAGGCAGCTTTTTCTTTTTTAACCTTGAACTAGATTATCCAGATCTCACCATGTAGCATCATGAGTTCCCGGAGGGCCTCCTAGTCCAAAAAGCTCCTTGAAATTCCATTTATGGTGCTTCTGACGATTTCATTTGGATTGCTGCAGGCACCCATCTTTAAAAACTTCTTCCCATTGAAGAAAGATTCGAATCAGGAGGGTAGAACTAATCACGTGTCTCCATTCTTGGGGACCTCCAGGGTAATGGAGAATGCTCTTCAAGTTAGTCTTTCTTTGTGGGAAACATGCAAGACAAAGTCCAGAAAGTCCCAGGGGAAATCTCTGTGCATCTCCCAAGCTCTACAATCACGGTCATAAGGAACCTAAGTTTCCCGGCCAGGGAACCAAAGTGTGGCCCAGAGTGACACCACGGAGGTAGTGGCGGGACCCGTGTTCTCATGGACTCCATGGCCCATGGTGGCTCGCAGGTCAGGTGGCAGCTCCAGCAGCAACACCCAAAGCTGGGAGGTAAGAGACGTGGAGAGCACTAGAGTGGCAGGACCATGTGCTGCACCTTCCTCGCAAACTGCAGCCCATAGTGGATAGGTAGCCAAACGGCTTTACTTATCTGGTGGATGGGTGCGTTAGGTCCCATGTTGGTTCCAGTCCCTGTTTGGGTGCCATTATGTCGGGCTGAGCTTCATGGGCAGGAGAGAGAGAGATGACCAGGGACTCATGGCTGAGTGGTACGCAGTTCAGTCTTTATTCATGTGGAACGCAGCATAATCTAAACTATCTCTAATATCAATCTTGTCCTTCTCTGTTGTTTTCACCGGGCTATGTTGTTTTCGCCGGGCTGGCTTCATGGGCGGGTAACAGACGACCAGGGACTCATGGTTGAGCTGTAGGCAGTATCTCTTTATTCATGCAGGACGCAGCACATTCTAAGCCGAGCTAAGCTAAACTAACTAAAAACTACAATCTTGTCCTTATCAATATACTAGCCCAGTAGGGTAGGAACAGGATGTGATGCAGAGAGGGTGGAGAGAAAAGTGACTGGTGAAAATCAGGGTATGACAAGGAGAGGGGGCAGAGCAAAAACATATCATGAACCAGTGGGGACTGAACCAATGCCCTGGAGGGAGGGTGGTGCTTGTTAACAGCGGTTATGTAAATAGAATGAAGTGGTTATGTAAATAGAATAGTGTTAAGCAGGGGGGATTTAAACCAAATGAAACAGAAGGGGTCTTAGAAGCAGAATCCAGAAGCATACCAACACCACTTCACTCCTGTGAGAATGCCTTACATCAGAAAAGGTAAAAGCAGCAAATGCTGGAGAGGTTGTGGGGTCAGAGGAACCCTCCTGCACTGCTGGTGGGAATGGAAATTGGTCCAACCTCTGTGAAGAACAGACTGGAGAACTCTCAGAAAGCTAGAAATGGCCTACCCTATGATCTTACTTTTCCTCTCCAGGGGATATATCCTAAGAAACCCAACACACCCACCTGAAAAGATCTGTATATACGTGTTTTTAGCAGCACAATTTCTAATAGTCAAAACCTGGAAGCAACCCAGGTGTCCAACAACAGATGTGGTACATATACACAATGGAATACTACTATTAAAAATGGTGACTTCACCATTTTCAGCCGATCTTGGATGGAACTTGAAAAAATCATGTTAAGTGAAATAAGTCAGAAACAGAAGTATGAATATAGGATAATCTCACTCTCAGGTAGAACTTGAAAAACAATATCAGAAGATAAAACACAAGTAGAACCTGAACTGGAATTGTCATATTGCACCAAAGTAAAAGACTCTGGGGTGGGGGTGGGGGGGAGAATACAGGTACAAAAAAGATGACAGAGGACCTAGCAGGGGTTGTATTGTTATATGGAAAACTGAGAAATGTTATGCATGTACAATCTATTGTATTTACTGTCAAATGTAAAACATTAATTCCCCAATAAAGAAATTTAAAAAAAATAAAAGGGGCCTCCAGGAGCAGTGGATTCAATGTGTATGCACCAGAGTCCCATCAATAACCCTGGAGGCAAATAATAATACAAATAAAATTAAGTAAAATAAAATAAAATTTCCCATCAGGGGTTGGGGATTAGCCCAGTGGTTTAAGTGCACATGGTGAAAAGCACAAGGAGAAGCTTAAAAATTCTGGTTTAACCCTGCTCCCCACCACTAGGGGTGGGGAGCAGGGTTTACCAGCAGTGAAGGAGGTCTGCAGCTTTCTTTTTATTATTATTATTATGATTATTATTATTATTATTATTTTCATTGTCACCAGAGTTGTCACAGGGCCTCATTTTTTTAAATTTGTTTAAGAAAGGAGACATTAACAAAACCATAGGATAGGAGGGGTACAACTCCACACAATACCCACCACCTGGCCTCCATATCCCATCCCCTCCCCTGATAGCTTTCCCATTCTCTTTCTCTCTGGGAGTATGGACACAGAGTCATTGTTGAATGCAGAAGTTGGAAGATCTGGCTTCTGTAATTGCTTCTCCGCTGAACATGAGCGTTGACTGGTTGACCCATACTACTAGTCTGCCTTTCTCTTTCCCTAGTATGGTGGGTCTCAGGGGAAGTGGAGCTCCAGGAAATATTGGTGGGGCTGCCAGTCCAGGGATGTCTGGTCAACATCATGTTGACATCCTGAACCTGGTGGCTGAAAAGAGAGTTAACATACAAAGCCAAACAAACTGTTGAACAATCATGGACCTAAAGGCTAGAATAGTGCATATGAAGTGTTGGGGGGGTACTAAGTGCAAAATCTGTGTACTTCTGCTTTCAGGTATATATTTTTCCCTGGTTTATGGGCACATAGGAATATATGCTCTATCTCAGGTGACCTGGTCTATATCTAGGTTTGGGGACTTTATTGAGGAGTGGACCACCTGGAAAGGAATTAGAGAATACTATGAAAGGAAAGGTCTCACCTGAGTGATGAAGCTGAAGATTTGTCATTCCACACCTGTAGTCTCTGGACAGACTGAAGTGAAGCATGCTGGGGTGGCACTTGTTGCATTAATTAGGCTGTGATTGGCAGATGCAATATTACTTGATATGAATTGAGAGAAGCATGCAGGAAAGTGGGCCCCACCCTAAGGTTCCAGGATTGAAGGAAATATAGGCTCTATAGTGGAAATGTGAGGTTCTTGCTGTCTTAGGGCTCAAGAAGACAATGGATAGTTATTGTTATCATCACATTATTTGGTAATTGGGTTAACTTTGAAAAGTCCCTTTGTTAGGGTTTGCTGTGTAATACCCACCATCTTGTATATAGCTGTGCTGCCGGTTGCTTCTGTTCTCCATTGTCTAGGCTTTTGAGAGAGTCAATATATCAAAGACTCAGCCTATGTATTAAAAAGACAGTCTGTGGTTTAAAAAGTTCTAGATATATGATGAATTTTTCCCCTCATATTAATTGAATAGTGGTTTATATGACTACAGTTTAATAGGGGTGTACATAAACCCATTCCCACCACCAAAAGACTGTGTCCAATCCCAACCACCCATCCCCAATCCCCACCCCCTCACTGCTCCAGGAAGCCACATATCGACCCTCCCCCTCACCACAGAATTTTTACTTTGGTGCCCTACTCTCGATTTAATCAGATCCTGTTTTACTTTCCCTTTTTGTTCTTCTTTCTCAACTTCTGTTGATGAGTTGGATCATCCCATACTCTTCTTTGTCTTTCTGACTTAGATCAATTAACATAATTCCTTCTAGATCTGTCCAAGATGGGTCAGAGAAGGTGGGCACATTGTTCTTAATAGCTGCGTGGTATTCCATTGTGTATATATACCACAGCTTTCTCAGCCACTCATCTGCTGTTGGAAACCTGGGTTTCTTCCAGGTTTTAGCTATTATGAATTGTGCTGCTATGAACATAGTTGTACACATGTCTTTTTGACTAGGCATTATAGAATCCTTGGGATATATCCCCAGGATAGGAATTACTGCATCATATGAAAGGGCTATGTCTAGCCTTGTGAGAGTTTTCCAGACTTCTCTCTACAGAGGCTAGACCAATTTACATTCCCAACAACAGTGCAAAAAGGTTCCTCTATCTCCACAGCCTCTGCAACATTTGTTGCTACTGTCCTTTTTGATGTATGCCATTCTCACAGGAATGAGGTGGTATCTCAGTGTTGTTTTTATTTGCATTTCTCTGATAAATCAGTGACCTGGAGCAGTTTTTAACATGTTTGTTAGACTTTTGGGTCTCCTCTGAAGTGAATGTCTTATTCATATTCTCTGCCTATTTTTTGATGGTGTCATTTGCTTTTTCGGTGCTAAGTTTGCTGAGCTCTTTGTGTATTTTGGTGATTAGTCTCTGGTCTGATGTATGGCATGTGAAAATGTTCTCCCATTCTGTGAGGGGTCTCTTTGTTTGTGTGATACTTTCTTTGGCTGTGCAGAAGCTTTTCAATTTTATGTAGTCCCATTGGTTTGTTTCTGCTTTAGTCTTCCTTGCAATTGGTTTTGTTTCATCAAATATGCCCTTGAGGTGTAGGTGGGAAAGTGTTGCACCAATGTTTTCCTCTAAGTATTTGATAGTTTCCAGTCTAACATCCTTGTGTTTGATCCATTTGGAGTTTATTTTTGTTTCTGGTGAGATAAGGTGGTTCAATTTCATTCTTCTGCATGTTTTCCCAGCACTATTTATTGAAGAGAGCCTACTTCCTCCATTTAATACTTTGGGCCTCCTTATCAAAAATTAGATGTCCATAGGTGTGGGTGTTTAGATCTGGGTTTTCAATTCTGTTCCATTGGTCTGTGTGCATATTTTTGTTCCAGTACCATGCTGTTTTGATGATTATGGCTTTATAATATAGTTTGAGATCTGGGAGTGTGATGCCTCCATTTCTGCTACTTTTCCTTTGATAGTTTTGGCAATTCTACGTGATTTCTGCTTCTAGATAAATGATTGTAGTTCTTTGTTCTATTCTCTTAAAGAAGCTTGTTGGAACTTTGATGGGTATTACATTAAGTTTGTATATGGCTCTGGGGAGAATATTCATTTTGATAATATTTATTCTTCCAATCCATGAGCATGGAATGTCTTTCCATTTCTTGGTATCAGTTTCTATTTCAGTATACAGTTTATAGTTTATATTTCAGTATACAAGTATATTTCAGATTACAAGTATTTTACTTATTTGGTCAGCTTTACTCCTAGTTATTTTATTGATTTTGCGGCAACAGTGAATGGGAGTGATTTCTGGATGTCTTCTTCTGTTTCAGTGTTTGCATAAAGAAATGCCACTAATTTTTGTACATTGATTTTGTAGCCTGACACCTTGCTATATTGTCTAATAACTTCCAGAAGTTTTCTGCTGGATTCTTTAGGCTTCTCTATGTATACTATCATATCATCTTCAAATAGTGAGAGCTTGACTTCTTCCCTTCCAATCTGTATTTCTTTGATTTCTTTCTCTTGCCTGACTGCTATGGCAAGAACTTCCAATACTATGTTGAAGAGTAATGGTGATAGTGGACAGGCCTATCTGGTCCCCAATCTGAGGGCAAATGCTTTCAGCTTCTGTCCATTGAGTATGTTGTTGGATGCAGATTTTCTATATATGGATGCCAATATCATGAAGAATTTCCCATCTATTCACATTTTTTGTAGAGTTTTGAGCATGAATGCGTGTTGAATTTTGTCAAAGGCTTTTTTTGCATAGCATCTATTTAGATAATCATGTGGTTTTTGGCTTTGTTTTTATTGATGTGGAGGATGACATTGAGACATGTGTTGAATCAGCCTTGCATTCCTGGAATAAATCCCACTTGGTCATGATGAAAAATCTTTTTGATATACTGCTGTATCCGGTTGGCCAAAATCTTGCTTAATATTTTGGCATCTATGTTCATCAGAGATATTGGCCTGTAGTTTTCCTTTTTTGTTGTGTCTCTATCTGCTTTTGGTATCATGGTGATGTTGACTTCATAGAAGGTGGAAGGTAGTGTTCCTGTTTCTTCGATCTTATGGCAAAGCTTTACGAGTATGGGTATTAACTGTTTTCTGAAGGTTTTGTAAAATTCATTTGTTAAGCCATCTGGTCCAGGACTTTTGTTGTTGGGTATATTCTTAATAACAGTTTCGATTTCTTTGTGATTGGTGCATTTAGGTTTTGTAGCTCTTCTTGGTTCAGTTTTGTAAGGGCATATGTTTCTAGGAATTGTTACATTTCTTCCAGATTTTCTGGCTTGGTGGCGTATAGTTCTTCATAGAAGTTTCGCATGATTCTCTGGATTTCTGTGGTGTCAGTTGCAATATCTCCTCTATTGTTTACAATTCTATGAATTTGAGTCTTCTCCCTTTTTTTTTTTACTGAGTCTGGCTAGGGGGTTGTCAATCTTGTTTAATTTTTCACAGAACCAACATTTGGCTTCATTAATCTTTTGTATGGTTCTCTTATTTTCGATGCTGTTTATTTCTGCTCTAATTTTAGTGATTTCCATCCTTCTAGTTGGTTCCATTCTATGCCTCTAAGTCCTTAAGGTGTGTATTTGAGCTTTTTCTTGTTGTTTAATATGTGATTGTATGGCTATGAGTTTCCCTCTCAATACTGCTTTAGCTGTGTCCCAAATATATTGGTAGCTTGTGTCTTCATTTTCATTTGTTTCCAGGAACATTTGAATTTCCTGCTTGAGTGTCGCTCTGACCCAGTGGTTCTTAAGGAGCTTGTTGTTGAGTTTCCATATTCTGTGTCTTTTAATAATTTTCTGTTTGTTGTTAAATGTTAGTTTTACTCCACTGTGGTCTTAGAAGATACTTGGGATTATTTCAGTGTTCTTTAATTTGTTGATGCTGTCTTTCTGTCTTAACATGTGGTCTATCCTTGAATATATGTTATGTGGATTTGAAAAGAATGTGTATTCCAGTTTTTTGTGGTGAAGAACTCTGAAAATGTCCAAGAGGTCTAATCTGTCCATCTCTTAATTTAATTCTCTTGTTTCTTTGTTGATTCTCTGCTTTTTTGATTTGACTAGGTGTGAGAGTGGGGTGTTAAATTCTCCCACTATTATTCTATTACTATTGATATATTTTTGAAGTTCTTTGAGTAGGTGCTTGATGTATTTAGATGGTCCCAAATAGTCTTCTTGCCTGATTGATCCTCTAATCATTATGTAATGACCTTGCCTATAATTTATTCCTTTATTTAATTTAAAATTTATTGTGTCAGAAATGAGAATGGCTGTTCCTGCCCTTTTTTGTAGTCCATTAGCCTGTATGATAGTTTTTCATCCTTTCACTTTAAGTCTGTGTTTATCTTGTTGGGTCAAGTGGGATTCTTGCAAGCAGCATATGGTTGAGTTATATTTTCTGATCCATCCTCCCACTCTGTGCCTTTTGATGGGTGAATTTAAGCCATAGACATTTACTGATATTATATATTTAATGTATTATAGTGCTATTTTTCAACATTTTTTTATTTGCTCTCATATATTGCAAGTATTATAGTGATGTTCTTGTTTATAAGAGGTCTTTTAGAACTCTTTCGGGGAACTTCTGGAGGTGGAGCTACGAGCAGCAGCAGATCACTTTCTCTCCTCTTCTCTTCTCTCCCAGATCAACTAGGAATACCAAAGGAGACCACCCAGGACCGAAACAAGGCAGGACTAGAATGACCACAGGAACCCACTAAATCACCGGTGAGTACAAACACATGTGGCTGGTGACAGAGAGGAAAGAAGAGCGTAAGGAGAGATTAAGTGACTGCTAACAGTCCAGCAGTTTGTCAGTTGAGACACAACCTCCAGTCTGTTCCAGCAACAAGGGGACAGCTGAAGGGAGGAGAAGACTCCCCAGAGACTCACCAAGTGCAACTCTGAGTCTCCATTGCAACTGCCCTCAGAATCTAGAGTAGCAACAGGGAGGGACACCAAGGGACAGAGATCTAACCAGGAAACTAAGGATAAGACCTATACCTCGGTGGCATAGCTGAGGGGCTGTGAAAGTTTCTTTGCATAACCACTGCATTATCTCTGCCATACCCTGCTTAATCTCTTGGTCAGGAGTCAGTGATTAAGCTGAAGCCTGTTGATAGTTTAAAAGCACTCAGGTTCCCACAGCCTACAGAGAAGAAAAAAAAGAGGCTTTTAAACCACTGAGCTCCAACTCAGGGATTAATATAATACTGAAACAACTGTTAACTTCCACCACTGTGAACCCTTTAATTAACTTACTTAGACACAAGTCAATCCAGGCAATAGCGATCAGTAATCTGGAAAGTACTAATAAAGAGAACTCATAACAAAATAAATAAATTTTTTAAACAACAGGAAGAAATATTGGAGAATCAAACCAGGACAAGAGTCCAGCTAAAAGTCCTCCAGAGGGTGAAGCACAAAATAATGAGTTCAACATCCAAACATTATCTAAGGAAATAATAACAGGAATGAGTAAAGAATTTGAAAAAATTGTAATCAGAAATACAGGAACAACAAATGAGACTAAGGAAGAAAATACTAATTATCTCATGGTTATTAGAGCTGAAAGCTAAAATCGCTGAGCTAAGAACACAACTAGCTGAACAATCTTCTTCTAGCATTTGCCCTTCTTCCGTAGCCAGTCAACAGCGTCAGGTTGAGCCTGATGTAAAGTTTCGAGACCTCCTTTGAATCTGGAGAGGTGGCAGTTATTGACTATGTGGGTCATAGTCTGTCTGTAGCCGCAGGGGAAGTTTGGGTCATCTCTGGCTCCCCAGTGATGGAACATAGTGGCGCACTGGCCATAGCCTGTTCAATAGCGATTGAGGAGGGCCCAATCATAACGTGCTAGGTCAAAGCCAGGTTGACGCTTGCAGGGGTCTGTGAAGAGGTGTTTGTTCTTTACCTCAGCTGACTGCCAACTCTGTTTCCAAGAGTCTGGAACAGAGAAGTTCAGTGTAGGCATAGGGGACCAGATTGGGTGACGAGACGTCAAGCGTTGGACAGGGTGGGCGAAGATATCCACGTATATTGGCAGGTCCGGTCGAGCATAGACATGGGAAATGAACTTAGATGATGCCGCATCTCGATGAATATCTGGCGGGGCGATGTTGCTAAGAACTGAATAAGCTAAAGCAGTATCATAACAGGGCAACAAAATTGATGAACTCCAGAAAACAGTAGAGGACAGAGAGAATAGAATCAATCAGGATAAAGACAGAATTAGAAATATTGAGGATGAATTAGACACAACTAAAAAGAGAGCTCAAAAAGAGATTAAGAGATGCTGAAAAAAACAACAGAGTCCTATGGGATGACTTCAAAAGAAACATTATATGCATTATTGGCATACCAGAGGAAGAGAGAGAAGGAGTGGAAGAAAGCATTCTTCAGGCCATAGTAACTGAAAACTTCTCTAGTCTAGACAACATCAAAGACATAAATATTCAAGAAGCCCAGAGGGTCCCAAACAGAATTAACCCAGACCTAAAGACACCAAGACATATCATACTTAGAATGGAAAGGAATAAGGATAAAGAAAGGATCCTGAAGGCTGCAAGAGAAAAACAAAGAGTCACTTACAAAGGAAAACCCATAAGATTAGCAGCAGACTTTTCCACAAAAACACTACAGGCCAGAAGAGAATGGCAAGATAACTATCGAGTGCTCAATGAGAAAGGCTTTCAACCAAGAATACTATATCCTGCTAGGCTGTCATTCAGACTAGATGGAGACATCAAAACCTTCTCAGACAAGCAACACCTGAAGGAATCAACTATCACCAAGCCTGCCCTGAAAGAAGTTCTGAAAGGTCTCCTATAAACAATCAGACCACCATAAATAGGACATATATCAGAACACTCTAAAACATTATAATAATGGCGTTAAAATATCTTCAATCTTTGATATCAATAAATTTCAATGGCCTGAATTCACCTATTAAAAGACACAGAGTAGGAAGATGGATCAGAAAACACAATCCAACAATATGCTGTCTACAGGACACCCAACTAACTCAACAAGACAAACACAGACTTAAAGTGAAAGGATGAAAAACTATCATACAAGCCAATGGCCCACAAAAAAGGGCAGGAACAGCTATTCTCATATCTGACACCATAGACTTTAAAATAGATAAGATTAAAAAAGATAGGAATGGACCCTACTTAATGCTCAGAGGATCAGTCAATCAAGAGGACTTAACAATTATTAACATCCATGCACCCAATGAGAAGCCATCTAAATACATCAAACTTCTACTGAAAGAGCTACATCAATATATTAACAGCAACACAATCATAGTAGGGGAATTCAACACCTCACTCTCTCACCTTGACAGATCATCCAGGCAGAAAATTAATAAAGACATAAGGGAGCTAAATGAAGAGATAAACTAGAACTATTGGACATTTTCAGAGTCATTCATCCCAAAAAACTGGAATACACATTTTACTCAAATCCACATAGGTCATTCTCAAGGATAGACCATATGTTAGGCCACAGACAGCATCAGCCAATTCAAGAGCACTGAAATCATCCCAAGCATCTTCTCAGACCACAGTAGAATTAAACTAACACTTAACAATCAACAAAAGATTAGTAATAGTCTCAAAATGTGGAAGCTCAACAGTACACTTCTTAACAACTTCCGGGTCAAAGAGGAAATAAAGGAAGAAATCAAAATGTTTTGAGACTTCAATGAAAATGAAGACACAAGCTATCAAAATATTTGGGACACAGCTAAGGCAGTACTGAGAGGGAAGTTCATAGCTATACAAGCACACATTAGGAAACAAGAAAAAGCACAAATAAACAGCCTGATTGCACATCTTAAAGACCTAGAAGAAAAACAAAGGAACCCTAAAACAACCAGAAGGACAGAAATCAGTAAAGTTAAGGCAAAAATCAATAACATTGAGAATAAGAAAACCATACAAAAGATCAACAAAAGTAAATGTTGGTTCTTCGAAAGAGTGAACAAAATCGACAAACCTTTAGCCAAACTCACAAAACAAAAAAGGGGGAAGACCCAAATAAATTGGATACTAAATTAAAGAGGAGATATCACAACAGACACATATCATGCGAGGCTTCGATGAACAACTATATGCCGCCAAGCTAGAGAACCTGGAAGAAATGGACGATTTCCTAGATACCTACTGACTTCCAAAACTAAGTAAAGAGGAAGTGGATAACATGAACAGGCCCATCACAGCTAATGAAATTGAAACAGTTATCAAAAATCTCCCCCAAAATAAAAGTCCTGGACCATATGGTTTTACAAATGAATTCTACAAAACCTTCAAAAAGAAACTAATACCTCTACTTTTAAAAGTCTTCCAGAAGATTGAAGACACTGGAATACTCCCGGCCAGTTTCTATGAAGCCAACATCACTCTGATAACAAAAGCAGACAGGGACACAACCAAAAAAGAAAACTACAGAACAATATCTCTGATGAACATAGATGTGAAAATGTTGAACAAAATTCTAGCCAACCGGATACAGCAGTATATAAAAAAGATTGTTCATCATGACCAAGTGGGGTTTATCCCAGGCATGCAATTTGGTTTAATATATGTAAATCAATCAATGTGATCCACCACATCAACAAAAGCGTGACCAAAAAACACATGGTCATATCAATAGATGCAGAGAAAGCCTTTGACAAAATCCAACATCCATTTATGTTCAAAACACTACAAAAAATGGGAATAGATGGAAAATTCCTGAAGATGGTGGAGTCTATATATAACAAACCTACAGCCAACATCATACTCAATGGTGAAAAACTGGAAGAATTTCCGCTCAGCTCAGGCACTAGACAGGGCTGCCCACTATCACCATTACTATTCAACATAGTGTTAAAATTTCTTGCCATAGCAATCAGGTAGGAGCAAGGAACTAAAGGGATACAGATTGAAAGAGAAGAAGTCAAACTCTCCTTATTTGCAGATGACATGATAGTATACTTGGAAAAACCTAAGGAATCCAGCAAGAAGCTTTTGTAAATCATCAGGCAATACAGTAAGGTGTCAGGCTATAAAATTAACATTCAAAAGTCAGTGGCATTCCTCCATGGAAACACTATGTTAGAAGAAATTGAAATCCAGAAATCAATTCCTTTTTCTATAGCAACAAAAACAATAAAATATCTAGGAGTAAATCTCACCAAAGAAGTGAAAGACTTGTATACTGAAAATTATGAGTCACTACTCAAAGAAATTGAAAAACACATAAAGAAGTGGAAAGATACTCCATGTTCATGGGTTGGAAGAATTAACATCATCAAAATGAATATATTACCCAGAGCCATCTACAAATTTAATGCTATCCCCATCAAGATCCCAAGCACATTTTTTAGGAGAATAGAACAAATGCTACAAATGTTTATCTGGAACCAGAAAAGACCTAGAATTGCCAAAAAAAAAAAATCTTGAGAAAAAAGAACAGAACCGGAGGCATCACACTGCCAGATCTCAAACTGTATTATAGGGCCATTGTCATCAAAACTGCTTGGTACTGGAACATGAATAGACACACTGACCCGTGGAATAGAATTGAGAGTCCAGAAATGAGTCCCCACACCTATGGACATCTAATGTTTGACAAAGGTGCCCAGACTATTAAATGGGGAAAGCAGAGTCTCTTCAACAAATGGTGTTGGAAAACATGAGTTGAATCATGCAGAAGAATGAAACTGAATCACTGTATTTCACCAAATACGAAAGTAAATTCCAAGTGGATCAAGGACTTGGATGTTAGACCACAAACTATCAGATACTTAGAGGAAAATATTGACAGAACTTTTTTCTGCATAAATTTAAAGACATTTTCAATGAAACGAATCCAATTACAAAGAAGACTAAGTCAAGTATAAGCCTATGGAACTAAATCAAATTAAAAAGCTTCACAGCAAAGGAAACCACTACCCAAACCAAGAGACCCCTCACAGAATGGGAGAAGATCTTTACATGCCATACATCAGACAAGAGTTTAATAACCAACATATATAAAGAGCTTGCTAAACTCAACTAGACAACAAATAACCACATCCAAAAATTGGGGGAGGACATGGACAGAATATTCATCACTGAAGAGATCCAAAAGTCTGAGAAACACATGAAAAAATGCTCCAAGTCTCTGATTGTCAGAGAAATGCAAATAAAGGCAACAATGAGATATCACTTCACTTCTGTGATAATGTCATACATCAGAAAAGGTAACAGCAGCAAATGCTGGAGAGGGTGTGGGGTCCAAAGGAACCCTCTTACACTGCTGATGGGAATGTCATTTGGTCCAACCTCTGTGGAGAACAGTCTGGAGAACTCTCCGAAGGCTAGAAATGGACCTACCCTATGACCCTGCAATTCCCCTCCTGGGGATATATCCTAAGGAGCCCAACACATCCATCCAAAAAGATCTGTGTACATATATGTTCTTGGCAGCACAATTTGTAATAGCCAAAACCTGGAAGCAACCCAGGTGTCCAACAACAGATGAGTGGCTGAGCAAGTTGTGGTATATATACACAATGGAATACTACTCAGCTGTAAAAAAATGGTGATTTCACCGTTTTCAACCGATCCTGGATGGACCTTGAAAAATTCATGTTATGTGAAATAAGTCAGAGAAAGAAGGATGAATATGGGATGATCTCACTCTCAGGCAGAAGTTGAAAAACAGATCAGAAACAAAAACACAAGTAGAACCTGAAATATAATTGGCGTATCGCACCAAAGTAAAAGACTCTGGGGTGGGAGTGGGTGGGGAGAATACAGGTCCATGAAGGATGATAAATGACATAGTGGGGTTGTATTGTTCAATGGGAAACTGGGGAATGTTATGCATGTACAAACTATTGTATTTACTGTTGAATGTAAAACATTAATTCCCCAATAAAGAAACTAAAAAAAAAAAAAAAAAGAACCTCTTTCAGAGCAGGCTTGGTGATGTTTTCCTTCTTTAACTGTTGTCTGTCTAAGAAGGTTTTGATGCCTCCATCTAGATTGAATGAAAGTCTAGCAGGGTATATTATCCTTGGTTGAAGCCCTTTTTCATTCAGGGCTTGATAGATATCTTGCAATTCTCTTCTGGCTTTTAGAGCTTGAGTGGAGAAATCTGCTGATACTCTTACAGGTTTTGCTCTGTATGTGACTTTTTGTTTTTCTCTTGCAGCCTTTAGGATCCTTTCTTTATCCTTACTTATTTTCATTGTAACTATGTTCTTGGTGTCTTCAGGTCTGGATTGATTCTCTTTGGGACTCTCTGGGCCTCTTGAATCTTAATGTCCTTTCTGTAGTTCAGGTCTGGGAGGTTTTCTTCTATAATTTCCTCTAGAATGTTTACTTCCCCTTCCTCTCTTTCTTCCTCTGGCAGGCCAATTATATGAATGTTACTCCTTTTGAGATCATCCCATATGTCTCTGTTGTTGTTTTCAGTGTCTCTCAATCTCTTTTTGAGCTCTTTCACCTCTTTCTTAGTTTTCTCTAGCTCATCTCTGTCTGGATAATTCTGTTTTCTGCTGTCTGTTTTCCCTTTCCTCAGCTTCTTTCTTCATTTCATCTATTTCAGCTTTCAGTTCTCTAATTGCCTCAAGGTAGCATTTTCCTTGAGGGTCTCATCTGTTGTTTCCCAATACTGCTATGTGGGAACACACCCTAGGCCCATAAGTCACTTGCTCATCACTCTGGTATGAGAATGCTTTGCGCCACTAATCTCCCAAGAATAACCTCAATGGTTGTACTTCTCAGAATCTGCTTCAGAAAAACCACACCTGCTTCCCCTCTGCAAAATAAGATAATCCTGCCCGCCAAAATTCCGCCCACCAAAAATTTCCTTTAAATATCAATGTCCGGCACATAATAAACGAAGAACTGCTTGACAGACTTCCCCACTGTGTCTGGCTGTCCTTTTGGGCTAGGGGGCCGGCGGCAGCAACCTTCTTCCCCCGGGGGTTAGGGACCGAGATCTGAGGTTCCCAACAGTCAGCGCTCAAACTTGGGGCAAGAGACAGACTTCACCAGGAGTAAGTAAATTGGCCAGGCAACAGGAGGTCGCAAATCGGGTTGCTGATCGCTCCCGATAACTCTTCATCCTTGCACTTTCTCTCTCCATTTTGGCAATTCATGAAAGAATTGACCTTGTCATTGCAACTGACGGGTTCTGGCCAGAGCTACTCTCCAGTGAATCCTGAAGGCCTGACTTGCGACATTCCAGTAGTGGCAGCAGGACAGGCAATTGCCCCTTCTTGACTGAGTAAATGCCTCTTTATGAATGCTCATGTGCGTGTTGTATGTCTCACAGTCATTAGACTATGGAGTGTGATTGGGCTCTCAACCTGGGTGTCCATGGAGTCGTCTCAGCTCAGTGGAGATTCTCCACACTGTCGGGACCGAGATCGGGGTTTATACAGCCACTCCTAAGCTAAGACTCCTTAAGGTCCCGCGAGGGGCCCGGCCAGTCGAGCACAGTTGATTGACTCTCACCCCCCCGGGTGCCAGTTCTTTTTCACTCCTTATGCAAGATTCCTATACCCCCCTATGGAGATTGTGGACCCCCTTGGCCTCCTACCTGATGATAGGTTAGAACAGATACCTTCCCCCCTCAGGTCTCCCCTTTTCTTCCTTTTTGTTTTACTTGGTTGCCTTGTCTTAATATCCTTTCTCATATGTTTCCTCTTCTTTTTCTTCTGATTCTGCCATGGGCACAATTTCTTCTAAAGGACAGGATCCTTCCCTCAAGGCTCTCAGGTACATGCTCAGCAGCCGTGGAATTGAGCTTTCCGATCGCCATGCCCTTCAATCATGGGAGACCGATTTAAGGGCCGCCCCATGGATCAAGGGGGCCAATCTCTTTTCTTGGGACACTTGGGTCTGTTTTGAAGCTCTTGTTAAAAAGAGTCTTGGATGCCTATACCCACTGGACTCTTAACTCCCCTCTTTGAACTTTTGAGGGTCTTGTCAGTCTATGATAACGTTACGATTTCGGATCATCATAGAGACCTGCTTCAGGAAATTCAGGACTGCCTAAATCAGACCCATCTGGCCCGATTTGACCCATCTGCCTATCTCTGTGGATTTTTCCCACTGAACAAACACTCATGGCTGCTCTAGTATAAAAGGAAGAACCCATTCAGTGGGTTCACCTGGCAGTGGGCAGCAGTGCTAGGGTTTTCTCCAAAACAGACCAAACTGCTGAATTGATTATTAAGGGAAGAGAGATATCCTAGAGAAACTTCTCCATTGACCCTCAGACAATAATTTTGCCCTACTGATCGGGTGACCTTGTCTGGGTCATACGGCACAATGTCAGACTCACCCTAGCTCTAGAAGGCTTCGAGGGCGACCTCTATTGCCACTATGGTCCCAGCAAATGGCTTCCAGCTTTCTGTAAATTAAGTTGGTGCTCCCCAACATGGTTTAAGTGAAAACCGATCATGGGAGCCAAAGATGTTTTCACAGATGGGGGCAAAAGAGGATCAGCCATAATTGTTGTGGCTGACCCTAAACCTCAGTGTTACTTCAAACCTTGCCAGGGGTTGGCCCAATACAAAGAGCTCTTTGCAGTTGTTATGACTCTCTCTCTCTTCCCCCAGCCCATCAACATCTTCTCAGATTCCCTATATGTTACCCAGTTACTTCCAGGATTGCTCTCAGCACACATCCGGCTAGATTCTAATCCCATTACCCCCCTCATGATTCAAGCTAGATCCCTGCTACAGCAGCGTTCACAACCTTTGTTTATCTTTCATCTATGGGGTCATCAAGGACTCCCTGGGCTTATATCCGAAGGAAACAGTTTGGCAGGCTGAACTGCCTCCAGAAACCCTATTGCATTCCACTTTGGTGAAGCCCCAAAATTACACGACCTAACCCACATTAACTGGAGAGGGCTACAACATAGATTTCCCTCTGTTCTGGTAACTGATCTCAAGCGGATCATCTGGACCTGCAAGTCTTGTCAACCCTACCTCCACACCCCCTCCGTACAAGGACCAGGAGTCAACCCCTAAGGGCTTAAAGCAAATGCAATCTGGCAAACAGATGTTACACACTTTTCCCCTTTTGGAAATCTCAAATACATTTTCACCACTGTAGACATGTACTCTCAGGCTTGCTGGGCCACAGCCCACACTGGAGAAAAGGCTAGGCATGCTCAACAACATTTCCTACAATGCTTTGTTGTCCTCGGTCTTCCGTTCCAAATCAAAATGGATAATGGCCCATGCTTTGTCAGTAAAACCCTTACTGATTTCTTTAATACTTGGAATATCCATCATGTCACGGGGATCCCCTATAACCCCCAAGGACAAGCAATTGTTGAGAGATTCCACCAAAACCTAAAAACTCAGCTTTTAAAACAAAAAGGGGGGATATCTAGCCCACATCAACAGCTAAGTCTCACCCTCTTCACCTTAAATATTCTCAATTTTCAAAAAAAAAAAATGAACCCCTCACACCTATTCAAAAACATTGGGCTAACATCACCCCAAAACCAGAGATTCTTGTTCATTGGAGAGACCAGATGACTGGAGAATGGAGAGGCCCAGACCCCCTTTTAATGATGTGGTGAGGGTTTGGGTGTGTCTTTCCTACTAATGAACCCAGACCTATCTGGATCCCAGCCAGGAATATCAAACACTTGCCCCCAAAGTCCAATAACACAAACACCATAGTACCCAGAAATCCCCCCTCTGAATAATTTAACCTAGCCCGAGAACACTGGTTCCTGAGGCTCCTTTCTTTGTTTTCACAGGCATCCTCCAAAGGGTGAGCCCTCACCACCATGCTGAAGAACACATTGAGCACCGGAGTCTGGTTATGCTTGCTAGCCTGGACCACCACCACACTCAGGAATACAATAACCTCTCACAGGCCTCCACCAGGAAAATGGACACTGAGCCTCCCCAATGGGAAACAGATTGGGGAATACACAGGGACAGATCAGCCATGCTTTCACATAGACTTATGCGATCTAACTCTAGAGACAGACACCTACATGAAACAGTCTGGCTCCAAAATTAGAACTTTTGTAGACAGAACAACCTGGAACTGGGTTCCTGGTGCAAGTGCATATGGCTGTGGACAAACAGGAACAGAGGGAACAGTAAGATTCACGGGGTGGTACTCCTGCCCTGCTGAGGCTTCCCCATATTGCAAGGGACAGGCCAACTCACTGTAAAGCATGGGGGTGTGAGACCATGGTACCATGGGCTCAGAGAGATACACTAATAGAGATGAAGCAAAATGGCACAGATGGACAAGCAGTAGGCAAGCAAAATCCCTTTACCATCAAGGTTAAAACATGGCAAGGAGTGCAGTCAGACAGCCAGTGGAGGACTGGAAAGACCTGGGGGCTTAGGTTATATGTGTCAGGAAAAGACCCAGGGACTTTCTTTACCATCAGGTGGCAGCCACAGACACCACCATCCTTCCCAGTTGGACCCAATCCTGTAATAAAAGGATCCCAAACGGGCAGAAATAAGCCAAAGCCCCCCCCACCCTCTCTACTACCCTTACTCCTGCTGACTCCTCCTCCCTCACCACACTAATGACCTCTAATAGATCAAAGCCAGTTATCCCTCCACAGACCACTCCTCCCACAGATCCCATGTGGCCCCTTATCCAGGGAACCTTTTCTATCCTTAACAACAACACCCCAAATCTAACCACTGCCTGGTGGTTATGTTTCCACACTGCACCCCCATACTACGAGGCAATAGCAATTATCAACAATACCATACAGGGAGAGGCTTCCCATCGGTGCAGGTGGAAAAGAGCTGTTGAGACAGGAATGACCCTTCAGGAAGTACAGGGAAATGGGACTTTATTGGTACCTCAGTAGAACCCGGGTTATGCAATCACACCATTCAACCCAACAAGACAGCTTTTTACCCAGCCCCTGATGAAGCCTGGTGGGCTTGCAAGGCCTCAGGAGTGACCCTCTTTGTCTCGGGAGAAATCTTAGAAAATAACCATGAGTGGTGCATCTTAGTCCTTTTATACACTCGTGTGATCTATCATCCTTATGAGAGTCTCTTAGACACCATAGAGGGAATCCACCAAGCCCATAGACAAAAGCGGGTGATAGGTGTCACCCTCATTACTGTGGCCTCCATGCTGGGGGCTGCTGGAGTGGGAGTGGGCACAACCTCCCTCATTACCACACATCAGAAGGTACACTCACTCAGAGCAGCCATTGACGAAGATCTAGAGTGGATAGAGACCTCCATAAGTCATTTAGAAAAATCCCTTACCTCACTGTCCGAGGTAGTATTACAGAACAGGAGAGGACTTGACCTGATTTTCCTTCAACAGGGATGAGTCTGTGCCGCACTGGAAGAAGAGTGCTGCTTCTACGCTGACCACTCAGGGGCGGTCCGTGAGTCCATGACCAAATTGCGGGAGGGGCTCACTAAAATAAGACGGGAAAGAGAAATACAAACTGGATGGTTTGAAAGCTGGTTTAACCAATCTCCTTGGCTAGACACCCTGCTATCCTCTCTTGCTGGGCCCTTAGTGATCTTGCTGGCAAACGCTAGAAGAAGAAGTGATCTTGCTTTTGCTCCGTACCCCTGGCCCCTGTATTTTAAACCGAGTGACTGGCCTTATCCATCAAAGGTTTAAGTCGGTAGTTATGCTGTCTCATGTGGTCGAAGACCTCACAAATCATAGTGGGCAAAAGACCCCCTGGGTCCAAACAGCCTTGAGTGAAATACAGAGTGAAAGTGTCTGATGAGTTCTGCAAGCTGGTGTGGTAGTCAATGATGGGTAAGGCTCTTCCTGGGAGGGGCAACCTGAGATAGGCACGCACCCCAACAACGACCTCACTCGAGCTGGTCTGATGACCAAAGATGGGTATGTTGTCTTCCAGGATGAGGCAACATAAGAGGCACAGACCCCGAGGCTTCCAGGCTATGACACCAACAGGCCCCCAAACCACGACAGCTCCAACAAAGAAAACAAAAAAGAGGGAAGTATTGGAACACACCCTAGGCCCATAAGTCACTTCCTCATCACTCTGGTATGAGAACACTGTGAGTCACTAATATCCCGAGAATAACCTCAATGGTTGTACTTCTTGGAAACCACTTCAGAAAAACCACACCTGCTTCCCCTCTGCAAAATAAGATAACCCTGCCTGCCAAAATTCTGCCCGCCAAAAAATTCCTTTAAATATCAATGCCTAGCACATAATAAATGAAGAACTGCTTGACAGACTTCCCTGCTGAGTCTGAGTGTCCTTTCAGGCTCGGGGGCCAGTGGCAACTACCTTCTTCCCCTGGGGGTCTGGGACCGATATCCAAGGGTCCTGACACTGCTAACCCTTTCCTCCAAAGTTGTTTTCATTTCTGTGATTAATAAGTTTATTATTGCTTGCATACTTTTCTTATCTATGTTTATTTCTGGCTGATTTGTAGTTTATTCTGGGCTTTTGTCTTCATTCCTTGTAGTAGCAGTTTTATTTGCTGTTGATCTACCCTTTTTATTAATTTGTTTTTATTATTTTGTATTAATGTGTTTTTTATTTTTATGTTCTGTTGCTCCTCAATTGTTGTGTTTTGAGTATAAGCCACACTATACTAAATACCTTTATTACAAATGCAGTCACCAACCTCAGAAATTACAACAATAGTAACTGAAACAAGGATTGAAGCAGTTTAACCAATACCAGTTAGCCCAACAATGCCTCAAGTCCAAGAAAAAATAGCAACCAATACAAATAAAAAATAAAGAGAAAGGAAAAAAGGGATAACAGGAATAGACAATTATGCAAATCTACTGTCCACTGTAAATTCTAGGGGTAGCAAGAGGAGAAAGGGAACAGAGCAGAGACATACACAAAGAGAGTCCACTCTGAGTCAAATTTCTTCCCTGAAATAATTCACAAATGAGTATCAGTGACTTCAGGAAGCAGAGGAAGGAGGAAGGAGAAAGGAAGGAAGGGGGAAAAAGAAAAGAAAAAAAACAGTAAAAGAGCAGTGAAAGGAGAGTTGTGAGTATTTTTTTTTAATTAGCTAGGAGAAGGGAGAAGGGGGAGAGTGGATAGTAGAGACAAGTTCTTCTCACAATGGATAAGACACCCAGTCACCTAGCAATGGAAAGTATACTAAGAATTAATTTTGGTCACCCTGAGGGAAAGGGCAAAGGTATACACATTTATATGATAGTAAAATAAAATAGAACTGAGTAAAAAGCCCTAGCAGTGGGTCTTCAGCTTGGACAGCTCCCTGTTAGAAAAAAAAAAAAAAAAAAAAAAACCTTCCAGGCAGATACTCTCAGGAGAAGTGAGGTTTTGCTTTGTCAGATATTTGTCACTCCAATTGGGCCTAAGTCCCTTACTCAGAGGAAAAAAAAAAAAAAAAGATAGCCAAGGTACTCAGAAAGAAACAGGATTGGAATGGCACCCCTGATGAGCCAGGAATCTTGGTAAAAAAAAAAAAAGGTCAGCGGGAAGCCTGCTAGCAGTGGCTCCCTATCCCTAGAGTCTGGTTATGGGGGTAGGGGAAGAGATAAATAAATAAATAATTTCCTTTATTTTTGCTCTATTTCCTAACCAAAATTTAGTTATAGTCACCTCCTTGGTGTCATACTTAGAACGTCTTGTTCACAGTCCTGCTGAAGGCCAGGATCTGATGCTTTCTAGCAGTTGTCATAAGAGCTCAAGCCAGCAGCTGCTTCCAAGTTGTCATCTTGGCTCCACTCCCTCAGTCTGCAGGTTTCTATCTTCCTCTCCCCCTCTCTGTTTTCCCCATTTCTCTCTGTCCTATGCAACAGTAACAATAGCAACAATAATAATAACAACAATTATAAACAACAAGAGCAACAAAAGGGAAAACATAGCCTCCAGGAGCAGTGGATTCATAGAAAGGCACTGAACCCCAGCAATAACCCTAGAGGCAAAAAAAATCAACCATATGATAAACATGAAGTGAGGTATTTGTGCTTAGGATAAGATTAAAGTTTTTATTTGGACCTGTTTTACCTCATTGTATCTGGTGTTCATGAATGAGAGCAGAATCAAAAATTATTCCATACACTTTGAAAAAGTGTTGGAAAATAGTGGCATTCATATATCTCAGAGTCATTCTCAACATATATTATTTTGGCCTTGCTTGCATCTGCATTCATAAATTTTGTCTCTGACAATGAGCAGCTTGATTTATATTATCTACAATTTATTTGCTTGCACGTTTAACACTAATATACATGTAAAGTAGTTACATAGTTGCTAGCCCTTTTTTGTTTAACAAATTTATCCACAATAGTATTTTTTTTAATTTGCCTTACAGTAAGGAGTTAAAACTTTCTTTTCCACAGTTATTTAGGTCAGTTCTATTTGTCTCTATGTAATGTGGCTACACAATTCATTAATAATGAATTCACAATTATTTTTGGCAGTCTGCATTTTGTGATTGGATCCTAAAAGGTCTTTGTTGATTGTGTTTTAATATACCTACAGTAAAGATCAACCTGTAATGCACATTGTTATTTATTTTGACATTAATTTATCTACTTTCAGAGTGTCATATTGAATAATTTCATCAGTCTAAGTTTCTTTTAAGTATCCATAAAAGCAATCTATTTCTCAACTTCTTGAAAATCACAATTCTGTTATTTGTCAGTATAGTTTTGCCTTTTCCTGAATAATTCTGGGTGTCATATGAGTGAATCATTCTATATGTATTTGTGTCTGTTAATTTTCATATAGCAAAACACATTAAAGTTAATTAATTTTGACATCAATCTTGTTTAATAAATACTTTGTCTTTTTATAATTAGTAGTATATTGTGGAGTAGATATGCAAAAATCCCGTTGTATTCTCAGATTGAATAGCAAGTTGGTTATTTGCAACTTTATGCTGAAGACGAATAGAGAAATAAAGGTGAACTATAAGAAAAATGTAGGGAGTTTGTCAGTAGAGCAGCGGGTAAATCACATGTAGTGCAAAGCTCAAGGACCAGTGTAAGGATCCCAGTTTGAGCTCCTGGCTCCCCACCTGCAGGGGGGTCACTTCACAGGCAGTGAAGCAAGTCTACAGGTGTCTATCATTTTCTCCCCATCTTCCCCTCCTCTCTCCCTTTCTGTTCTATCCAAGAATGATGACATCAATAACAACAACATTAATAACTACAACAACAATAAAAAAACAAGGGCAACAAAAAGGAAATACATATTTTATAAAAGTAAAGGATATTGAATGTCTTCCTCAAAGTCATACATTTGTAAATGCTTCGATCATTTTTAAATAATGTACAGTCTCTTCTTGTGTGTGTACTTTTTTATTTAACCCTATTTTTCATCTACAGGTCATTTTGATTATTTATTTCCATTCTTTTTTTCAAAATTGTCAGACAGTAGTCCTATCACCAGATTTAGAACAATCCTTTCCTTCTCTAATTTTTTGATGCCTACTGAATTGTAAATTAAGTTTTTGCATTCATATTCTGTATTCAGTAATTTCAAGATCAGTTTTTTTGGCTTCAGGTTATCTTTTGTTATCTTACATTTTATCTAAATTATTTGACATTTAATTTCTGCCCATCATGCAAATATAATGAATGGGGGCATTTAATATTTGAATATTTAATTATTTGGTATCTGTCATTACTCTATAAATTAGTTTTCTTAGTAGATACAGGCTATTAGATATTAAAATATGATGGATAATTAAGTGTTCCAAGTTTGTCTAAAGGAAAATGCAAAGTTGACTTATCTATATTGTGCTTGAAAGTAAACTGAGTTTCAACTTTTGTTTACTGTGGTACAAATGATGAACCGCTGTGGTGGGAATTATGTGGAGTTGTACCCTTCTTATCCTATGGTTTTGTCAATGTTTCCTTTTTATAAATAAAAAAATACTTAATTTTAGTAAGATTTTTTCAGTTGATATTACCAAATACCTGAAGAATAGTCAGTAGACATTTCAATGGAAACAGATCATGTTTACTTATATTAGTTTTAAAACACTGACAGCTATTTAAAACAAAAGTTTTTTTTTTTTTTTTTTTTATGGAAGTGACCAGTGATGGTGAAAGGAGGGATCTATTAGAGGTCTAGTCCCATCATATCTATGTGGGAATACCAGGATACCCTGACTAGGGCCCTGGATGATGGGCTGCCCTGGTAGTGACCAAGAGAGCCATCATTAAAGTATGCCAATCTTTTGACATTATCCAGCCTTTGTAGTCCTTACTTTATCTGACAAGGCTAGTCTTAAAGTGATTGAGAAAAGCCATGTAGAGTATAGGAGAGGAGCAGAGAATATTTTATTAAATACTTTATGGTGTCTTTTTTAGAAAAGACACTTACTTGTCTTGCTTTGTCTACTTGCTTGTGTTACTTATTTTGTCTAATTCTACTCACTGCAGACTATTGTACAATTTTACTTAAAGTATTTATTTCCCCTAACTTATGGAATAGGACATGTATTTTATTCCTTGGGCCCTGGTCTATATGTACTTTCTGTAATTTTGTCCTTTTTCTATATAGTCAATTCTTTATATTGTTTTAGGAAGAAAAAGTTTCTGGGAGATGTTTATTATTTTTCAGTCAACTTTTCAGTTATAAATCTGTTAAACATACTTCTTCAAAGAATTTCCATCTCAGTTTGTGTGTGTGTGTGTGTGTGTGTGTGCGCGCGTGCACGCACGCTCAGTTGAACAAATAGATGAATCTTCTCTTTTGCAGCTGTTAGCGAAGCAAAATTACAATGTGACCCTGATAAAATTGAAATTCAAGGTAGCTGTGCTTGTATGTATCACATTAAAAAATTTTATGTATTTATTATTGACATAACACTTGGTTTAAAGTACTGAAACATATTTTTTATTTCTTTATTGGGGGATTAATGTTTTACAGTCGACAGTAAATACAATAGTTTGTACATGCATAACATTTCTCATTTTTCCACACAACAATACAATCCCTGCTAGGTCCTCTGCCATCCTGTTCCAGGACCTGAACTCCTCCCCCACCCCCACAACAGTCTTTTACTTTGGTGCAATAAACCAACTTCAGTCCAAGTACTTCTTAATGTTTTCTCTTCAAATCTTGTTTTTCAATTTCTGCCTGAAAGTACTGAAGTATTTTTAGAGGTATAATTTCACAGTTCTACATCATTGTAAGAGTGCTACACTACGTTACATTGCCATCTCACCAAGAGATCCCTCTTGCTCATCTCTCCCTGCACTTTCCCATTCCTTCTGAATCACTACTCTATTTACTGATAGTATGATTCAGTTTTGTTGTTATTTCTCTTACGTTCATTTGCCTTAGCTATTTATATTTCACATATAAATGAAACCATTGGTGATTGTCTTTCACCTCTTCACTGATTTTTCTTGTGTTGTTTTATCTGGGCTGGCTTCATGGGTGGGTAACAGAGATGACCAGAGACACATGGCTGGGCTAAGAATGCAATTTAATCTTTATTCACGAACGGGGCAAATCACCACACCATGTGCTTTTATCCATCATCCTCTCTCTACCACTGCTGCTGGGACTCTGCCCGTCCTTAGCTTATGGGCACGAAAACTAGCAAGGACCAAAGAAAACGAGGCACGAAATTAGCAAGGACCAAACCGTTTCTCTCAGAGGTAGGGGGAAGGGGGCCAAACCAACACGAAGAATACCAACATTCTTGGAATAGTTGCTTTGAGTTCCATCTACTTTGTCCCCAAAATGGAATACTCACATTTTTTATGACAAAGTAGTATTGTTTTTTAAAGATTTACTTTTTTTAGATTTTTCCCCTTTTGTTGCCTTGTTTTTCATTGTTGTAGTTATTATTGTTGTTATTGATAACATCATTGTTGTATAGGACAGAGAGAAATGGAGAGAAGAGGGGAAGACAGAGAGAGGGAGAGAAAGACACCTGCAGACCTGCTTTACCATCTGTGAAGTGACTCCCCTGCAGGTGGGGAGCTGGGGCCTCCAACCAGGATCTTAATGCCAGTCCTTGCACTTTGCATCACGTGCACTTGAGCCACTGAGCTACTGCTCGACTTGAACAAAGTAGTATTTTACTGAGTATATATCTCACAAATTTTCAAATTCAGTCATATGTATAGACATTTCAGTTGATTTCATGTTTTGGCTTTTGTAAGCAATGTTGTTATGAGCACAGAGGATCATATACCCTTTTTAATTAGTGTTTTTCCATATCATTTGAATAAATGCTTAGAGTGGTATTGTAGGATCATCAGGTATTTACTGCCTCAAAAAATAGTGTTAGGCAAAAAAGGGCAGGAACAGCTATTCTTATATCTGACATGATAGACTTCAAAATAGATAAGATTAAAAAAGATAGGAATGGACACTACTTAATGCTCAGAGGATCAGTCAATCAAGAGGACTTAACAATTATTAACCTCTATGCACCCAATGAGAAGCCATCTAAATACATCAAACTTCTACTGAAAGAGCTACAGCAATATATTAACAGTAACACAATCATAGTAGGGGACTTCAACACCCCACTATCTCAACTTGACAGATCATCCAGGAAGAAAATCAGTAAAGACATAAGGGAGCTAAATGAAGAGATAGATAAACTAGAACTATTGGACATTTTCAGAGTCATTCATCCCAAGAAACTGGAATACACATTTTACTCAAATCCACATGGGTCATTCTCAAGGATAGACCATATGTTAGGCCACAAAGACAGCATCAGCCTATTCAAGAGCACTGAAATCATCCCAAGCATCTTCTCAGACCACAGTGGAATTAAACTAACACTTAACAATCAACAAAAGATTAGTAACAGTCCCAAAATGTGGAAGCTCAACAGTACACTTCTTAACAATTTCTGGGTCAAAGAGGAAATCAAGGAAGAAATCAAAATGTTTCGAGAATTCAATGAAAATGAAGACACAAGCTATCAAAATATTTGGGACACAGCTAAAGCAGTCCTAAGAGGGAAGTTCATAGCTATACAAGCACACATTAGGAAACAAGAAAAGGCACAAATAAACAGCCTGATTGCACATCTCAAAGACCTAGAAGAAGAACAACAAAGGAATCCTAAAGCAACCAGAAGGACAGAAATTACTAAAGTTAGGGCAGAAATAAATAACATTGAGAATAGGAAAACCATACAAAAGATCAATGAAAGTAAATGTTGGTTCTTCGAAAGAGTAAACAAAATCGACAAACCTTTAGCCAGACTCACAAAACAAAAAAGGGAGAAGACCCAAATAAATTGGATAGTAAATGACAGAGGAGAAATCACAACAGACACTGCAGAAATTAAACATATCATGCAAGGCTTCTGTGAACAACTATATGCCACCAAGCTAGAGAACCTGGAAGAAATGAATGATTTCCTAGATACCTACCAACTTCCAAAACTAAGTAAAGAGGAAGTGGATAACATGAACAGGCCCATCACAGCTAATGAAATTGAAACAGTTATCAAAAATCTTCCCAAAAATAAAAGTCCTGGACCAGATGGTTTTACAAATGAATTCTACAAAACTTTCAAAGAAGAACTAATACCTCTACTTTTAAAAGTCTTCCAGAAGATTGAAGACACTGGAATATTCCCTGCCAGCTTCTATGAAGCCAACATCACCCTGATACCAAAAGCAGACAGGGACACAACCAAAAAAGAAAACTACAGACCAATATCTCTGATGAACATAGATGCTAAAATATTGAACAAAATTCTAGCCAACCGGATACAGCAGTATATCAAAAAGATTGTTCATCATGTCCAAGTGGGGTTAATCCCAGGCATGCAAGGTTGGTTTAATATACGTAAATCAATCAATGTGATCCACCACATCAACAAAAACAAGACCAAAAACCACATGGTCATATCAATAGATGCAGAGAAAGCCTTTGACAAAATACAACATCCCTTTATGATCAAAACACTACAAAAAATGGGAATAGATGGAAAATTCCTGAAGATAGTGGAGTCTATGTATAGCAAACCTACAGCCAACATCATACTCAATGGTGAAAAACTGGAAGCATTTCCACTCAGATCAGGTACTAGACCTGGCTGCCCACTATCACCACTACTATTCAACATAGTGTTGGAAGTTCTTGCCATAGCAATCAGGCAGGAGCAAGGAATTAAAGGCATACAGATTGGAAGAGAAGAAGTCAAACTCTCCTTATTTGCAGATGACATGATAGTATACATGGAAAAACCTAAGGAATCCAGCAAGAAGCTTTTGGAAATCATCAGGCAATACAGTAATGTGTCAGGCTATAAAATTAACATTCAAAAGTCAGTGGCATTCCTCTATGCAAACACTAAGTTAGAAGAAATTGAAATCCAGAAATCAGTTCCTTTTTCTATAGCAACAAAAACAATAAAATATCTAGGAGTAAACCTAACCAAAGAAGTGAAAGACTTGTATACTGAAAATTATGAGTCACTACTCAAAGAAATTGAAAAAGACAAAAAGAAGTGGAAAGATATTCCATGTTCATAGGTTGGAAGAATTAACATCATCAAAATGAATATATTACCCAGAGCCATCTACAAATTTAATGCTATCCCCATCAAGATCCCAAGCACATTTTTTAGGAGAATAGAACAAATGCTACAAATGTTTATCTGGAACCAGAAAAGACGTATAATTGCCAAAACAGTCTTGAGAAAAAAGAACAGAACCGGAGGCATCACACTGCCAGATCTCAAACTGTATTATAGGGCCATTGTCATCAAAACTGCTTGGTACTGGAACATGAACAGACACACTGACCAGTGGAATAGAATTGAGAGCCCAGAAATGAGGCCCCACACGTATGAACATCTAATCTTTGACAAAGGGGCCCAGACTATTATATGGGGAAAGCAGAAAAAAAAATAGTGTTAGGCTGGGAGTCAGGTGGTAGAGCAGCGGGTTAAGCACAGGTGTTGCAAAGCGCAAGGACCGGCATAAGGATCCGCATAAGGATCCCAGTTCGAGCACCCGGCTCCCCACCTGCAGGGGAGTCACTTCACAGGCGGTGAAGCAGGTCTTAAGGTGTCTCTCTTTCTCTCCCCCTCTATATCTTCCCCTCCTCTCTCCATTTCTCTCTATCCTATCCAACAATGATGACATCAATAACAATAACTACAACAATGAAGCAGAGGATTCGTAGTGCAGGCATCGAGCCCCAGCAATAACCCTGGAGGCAAAAAAGGGGGGAATTACATTTTTCTTCAAAAGAGCTAGAATTTTTAAGGGTGTACATATTCAACATGCATTAATTAAGTTGATGAGCTGGTACTTTCTTTGTTGTCAATACTTATGAGACAAACTAGGAATATTGTTCTTTGCTGATTGGTAGAGAATGACTATTTTCCTAAATGTATTTTATTTTGTCTTTTTATGAATTTGTGAATAAATTTTCATGAGCATTTTCTGTTAGTGTGAGGTTTTCCCATAGGCCAGTTTCTGTTCTATAAGTCACTCAACTACAGATGGTGCAGTTTTTCTTACCAAGTCAGTTGGCTGCCTCATTATCCCCACCCCCTCCAGGAAGGCCAGAGGTTGTGGTGGAGTTGATTGAATCCACGTTTTTCTGTAGGTGTACTATTGATGTCTTTCCTGCAATCAATTCAATGGGATTTCTCGTAGCTTGGTATAGACTTTCTTCTCAAGAACTCAAAGAGGAACTGAAGCAAGAGACCACTGTTCATGCATTCTCTCTTTTAGAACTGGGTGGAATAAATATTAGACTTGGAGATAGGGTATGCTCAGAATTTTTTTTAACTTTCATGAATGATTTTTAAAAAATATTTATTTATTCCCTTTTTGTTGCCATTATTGTTTTATTGTTGTAGTTGTAATTGTTGTTGTTGTTATTGTCATCATTGTTGGATAGGACAGAGAGAAATAGAGAGTGGAGGTGAAGGCAAAGAGGGGGAGAGAAAGATAGAGACCTACAGACCTGCTTCACCTCCTGAGAAGCGACTCCCCTGCTGGTGGGGAGCCAGGGCCTTGAACTGGGATCCTTAACCAGTCCTTGCGCTTCTTGCCACGTGCACTTAGCCTGCTGTGCTACTGCCTGACTCCCCTATGAATTAACAATGACTTTTTATCATATTCTAAAATGTTTTGTCCCATTTTGGGGGCATACTCCAATTCTTCTTCTTCTTCTAGCATTTGCCGCATACTCCAATAAAAATATCTAATATGTTTTAGTGAAATACATTGTACCAAAATTCAGATAAATCAGTGACTCCCTATACTCATTCATTATTGCTGATGTTTTTTTTTTATTTAAGAAAGGATTAATTAACAAAACCATAGGGTAGGAGGGGTACAATTCCACAAAATTCCCACCACCCAATCTCCATATCCCACCCCCTCCCTTGATAGCTTTCCCATTCTCTATTCCTCTGGGAGCATGGACCCAGGGTCACTGTGGGTTGCAGAAGGTAGAAGGTCTGGCTTCTGTAATTGCTTCCTGGCTGAACATGGGCCTTGACTGGTCGGTCCATACTCCCAGTCTGCCTCTCTCTTTCCCTAGTAGGGTGGGTCTCTGGGGAAGCGGAGCTCCAGGACACATTGGTGGGGTCTTCAGTCCAGGGAAGCCTGGCCGGCATCCTGATGACATCTGGAACCTGGTGACTGAAAAGAGAGTTAATATACGAAGCCAAACAAATTGTTGAGCAATCATGGACCCAAAGCTTGGAATAGTGGAGAGGAAGTGTTATTGCTGATGTTTTTAAGGATTTGGTTTTAAATATGTTGTTTAAAAATTTCATTATTTGAGTAATCTTTACCAGTTCACTTAGTAAAATATGAGCTGTTGAGATCAATAATCCTTCAAAAATACGTTATATTAGAAAGGAAGTCTTATTTTCACATGACATTTCTACTTTTTTTCTCATACCAATTGCAGCCTGAATTTACTACTATATCAGAACATGGGAAAGAATATCAATTGAGGGTTCGATCTGGAATGTAAAATTGCATTAAAACTGAAAACTGTTAATCAAGGTAATATATTAAATTCATTGGATTCTTAGAAAAGTCACTGAAGTCAGTTATATGATTATATTTCCCATTTAATTATATATGAGGCATGTTAATAATAATAAAATTAATTTATAGTTGCTCAGAAGATCTACATTGCAATCCAGCTTTCTCTTTCCTCAACTCAAAACATAGATTTTAAAAGCAATGAGCAATCTGGTCCTCATCATTTTTCTCTTCTGCTTTTTCCTCCTTTTCATCTCCCTTACTTATTCTTTTCTTTCCTTTTGGAGGTTGATGGACAAAACTTTCCTTAAGAATTTCAAAATCATAACCAGTGAGGGAGGTTTGATGATTTTTGTTTAAAATTTTGATCTTTCTCCTTGATTCTTAGAAGGACATTTTAATCATTAACTGAATGTGAAAGAATATTTCTTTTGTAGGAAGTTTATGAAAGACAGTACACTATTTGTTTAGCTATACAGATTCCTGAGACTATCCTTTTCTATTGCCATTTACTTGGTTAACTATTTCTCTTACTATTTCTTAAAGAAATTTAATTTATTTATTTTTAGTGGAAGAGAGATACAATAAGATATGAATAGAGAACATTAATTCCCCAATAAAGAAATTAAAATAATATATAAATAAAGAGAAAAACTAGAGCACTGCTCAGCTCTGGTGGTGCTGAGGATTGAACATGGGGTCTCAGAGCCTTAGGCACAAAAACATTTTGCATAACCATTATTCTTTCTCCCCAACCTCCTCCCTCTTTTTTTTTTTTTTTCTTGTTCTTTTTCCATAGACAAATATTTTCATTTTCTGGATTTAGTGGGGTATTTGAGCCAAATAAAAAGTGGTAGAAAGTTTGGCTTATTCTTGGTGTGGAATTTTTCTTAATTCATTTTGATTTTCCTTTAAGATTATTCATTTATCAGTAGCCTATGGTATGAGTTTTTTATCCATAATCTTTGATATAATTCAACAATGGATAGAGCATGAATATTTGCCTTAGGAGATATTATAGATAGATCTGAACTGAATGCTCAATTGTATGCAAAAAAAGAAAGAAAAAAGTCAAATTTTCTTGGTGCTTGAAGTATAATTTTCTATTATATGTATATATATATATTTCAAATTTTATACAGTGAATATGAATTGATAACCTTATTGAAAATAGTAACATGTATGTATGTATATATTTGGTTTTGTATAGACAAAGATTGTACCATATTTTTTAAGTAAGAGAAAATAATTTAAGAATAATTTCTCAACTCAGTGTTCCATGTTAACCAAGTTATGAGAAGATTTTATTGGTATATTCCTTTAGTAAAATACTCAGTGTATTTTTTCAACAAATAGGTAAAAAGAACAAGTAGGTTTAAACTTGGCACTGTCTTCTTGTCATGTGGATCTTCACGGGACATGACATCATCCTGTACTAATGGAACCTGTAGTGAGGCTGTTGTGTACCACACTGCTATAACAGATTTTTTTCTCAAGATAGAGATCGAGTCACAAGCATTGTTGTGGAATCAATACTTAATGAAAATTTCCTGTGGAACAATTACATTCCAGAAGGCATTCAGGTTGGCAAATTATAGAAATATAGCTTTTTTTTAAAAATGTTTATTTATAAAAGGAAACACTTATAAAACCATAGGCTGAGAGGGGTACAACTCCACATAGTTCCCACCACCAGAACTCTATATCCCATCCCCTCCTCTGATAGCTTTCCTATTCTTTATCCCTCTGGGATTATGGACTCAGGGTTGTTCTGAGATGCAGAAGGTGGGAGGTCTGGCTTCTGTAATTGCTTCTCTGTTAAACATGGGCATTGGCAGGTCGATCCATATAGTTTTAAAATATATTTTTGTTTGTGTTTGTAGTGTCAGGGCCCCATGTGTGTACAATTTTACTTCTTCTGGGTCATTGTCTTCATTTTATTTTTTATTTCATAAAGAGAGGAGAGAACCAGAAACAAAAGAGGAGAGACACCACTGAATTGGTTCATTCTCCCTGGAGTTTTTTGTGGCACCCATGGTGCTTCAGTGAATTAATTATCTTTACAAGTGAAACTTAGACTAAGTATTTATGCTTTAGAAGTGCACCTAGTAATTAGTAGTATGTAATTAGCAACACTTCATGACAAGACTACTCAAAGGAAAAATCTATTGTAGTCATTGTGAACACTTAGATATGTCTACATCTCAAAATTAATCATTTTAAAGTGATTTAATAATTACTTCAATCTTTAAATGTTTTTATTATGAGAGAAGCAATAATTAATTTAAAAGTCATTGATATTAATAACCAGCTATCATATAAATAGCAATTACTGGTAATATTTAATGAAAATATCTTTGCTTTTTAAGATCAGAGTAAAGGATGTTCCAACAGATTACTGCTACTCATTTACTGACACACATATAATTACATTCAATGGCAGGTAATTTTCTGAAAATTTTTTCATAGCTTTTGTTGTTTTTGGATTTCATTGTTATGTCTTAAACATCATGTGACTTTATTAGTTTGTAGTTTCATTGACCAAAAGTTTATCCTGTATAAACACCATTGACTTGTTTTAAGATACTAATTTATTTGTATGAAATGTGTTTTTTTTTCCTTTAAAATATACCCTTTAGTAAAAATGAAGTCCAGTTGTCAAGCCAAACTTGTAAAGATGAATATTGCAAATGCAGACATCCTTTTTTTTTTTTTACTTGCTGGTTCTCGGTACCTGCACTAAGGAATCTACTGCTACTGAGACCATTTTTTGATTTTCCGATAGGACAGAGAAAAACTGAGGGGGGAAGGGAAAACAGAGAATGAGAGAAAGGAATAGACACCTGCAGACCTTCTTCACTGCTTGTACAGGGGTTAGGTGGTGGCACACCTGGTTGAGTGCACATGCCACTGCTTTTGAAGTTGCCCCAACAGGTGGGAAGCCAGGTCTCCAACCAGAATCCTTGTGCAGGTCCTTGTGCTTCATACTATGTGCACTTAACCCTGTGTGCCTCCTCCTGTCCCCCCAGAAAATCCCTTGTAATGAACAGTTTGATCATTTATTTTTTATTAAATTTATGATTTTTTTTCCACTACTGGGACTTCTTGCTCTGGACTGATGCTTTAAGATAAAGAGATGTAGCTAGATAGTGAGAGAGTAGGAAAGACACCATAACACTCAAGCTTCCCCCAGCTTGGTGGGACCTGGGATGGAACTTGTGTTTATTGTGTGACAAAGCAGGCACACACCCAGGTGAGATATTTTTCTAACCCATGACCATTTCTTATTATTTTTTTTTAGTATAGATGCTGCTGAAGTGTGCACTATATCGTTTTTATAATTATTACGTTACTCACCCTAAAGAAATGTTCACTATGTTGCATTATTTCATGTTAGAAAGGATTATGGTGATTAAGTTCATCATTTAAAATTTAACAAGGTTAATTTTCCAACAACTGAGTTATGAACAGTATTTTAAATTCTGACAGTATAACTGTCCATGAACAACATAGATAAATATCCCCTTCCCTTAGGTAGTTTATTTTTGCACAATGGAAAAGAGAAGTATAAAGTCAATAAATACAATAGACAGTGTATCTGACTACTGAATGCAGTAAAAGAAGTCAAGAAAGATGCGAAATAAAGATTGCAAATAGAATTTTACTAAAATTTTGAAGTACTAGAGCAGTGAGTCTACTCTTCATCACAACTTTACTTCATTTACTGCTCTACAAATAAATGTTCAAGATATAATAAAAGTATTAAACTTTTAGATTTTTATTGTGTCAAGATGTTAATGTGTATAAATAATGTTAATATTTGTTTTATATTATTGCATTACATTACAGTAATTCTTACAATAGTTAATATTTGTTAATAGGGAATATGATAATTTCAGGATTGGAACATTTGAACTATACAAAAACATGTCACGTGATTTCAAAGTCCAAATACATCAGTGGGACTGTGGAAGCCTACACTACACTGTGTCGTGCAACTGTGGTTTTGTTGCCAAAGAGGAAGGTGATGTAGTTACTTTTGATATGTGTAATGGTCAATTACCTGAATCACAGCCTTACTTGTCTGTAAAGAGCCAAGATGTAACCAGCAATATCAAGATAACTGAATCATCTGTAGGAAGAAAATTCACAGTACTATTACTATTAAAGGGTTGTTTACTTTCCTCTTCATAGTTTAGATTAAAATATGAATTTCTTTTTATTGCTATTACATTTGGAGCTGCTATTTTTCAGTGTTAATTCCTTCAAGAAAATAGTGTTTAGCAACTAAGTAGTGGTGTACCCAGTGGAGCAAACAAATTGCCATGTGGGAAGATCCAGATTCAAGCTTATGATCCCCACAGATAGTAGGGAAGCTTCATGAGAGGTAAAGTAGTTCTACAGGTTCTCTCTGTCTCTTTCTCCCTCTCTAACTCCCTTTTCTCTTTAATTTTCTCTCTGTCCTATCAGATAAAATTAAAAAAGAAACTTATGTTTAGATAATTAGTTCTTTAAAAGAATAAAAAATGACCACATTAGACACAATATAATTAAAACTTGGTATTAAGTACACTTAATACCAGAGGACTACACACTTAAAATGGCTATAATAGTAACTTTTTAAATTTTTTAATCTTTATTTATTTATTGGATAGAAACAGCCAGAAATCAAGATGGGAATATAGAGAGGGAGAGAGACAGAGAGACATCTGCAGCCCTGCTTCAACACTCATGAAGCTTTCCCCTGCAGGTGGGGACTGGGGGCTCAAACCTGGGTCCTTGCATACTGTAACATGTGTGCTCAACCAGCTGCACCACCACCTGCCCCCAACAGTAACTTTTAATCTAGATATAGACATACCATTCAATACTACACAATAAATTAATTTACACAAAAATTACCAGCTAAATGTAAACCATGAATGAATGAAGTAGATACAATATAATTAAAACTATGTCAAATCTAAATTGTTATATTTAAAATTTAAATAGAAAACTAGGTAGGTTATTAAAAAAGTTATTTTTGATAGTGCATAGTAAATGATATTTATTTTTTAAATACTTATTTTATTTTTAAAAAGAGAAGCAGAAAGAAAAAGTGAAAGACCAGATAACTGCTCATCTGTGGCTCCTGGTGGTGCCAGGGATTGAATGTAGCACCTTTGAGGCCTTGTACATGAAAGTTTGATATTCTTTCAGTGTGTCTTCCCACCCTGGTGACTAGTCCTTAAGAAGAAATGAAATAAAAAATTAAAAATGAATAGTTAGGGATAATGAATCAATTATTAGAAGGCATTACCTCAAAATTAGTCTGGTAGATGTGTGAAAAAGAATAGAAAATAAAGAAACAGATACAAAAATATGCATTTTATTTTGATTTTTTTAATTTATTTTCCCTTTTGTTGCCCTTGTTGTTTTTCAATGTTGTTGTAGTTATCATTGTTGTTATTGATATAGTTCTTGTAAGATAAGACAGAGAGAAATGGAGAGAGGAGGGGAAGACAGAGAGGGAGAGAGAAAGATAGACACCTGCAGACCTGCTTCACCGCCTGTGAAGTGACTCCCCTGCAGGTGAGGAGCTGGGGGCTCAAACTGGGAACCTTACACAGCACCACCTGCGCTTAACCCACTGTGCTACTGCCGTACTCCCTACGCATTTTATTTTACAGATGAAAGTTGTTATATGTGAGCTAAGTATTTGTGTTTTAAGATTATCTTCCAAAAATAATTCCAAAGTGAGCAATAATAAAATCCTATGCAAGTGAATATTGTGTTGAGGTAAGCAATAATTTTAACACATTATTAAATATTGTGTATTTGAATTATATCTTCAAAATTCAAAATGCAAATAAAAAATTGAGAAAATAATTTGATTACATAAAACATATAGATGGAAAATTTCTTTCTGATCATTAATATATAATTAGCACGTCAATTAAAATTAGTATATTATGTAAATATGAAATTCACAAAGAAATCGATTAAATATATATCTAAAACTATTAATATCTAACAAACTATGAGAAACTGCCCTCTATAAGTAATCAAGATTAAAATCAAATGTTTCTCATCCAAATTTGGTAGTATTATATGGTTACAGTTTTACACATAAATATTATTACATATAAACTGAAGGGAGACCACCTGGGACCACAACAATACAGGACTAGAATGACTCCAGGAAGGCACCAAATCACTGATGAGTGTAAAAATGTGTGGCTCAAGAACAAAAGAGGCTTTTAAGCCACAGAGCTCCAACTCAGGGATTAAAATAATATTGAAATAACTGTCAATTTCCACAATTGTGAACCCTTTAATTGCTTTACTTAGACACAGGTCAATCCAGGCAAGAGTGATCAGTAATTTGAAAAGTACTGAAAGAGGGACCTCATAACATACTAGGCAGAATGGTTAAACCAACAAGAAGAAATATTGGAGAAATGAACTAGGACAAAAGTCCAGCTAAAAGCCTCCCAAAGGCTGAATCACAAAATAACAAGATCAACATCCAGATACTAGTTAAAGAAATAATCATAGGAGTCAACAGAGTTTGAAAGAATTGTTATCAGAAATGCAGAAACAACAAATGAGACTCTGGAAGAAAACATTATCTCAAGGTTATCATAGAGCTGAGAGTTGAAATAGTGGAGCTAAGAGCACAACTAGGTGAATAAACTAAAACAGCATCAGAACAGGGTAATAAAATAGATGAACTCCAGAAAACAGTAGAGGGGAGAAAGAATAGAATAAATGAGGTTGAAGACAGAATTAGCTAGATCCAGGACAAATTAGAGACAACTAAAAAATAAGTAAGATATCTCAAAAAGAGATTAAGAGATTCTGAAAACAACAACAGAGACATATGGGTGACTTTAAAAGAAATAATATACACATTATTGGCATACCAGAGGAAGAAAGAGGAGGGAAAGAAAGCATTCTTCAGGACATAGTAGCTGAGAACTTCTATAGTCTAGAAAACATCAAAAACAAAGTTTCAAGAAGCCCAGAGTGTCCCAAACAGAATTAACCCAGATTTAAAGACACTAAGATACATCATATTTAGAATGGAAAGGAGTAAGGATCAAGAAAGAATCCTGAAGGCTGCAAGAGAAAACAAAGAGTCACCTACAGAGGAAAACCCACAAGATTAGCAGCAGACTTCTCTACACAAACACTACAGGCCAGAAGAGAATGGCAAGCTATCTGTCGAGTGCTCAATGAGAAAGGTTTTCAACCAAGATGACTGTATCCTGCTAGACTGTCATTCAGACCAGCAGGAGGCATCAAAACCTTCTCAGACAAGCAACAGTTAAAAGAATCAACTATCACCAAGCCTTCCCTGAAAGAAGTTCTGAAATGTCTCCTATAGTCAGACCACCATAAATAGGCCATATATCAGAACACTCTAAAACTCCACAAGAATGGCGTTAAAATATCTTCAATCTTTGATATCAATAAATGTTAATGGCCTGAATTCACCTATTTAAAGACACAGAGTAGGAAGATGGATCAGAAAACACAACCCAACAATTGTTATCTTCAGAACACCCACCTAACTCAACAAGACAAACACAGACTCAAAGTGAAAGGATGGAAAGCTATCATACAAGCCAAAGACCCACAAAAAAGGCCGGAACAGCTATTCTCACATCTGACATAACAGACTTTAAAATAGATAAGATTTAAAAAGTTAGGTATGGACACTACTTAATGCTCAGAGAATCAGTCAATCAAGAGGACTTTAAGAATTATTAACATGTATGCACCCAATGAAAAGTCATCTAAATACATAAAACATCCACTGTAAGAGCTACAGCAATATATTAACAGCAACATAGTCATAGTAGGGGATTTCAACACCCCCACTCTCTCAACTTGACAGATCATTCAGGCAGAAAATCAATAAAGACACGAGGGAGCTAAATGAGGAGATAGATATACTGGAACTATTGGACATTGTCAGAGTCATTCATCCCAAGAACCTGGAATACACATTCTATTCAAGTCCACATGGGTCATTCTCTAGGATAGACCATAGATAGACAGCATCAACAAATTCAAGAGCATTGAACTCATCTCAAGAAACTTCTCAGACCACAGTGGAATTAATCTAACACTTAACAATCAAGAAAATATTAGTAATAGTCCCAAAATGTAGAAGATCAACAGTACACTCCTTAACAACTACTGGGTCAAAGAGGAAATAAAGAAATCAAAATGTTTTGAGAGTTCAATGAAAATGAAGACACAAGCTATCAAAATATTTAGAACCAAGCTAAGGCAGCACTGAGAGGGAAGTTCATAGCCATACAAGAACACATTAGAAAACAAGAAAAAGCACAAATAGACAGCCTGACTACACATCTTAAAGACCTAGAAGAAGAAGAACAAAGGAACCCTAAAAAAACCAGAAGGACAGAAATAACTTAGGGCAGAAATAAATAACTTTAAAAATAAGAAAACTAAAAGAAAGATCAACGAAAGTAAATGCTGGTTCTTTGAAAGAGTGAACAAAATTGACAAACCTTTCGGGAAAAGACCCACTTAAATCAGATTGTAAATGAAAGAAGTGATATCACAACAGACACTGCAGAAATTGAGCATATCATGAGAGATTTCTATGAAAGGAATTAAAGGCATACAGTTTGGAAGAGAAGAAGTCAAACTCTCCCTATTTGCAGATGGCATGATAGTATACATAGAAAAACCTAAGGAATCCAGCATGAAGCTTTTGGATATCATCATGCAATACAGTAAGGTGTCAGGCTACAAGATTAACCCTCAAAAGTCAGTGACATTACTCTGTGCAAACACTTAGAAGAATATGAAATCCAGAAATCAATTCCTTTTACTAATGCAACAAAAACAATAAACCTAACCAAAGAAGTGAAAGACTTGTATACTAAACCTAGCCAAAGAAGTGAAAGACTTGTATACTAAAAATTATGAGTCACTACTCAAGGAAATTGAAAAAGACACAAAGAAGTATAAAAATATTCCATGTTCATGGGTTGTTCATAATCAAAATGAATATACTACCCACAGTCATATACATATTTAATGCTATCCCCATCAAGATCCCAGCCACATATTTAGGAGAATAGTGCAAATGGTGCAAATGTTTATCTGGAACCAGAAATGACTTATAATTGCCAAAACAATCTTGAGAAGAAAGAACAGAACTGGAGACACCACTCTCCCAGATCTCAAATTGTATTATAGGGCAATTGTCATCAAAACTGCTTGGTACTGGTATGTGAATAGACACACTGACCAGTGGAATAGAATTGAGAGGTCATCAGTAAACCCCCACACCTATGGACATCTACTCTTTGACAAAGGTGGCCAGACTATTAAATGGGGAAAGCAGAGTCTCTTCAACAAATGGTGCCAGAAAAAATGGGTTGAAACATGCAGAAGAATGAAACTGAACCACTGTATTTCACCAAATACAAAAATAAATTCCAAATGGATCAAGGACTTGGATGTTAGACCAGATACTATCAGATACTTAGAGGAAAATATTGGCAGAACTCTTTTCCGCATAAATTTCAAAGACATCTTCAAGGAAATTAATCCAATTACAAAGAAGACTAAGGCAAGCATAAAACTATGAGACTACATCAAATTAAAAAGCTTCTGCACAACAACAGAAACCAATGCCCAAACCAAGAGACCCCTCACAAAATGGAAGATCTTTACATGCCATACATCAGACAAGAGTTTAATAACCAACATATATAAAGAGTTTGCCAAACTCAACAACAAGACAACCAGAATATATAAATAGCTTGCCAAACTCAACCAAAAGAAAACAAATAACCCCATCCACAAACAGGGAGAGGACATGGACAGAATGTAAGCCACAGAAGAGATCTAAAAGGCAGAGAAACACATAAAAAATGCTCCAAGTCTTTGATTGAGAAATGCAAATAAAGACAACAATGAGATATCACTTGCCTCCTGTGAAAATGTTGTACATCAGAAAAGGTAACAGCAACAAATTCTGGAGAGGTTGTGGGGTCAAAGGAACCCTCCTGCACTGCTGGTGGGAATGTAAATTGGTCCAACCCTTGTGGGGAACAGTCTGGAGAACTCTCGGAAGACTAAAAATGGACCGACCCTGTGGTCCTACAGTTCCTCTCCTGGGGATATATCCTAAGGAATACAGCACTCCCATCCAAAAATATCTGTGTACACATATGTTCTTAGCAGCACAATTTGTAATAGCCAAACCTGGAAGCAACTCAGGCGTCCAACAACAGATGAGTGGCTGAGCAAGTAGCACTATATATACACAATGGAATACTACTCATCTATAAAAAATGTTGACTTCACCATTTTCAGCCAATCTTGGGTAGACCTTGAAGAAATCATGTTAAGTGAAATAAGTAAGAAACTGAAGAATGAATATGATAAGATCTCACTCTCAGGCAGAAGTTTACAAACAATATCAGAAGAGAAAAACACAAGTAAAACCTGAACAGGTCCAAGAAAGATGACAGAGGACCTAGTGGGGGTTGTATTGTTATATGGGAATCTGGGAAATGCTATGCATGTACAAACTGTTGTATTTCCTGTCGAATGTAAAACATTAATTCCCCAAAAAATAAATTAAAAAAAATAAAAAATAAAATTTTGCCCTTTTAAGTAGAGAATGAGCACTCCTAAGCCTCACCTGAATTATGTGTTAAATGAATAACTTAATAGAATGAAATGAGTGTTAAATTTGATGAAATACTTTAATAGCATCCAATGTCATAATTAGAATGTTAGTTTATCAATTTATATTACAGAGATAGTTTTTTAAAAGTATTCAGAGGGTCAGGGGTAGATACCATAATGGTTATGCAAAGAGATTCTCAGGCCGGAAGCTCCAAGGTCCCCAGTTCAATCCCCTATACCACCATAAAGACAGCTGAGCAGTGCTCTGGTTAAAATAAAAATAAAAAAAATCAGAGGAAATAACATTTCATTCTATATTATTTTGTTACCAAAGTACAGAGATGTGAATACAAAATCTAACAAAGAGCACTTTTTAAAAATTTTGTGAAAATATAAGTCCTAGAAAAATGTAAATTAAAATGACTTGTTTCTTAAAAACTAATAATTGGTTTGGTACAATACTCTGAACTCGGCCAAATTCTACATTGTGATTCCCTTTCTGTCTTCTTTCTCAACATGACTGTTTCTTAAAATTAATAATTGGTTTGGTTAAATACTCTGAACTCAGTCAAATTCTACTTTGTGATTACCTTTCTATTCTTCTATCCCTTTCTAGTCTTCTTTCTCAACTTCTGTTTATGAGTGGGATCATCCCATACTCTTTATGACTTATCTCACTTAACATAATTTCTTCTAGCTCCATCCAAAACTCTGGTGGAGGGTTAGGGTAGATTTTCAGCTTCCCTATAGGGGATTGAGTGTAGAGACAGACCTTTGGTGGTAGAAATGGTGTTAATACATATGCCTATTAAATAAAAAATAATTGGATTTGAAATCCTACAATGACAGTAGATTTAATTTTCTATATCTCTGCCGACTTTTTTTCAGTATAAAAGCAATTATATCTCTAGTCTTATGAAATTTATTTCCAGTGTATATTTTTTATGGTTAAAGACTTTTAATAACTCCAGGATTTATTCTGAAATGCCTAAACCAATACTTTAAATATTCTCATAAACATTTTCTCTATCTGTCTTAAGAATCACAAGATACAATTAAAGCATTAATCAGTAGACTATCCATTTATAGTGGATTTAATGAACCTGTATACACTACTAATAAAGAAATGCTATGGTTTACAGATTTTGCATAAAAGCTCTCCTTAGGAAAGCTAATGACACATGCAAATGAAAGTAATGTTTTAAGTATATAATGTGAGTTTAGAAAAGTAAGTGACTTGATAAATTATGAGAAGAAATATATTTTTATCACTTCTTGGGGATATTTCCATAGCTACTAACCTCAAAACTCTTATTCAAAATCTGTTTGGAGAATTCCACCAAGAAAATGAAAATGTTATAATGTAATAATAAATATTTAAAAATGTATTACTTTTAATATTTACTTTATAAACCATTTCCAAAAAAATTCAGATTATTGGCCTTATTCAGTATGCTTGCCTATTATGTGTTTACTCATGTTAACATACAAATGAAGTTTTTGAGTTATCAAATATTTATACCCTTTTTGTTCCCCTCAATTTAAAATAAAACACTTGTCTGAATTTAATATACTTTTATCCAGTAACACTTGTCCTAAAATATTCAAGTATCATAATCTTGAGACTTTTAAATATTTTTACACATAATTTATAAACATTTCAAGTTATAACATACATATAGTATCATTTTAAATTTTAGGTTTGAACTATTCAGGATATTTGCAGCCTACAATGAAAAAGCAAATATATTATACACAGTACAGACATTTTATAAATGGCATTATATGTACATAAATGTTAGAGTATGTGCCAGATTTTAAACCATGGATGTTTATTTTAATCAAATTAAAATAAAATTTGATTTTCTTTATCATGCTAATAATTTATTATATTTATGGAGATCTAAAATGAGATTAAGTGGCCTAAAGATTAAACATGTTTAATAGAAGAAAACCATAAGAAAAATATGCCCTCTACCAGGTGAGATATCTCCAACACTTCCATATTCTGTTAACAAAAGAAAAAGAGTACTAGGAATAGAGAGATAATTCATCAGGCAAGTCACCATTTTGCTATTTGTGTGGCCCAGGTTTCAACCCCATAGAAGGTGCTAATGACATCATGGGAAACTGGTGCTGTGGTATCTCTCACTTTCTATGTCTCTGAATGAAAACTAACCCCCTAGTGGTGCAAATTTAAAACAGTGAGTATCTTCAGAGCCAGTGAAACACCTAAGTTGGATACTTTGCTGTTTTCTATGTGTGCTCTCCAGGTTTGAGCCAGGCACCCACCACACTGAAGGAACCTTTACTGATCAGGTGGTGATGCACCTGGTTAAGCACACACATTACAATGCAGAAGAATGCAGGTTCAAGCCACTGGTCCCCACCTGCAGGGAGAAAGCTTCATGAGTGGTGAAGCAGGGCTACAGGTCTACTATATCTATCTATCTATCTATCTATCATCTATCTATCTATCATCTACCTACCTACCTATCATCTAACCATCATCTGTCTATCTCCCCCCACCCCTCTCAATTTCTCTGTCTACAGCCAACAATAAATATAAATATTAAAAAAAGGAACCTTTGGTTCTGTGGTCTCTCTCATTCTTCCTTTACTTCACTATCTAAAATTCTCTAAACTTCCCCTCTACCTAAAATTTTAAAAAGAGCAGCAACTGTCAGTCATTGTACTTCCAGGCTCAAAGTGTTCACTCAAACACACTCTTCCCACAAAACTATCAGCATTCACCAATCTCAAAGAAAGTTCTTCCAGGAAATGCCATGTAAGTTCTAGTGAAGTTTATTGTGGTTTTACATTCTCTTACTGGTGGTTTTTGGGGGAGCTTAGTGTGTTAGTCAACAAAACATCACCAGAGGGCTCTGATGTTTTCCTTCTTTCTTTGTTTTTATTTACATATAAAGTGTAAAAAAATGAACAAAAGGAATAGTGAAACTGTGTTATGCGAAGAGACTCTTGTGCCTGGGTCTCCAAAGTCACAGATTCAATGCCCCACACCATCATATGCCTTAGCTGAGCAGTGCTCTGGTAAAAAAAAAAAAAAAAAAAGAATTGTAATAACAATGGTGGTTATCTTTGGGAGGTAAGAGGGTGGGAATACAGAACTTCAGTGGTAGATGTAGTATGGAACTATACACTGTAATTTTACAATCTTGTAACATATTATTAACAACAACAACAAAATGTCTTCAGGTATTTTGAGAGGAGCTGGATTAAAGCAATGTGGGAAATCCCCTCTTTGAATCCTGGCAATATATGGGAGCACCATGGCTGGAGATGGGGGGAGGGGGCACTTCATGGGTGTTGAAGTAGTGCTGTGGGGGGAAGTAATGAAAAACTATCAGTAGATGTGAGAGCTATGAAGTTATGTTTTTATTTATTTACTAATTATCTGTATTAATCTATTGGATAAGATAAAGGCATCCAGAAATTGAGAGGGAAGGGGAAGATAGGGAGAGAAACAGAGAGACACCTGCTTCACCACTTGTGAAGCTTCTCCCCTGTGGGTGAGGACCAGAAGCTTCAAGTTGGGACCTTGCTCAATCAAGTGTGCAACCCTGGCCCTGAGTTATGAAATTATGTATGTGCAATAAGCAAACAAAGTATTTTAGGCTTGGCTGCTATGGCTCTTGTGCCTGATGAGAAAAATAGGTCTGTTTTCCAGATTTGTTGAGCTGAGACAATATAGCCCTTAGAATTATCTTTAAATAGCCATTGTAGAGACTCTGAGAGAATAAAATGAAAGATAAACTAGATGGCATTCCAGTTTATATTTTATTTACAAGAATGATCTTCTCTATCACTGTGAAAATAATTGTAACTTACCGGTGAAGCTTTAGTAATATTTCCACTGCCAGATACAATTAGCAGACTGCCTGCAGATGGTGGTAGATTCTCAGTTCACAGGTAACTCATTAAAAATGCATAATGACTACTTTTATAAGGAACTGTGTTAAATATTTAATGAATACATGACACTTTTGAAACGTAAAGTTCTCCATTAGCATGACATCAGATTTTCCTGTGAGTCCTGAAGTCATCTGTACAGGTAGTGACTGGTTACTTAATAGCCATCTGCTGAGTGCAGTTCACAATTAGTGTTGCACTTGCAAAGGCTATTAACTTCATTCAGAGATCTGGTGACTTCCTGAATCTATATGAAATTTAAAATGTTGTGATTAATATTATGATAAGCAGATTTTTCCTATTTAAGTTGAATCTGAAAAATAAAAGCAATTAAAATAATCAGTAGTTTTAATATTTAAAAATATTATCTTTTTTCCTCTCACTGACAGATAATCATAAACAAAATGTAGTGCATCCTAATGGTCTTTTAAAAAATAGTTATTTATTCATTACTTTTTTTTTTCCTCCAGGATTATTACTGGAGCTTGGTGCCTGCACTACAAATCCACTACTCCTGGAGGCTATTTTTCCCCCTTTTGTTTCCTTAGTTGTTCATTATTATTTTTATTGTCATTGTTGTTGGATAGGACAGAAAGAAATTGAGAGAGGAGGGGAAGACAGAGATGGGGAGAGAAAGATACCTGCAGACCTGCTTCACCACCTGTGAAGCGACCTCCCTGCAGGTAGGGAGCCCTGCCCTGACTGGGATCCTTACACAGGTCTTTGCACTTTGCATCCTGTGGGCTTAACCAGCTCTGATACTGCCTTGCCCCCTATTCGTTACTTTCTATGAGAGAGACCAGAATGCCAATCAGCTGTAGCATATGTAATATTGAGCTCAATACCAGAACTTAATGCGTGGAAATCCTATGCCTCACAACTACTATATTTACTAGGTTTATGCTAACCATTTTTGTAAGGGTTAATATTTTCAAGAAAGGTTAACTTCTTGGCACTGTAATTTTGTCTGAAGTAGTATTCCTAAGCTATATGTTTTATACATGATAGCAACTAACAAGTGTTTGACTTACACAATGAACTTGAGAAAAGTAATGAAACTTATTTGACACATATAGTGAGGATGATACCAATTTCTTACATTGCAATTGCCTCATAAAAAAGAGATGGCATAGGAGAAGATAATAAACAAAATATAAACAGATTAAAATTTGATATCAAATGTCAGTTTCCTTTATCATCACTGGTAGGAATCTTTAATAAGTGGCCAAGATAATTGTTTTGTTTGATCATTTTCTGTTTTGCCAGGCTCTCATACATACACAGTTCCACTGCTCTGAAGTGGGCTTAATATTTTTCTTTTAGGGGGGTTGGTAGCACAGCAGGTTAACTGCACATGGTGCAAAGCATAAGAACCGGCTTAAGGATCCCACCTATAGGTGGGTCATTTCACTAGCTGTGAAGTATGTCTGCAGGTGTTTATCTTTCTCTTCCTCTCTCTGTCTTCTCTTCTCTCAGTTTCTCTTTGTCCTATCCAACAATAATAACAATAGCAACAACAGTAATAACAACAACAATAAACAACAAGGGCAACAAAAGGGAAAAAATAGCCTCCAGGAGCAGTGGATTCATAGTGCAGGCACTAAGCCCCAGCAATAACCCTGGAGGCAAAAAGATATATTGTTTTATGTTAATATCATGTGATTTAAAATATGAATTAGTTATATATTTGTGAAATAGTATACATACATATATGTGAAATAACATATATAGATAAGAAATAATATACATACACATGTGTATGTATATTAATTATGTATATGTATGTATATGTACATACATATATGTGAAATAAGTCATATATATATATATATATAGTGAGAGAGAGAATGATAACATAGAGAGGGAGAAGAGACACCACAGCCTGCTCCACCATCCATGGAAGCTTGAAGCTTTCATATGATGTAACCCCAAGTACTGGAACCCTGAGTTTTACATATACATATATATTCTGCCACTCCCCCAAAATATTGTTGTAGTCTACTTTAGGACCTCAGAATCATCATCCGTATTTCCTTCGCTACTTTGATTCAATACCACCTATTCTGGGACATTCCTCTTTTGGTGGAGAACTCTGATTACAAATAAAATAAAATGCCTAGTGTTCAATAATTATTCCATTGTCCTAAACTGTTTTTAACCCCCCAGACTTGCTCATTTTTCAGGAAGACATTACTGTGCCACCTCGATCAATTAGTGAAGTTGGAAGTTGCAGGACACCTCATCCCTTGGTATGAATTGTTCTTATTCCTATCTGCATACTCAGTGAATATTTCCTCATTAATAAATAACATTTTCTGAGGATTTGGGAGCTGTATAGAATTATTATTTTTCAAATCCTTTCTTATAATAGTTCTCTTTTTGGACTTGTTGAAAAACCTATATTACCTATATCAGTCAAGCCATTTCCAATATTATTCCATAAACATACCCTGATGCAGAGCTAAAGATGAAATAAAGCATTCAGGATCATATGAAGAATTTCACTATTACTATGACCTGCACAGCAAAGTAGAATGGTGTGATCCAGAGGAAACACACACACACACACACACACACACACACACACAGCAGAAGGAGAACTTGGGGAAACATGACCTTTCGCAGAAAAAAATGGGTCATGTCTCACAAGAATCACAGTTATTTTGGGAAATTATTTTAATTTTCTTTCCCCTCATGAAATTAGAAATAGCCACAAGAAGTAGAGCTTTGTGTCACCAGCACATAAAATCTGAGTTGCTCATTTTGATAGTTGGCTTATGACCATGTGGATAGCTCTGCAAAACAAGAGTTGGGCTTATCCAAAGCCATATGGTTGAATCAAGAAGGGCAATGAGCTAGAGCAAGGCAGAAGGCAGTTCACAGTTAATGACAAAAGTCCCTATGTATAATCTATCCTTAAAAAGTTTTCTTAAATGAGTACATCCTAGAATGTTTCTAGCTGTGACCAAGGACTATGAGCTCAGACTAACAGGGACTCAGAGGCCACACAGGCTCCTGTGCTAAATAGAAATATATATGGGCCCTAGCTCAGATCAATAGGGTAATCAATGGTATTTATATATTTCCCTCATGTTTGGGAACTACTCCTAGCCCTAATTCAGCTTTCTAGCTCTATTCTAAAATCTAACAACATCTTCCCAGACAATATGTTTAGTATACCTGCATGTTAACTATGAGGCTTGGGCAAAAATTAAATGTCATGAACCCCTTGAAACATACCTAAAATAGACTTTCTAGCTCCTTCCCACACAAAGATCCCTTAATTTCATTTGCACTGTTATTACCTTTGTATAATAAAACATTGTTTATTAAATAATTAAATAAAACATTGTTTACTAAACAATGTTTTCCTGCTTTATATCTTACTGCCTGTCAGCCACCAAGTTGCAGATGCTACTATGATGCCATCCAGACTTCCCTAGGCACATGACCTCACTAATGTATGCAGGAACTTCACCTCTCCAGAGCCCTACCCCACTAGGGGAATACAGAAGCAGGCTGAAAGTATGGATTGACCTGCCCACATCCATGTCCAGTGGAGAATAAACTACAGAAGCTAGAGTTTCCACCTTCTGCACCCCATAAATAATTTTAGTCCAGGGGAGGCTGGTGGCACACATAGTACAGAAAGCAAGAATACGCGCAGGGATCCTGGTTAGAGCCCCCCACCTGCTGGGGGGTCACTTCACAAGTGGTTAAGCAGGTCTGCAGGTGTCTTATCTTTCTCTTCCCCTTTCTATCTTTCCCTCTTCTTTCAGTTTATCTCTGTGCTATGCAATAAAATGAAAACATGGCTGCCAGCCCACCTGCAGGGGGGAAGCTTCACAGTGGTAAAGCAAGGATGCTGGTGTCTCTCTGGCTTTCTCACTATCTCCCCCTCCCTTCTCAATTTCTGACTCTATTCAATAATAAATAAATAAATAAATATTTTTTTAAATGGCCACCAGGAGCGGTGGCTTTGTAGTGCTGTCACCAAGCACCAGTGATAACCTTAGAGGCAAAATAAATGAATGAATGAATTAATGAATGAATGAATAAATAAATAAATAAATAAATAAATAGAATGTTGGTCCATACTCCCAGAGGAATAAAAAACAGGGATCAGGGGGAGTAGGGCAGCTGATTAAGCTCATGTAGTGCAAAGCACAAGGACCACCATAAGGATCCCAGTTTGAGCCCCCAGCTTCCCACCTGCAAGAGAGTTGCTTCAAAGCCGGTGAAGAAGGTCTGCAGGTGCCTATCTTTCTCTCCCCCCTCTGTCTTCCCCTCCTCTCTCCATTTCTCTTTGCCCTATCTAACAACGACGACAACAGTGAAAAACAGCAAAGGCAACAAAAGGGAAAATAAATCCCCCCCAAAATTTTTTAAAGTCTTTAAGGGAGTTAAGCTGTAGTGGAGCGGGTTAAGCACATGTGGTGCAAAGCTCAAGGACCAGTGTAAGGATGCCGGTTGGAGACCCCCCTCCCCCCTCCCCCACTTGAACAGGAGTCATTTCACAAGCAGTAAAATAGGTCTGCAGGTGTCTTTCTCTCCCCCTCTCTGTCTTCCCCTCCTCTCTCCATTTCTCTCTGTCCTATCCAACAACGATGATAACAATAATAACTACAGCAATAAAACAAGGGCAACAAAAGGGTATAAATAAATAAATATTTAAAAAATAGGGAAGCTTCCAATACAGAGGATGGGACATGTAGCTCTAGTTGTGAAAACTGTATGAAATTATATACTTGTTATCGTACAATCTTGTGAATCATCATTAAATTATAGATACTTTTTTTTTTAAGTTTCCAATCTTAGATTTACATTGAGGATGAGGCTGTTGTGGAACACATAGACTTTTTTTGTTCCCTCCTAAAATGAAAGAACAAATATCTCAAGCAGAGTGCTGTTGACTCTGCTTATATGGCCTAATCTTCCAACCACCATTAAACAATTAAGAGAAAATACAGATTTCTTAATTGTTTGGGCACAGTTATAGTCTTCAAAATGAATAATTTTGAATTTTCTCTGAAAAAACAAGAATTCTTTATGCACCCATGCTGGCAGATAGATTGCAATCTCTGTAGTATATATAACTAAGCACTAGAGAGAAACTTGCTGTAAATAGAAATAAGTAAGGCTGCAAGCAAAATGACTAATCACTTCATAACTTTTGATGGTATACTTATGCAGAAAATGTATATGTAAAGTTTTAATTAGGCCCCAAGCTGTTTGTAAAAACCACACTTCAATTAATTAGGGTAGCTGTTCATCATTCACTCATTTTCTCTCTCTCTCTCTTTTTAAGAAAGAATCCTTTCCCATACTTGGGAGCTACTCTCTTCCCTCATGCGGCTTTCTGGTCCTTTGTCCAGCCATGACATCATCTCCCTAGACAATAATTTGGGTCCACCTGCATATCAGATTTCAGGCTCAGGGGGAATAGTATAGGCACAGGCCCTTTGGAATATAACTAAAATAAGCCTATTAGCTATCTACAAAATGGAGACCCCCCCCCCTTCATCTGCACTATTCCAGCTTTTAGGTTCACAATTGGTCAACAATTTGCTTGGCTTTGTATGTTAACTCTCTTTTCAGCCACCAGGTTCCAGATGCTACCATGATACCAACCAGACTTCCCTGGGCAGACAACCACACCAATGTGTCCTGGAGCTCAATTCCCCAGAACCCCACCTAAACAGGGAAAGAGAGACAGTATGGGAGTATGAATCGACCTGTCAACACCCATGTTCAGCAGGGAAGCAATTACAGAAGCCAGACCTTCCACCTTATGCATCCCACAATGACCTTGGGACCATACTCCTAGAGGGTTAAAGAATAGAAAAGCTATCAAGGGAGGAATGGGATACGGAGTTCTGATGGTGGGAACTGTGTGGAATTGTACCCCTCTTGTCCTATGGTTTTTGTCAGTATTTCCTTCTTATAAATCAAATTTAAAAAAAAGGAAAAAATATAGAATCCTTCAATAAAAAAGAAAGCAACACTTTTTAATTAATTAAATTTGATAGGGCAGAGAAATTAAAGCTTCCCCCTTGATTGTTGGGACCAGGGTCTTGACCCCAGGTACTTATGCATGGTATCATGTATGCTCAACTGGGTGCACAATTGCATGGCCCGGAAAATTCTTTATTATGTGTACAAAACTGTCAGAGAAAAGTAAACTTTCTGACATGGATACATTATGGTATTTATGCTAGAATGGATACAATATTTTTTTAAAGATTTTATTTATGAGAAAGATAGGAGGAGAGAGGAAGAACCAGACATCACTCTGGCACATATACTGCAGGGAATCGAACTCGGGACCTCATGCTTGAGAGTCCAAAGCTTTACCAGTGCACCACCTCCCAGACCACAAGAATGGATACAATATTTAAGACTAACTTCATTTGTTTTTTTTTAAATTTTTTATTTAAGAAAGGATTAATGAACAAAAACATAAGGTAGGAGGGGTACAACTCCACACAATTCCCACCACCCAATCCCCATAACCCACCCCCTTCCATGATAGCTTTCCCATTCTCTAGCCCTCTGGGAGCATGGACCCAGGGTCATTGAGGGTTGCAGAAGGTAGAAGGTCTGGCTTCTGTAATTGCTTCCCCGCTGAACATGGACGTTGACTGGCCGGTCCATACTCCCAGTCTGCCTCTCTCTTTCCCTAGTAAGGTGTGTCTCTGGGGAAGATGAGCTCCAGGATACATTGGTGGGGTCTTCAATCCAGGGAAGCCTGGCCAGCATCCTGGTGGCATCTGGAACCTGGTGATTGAAAAGAGAGTTAACATATGAAGCCAAACAAGTTGTTGAGCAATCATGGATCCCAAGCTTGGAATAGTGGAGAGGAAGTGTTAGGGAGGTACTCACTGCAAACTCTAGTGTACTGCTGCTTTCAGGTATATATATTTTGCAGTAGTTTATGGATACGTGTGCACATAAGCTCTCTCTCACAGAAACTGGTGTATATCTAGGTTATGGGACTTTGTTAGAAAGTGAACTACCTGAGATGAAATTAGAGTGTACTATAAAAGGAAAGGTCTCACCCGAGTAATGAAGCTGAAGGGTTGTCATTCCACACGTGAAGTCTCTGGATACACTCTGAGGTGAAGCATGTTGAGGTGGCAATCGTTGCTTTGGTTAGGTTGTGATCAGCAGATGCAATATTGTTTGGTTTGGATTGGGAGATGCATACGGGAAAGTGGGCCCTATCCAAGGGTTCCAGGACTGGGGGAAGTAGGGGCTCTATAGTGGAGATGTGAGGTTCCTGCTGTCTTAGGGTTCAAAAAGACAATTGATAGTTAATATTATCATCACATTATTTGTTAATTGGGTTAACTTTGAAAAGTCCTTTTATTAGGGTTTGCTGTACAGTATCCAGTATCTTGTATATAGCTGTGCTATTGGATGCTTCTAGTCTACTTGGTCTAGGCTTTTGAGAGAGTCCGCATATCAAATACATAGCCTATATATTAAAAAGATTCAGTTTGTCTTTTGAGAAACTTTGAGACATACAATTGATTTCCCCCCTCTCATATTAATTAACTACTGATTTATATGTCTACATTTTTCTAGGAGTGTACATAAACACCATTCCCACCATCAAAGGACTGTGAACCATCCCTCCCGCCCACTCCCACCCCCCACTGGCCCAGGAAGCTGCATGTCTACCCCTCACCACTGGGTTTTTACTTTGGTGCCCTACTTACAATTTAATCAGGTCCTGCTTTTAGTTTCCCTTTCAGATCTTCTTAGTCAGCTTCTGTTGATGAGTGGGATCATCCCATACTCATCTTTATCTTTCTGACTTAGCTCACTTAACATAATTCCTTCTAGCTCTGTCCAAAATGGGTCAGAGAAGGTGGGTTCATTGTTTTTGATAGCTGCATAGTATTCCATTGTGTATATATACCACAGCTTTCTCAGCCACTCATCTGTTGTTGGGCACCTGGGTTGCTTCCAGGTTTTAGCTATTATGAATTGTGCTGCTATGAACATAGGAGTACACACCTCTTTTTGGTTGGGTGTTATGGAGTCCTTGGGGTATAACCCCAGGAGAGGAATTACTGTGTCATATGGAAGGTCCATGTCTAGCCTTGTTAGAGTTTTCCAGACTGCTCTCCACAGAGGCTGTACCAATTTGCATTCCCACCAGCAATGTAAAAGGGTTCCTCTGTCCCCACATCCTCTCCAGCATTTGTTGCTGCTGTCCTTTTGATGTATGCCATTCTTACAGGAGTGAGGTGGTATCTTAGTGTTGTCTTAATTTGCATTTCTCTGACAGTCAGTGACCTAGAGCAGTTTTTCATATGTTTGTTAGCCTTTTGGATCTCCTTTGAGGTGAATGTTTTGTTCATTTCCTCTGCCCATTTTTGGATGGGGTCATTTGCTTTTTTGCGGCTACGTTTGCTGAGCTCTTTATATATTTTGGTGATTAGTTTCTTGTC